>NC_142096.1:33905184-34209768 GCF_054644295.1 Miniopterus natalensis | reverse complement strand
CTCTTCATGTCCTCAACCTAACTCTCTCAATAACCCTGACACAGGCAGGTAGCTGGTGTCCTCGTTGTACAAGAAGGGAAACTGAGGCTCCAAGGCCTTAAAGAGCCTTCCCCACAGTGACATGGCTAGAGTGGCAGGAGCAGGTTTTGAATGAAGGATGGCAGACTCCCAGTTCAGGGCTCTTTGGTCTATGCCGCCTCTGAGTAGGGATCTCCAGTATATTCTTACTGCCCCAAAGTTCAATAAACTGGGCCTGGCCCTGGCCCTGGCCGGGTAGCTCAGGTGGTTGGAGCATCATCGCATACGCCAAGGTTGTGGGTTTGATCTCGGGTCAGGGCACATACAAGAGGCATCCAATGAGTGCATCAATGCAGGGAACAATAGATCTATGTTTCTCTCTCCCCCCCTCTTTCTCTCTCTAAAATCAGTCAATAAAGATTAAAAATAAATAAACTGGACAAAAGGGTGCACTTATTGCTAGGGTTACCTTTTTATAATGTTGGTGTCCATGCCAACGCATTTCCGCCGCCCTCATGTGAACACTCTCCTCTGACTCTCCTAAAACATGGGCTCCATCTTAATCAGAAAACCATATGTCTTTGTTCCCTTTTAACTTTCTTTCTTGGCAAGAACTCAGCTCCGTGTGGAAAAGAGAGAGGAAACAGGATACAGAACAGAAGGAGGGATTCCGGTCGGAAGCGAGGAAGAACTTCCAGATGGTGGAGGCTGCCAGACGTGGGTTAGAATTGCCAGAAAGAATGAGAACATTCTCGGCCTGGAGATGCTGAAGTCTACCCCCTCCCCCTCCACCCCATCCCCAGGGAAGAGCCCTGGTCTCTTCTCTCTGTCCTCAAAGACCACGGGGTGTCCATGTGGCCCCCTGAACGCATTCTCCTGGCTGCACGATGCCTGTCACAGGGGCTCCCGGCCAGCCCAGCGCCCATGGGGCCCCTGATGGAGCTGACACCCTGCAGTTCTGGCAGATAGGTTCTGTTCAGCGTCAGGTTCCCTGGAATCCGTTTCTGAGCTGGAGATTTGCATGGAGGTGTGTCAGGGGTGCTCTTGGGAACAACAGCTGTGAGGGGTGGAGGGGGTGAAGGAGGCAGATTGGGCAACAGAGGCCTCAGCCCGTTTTAGCTCTGGAGCTGGGGTGGCCCCAAGAGCCGGCCCCTTTCCAGTGCCCGTCGAGCAGTCCTTAGCTGCGAGCTGCCCTGGGGAGGCACAGGGACGCGGCTGGGAGGGCTCAGCAGCCCATGTTTTTGGCAGCAGGCGAAACCAATGCCTGGTCCTGGAGGGGGGGGCGGGCGGTGCACACACGGCCACTGCAGGCCTAAGATCTCTCTCGGTTCTCCACTGTTCCATGGAACGAGGCCGCTGGTGTTCCAGCTCAGAACCCCAGGAACGCACCTCCAGAGGCCCCTCCGGAGGCCAGGCGCCCATTGCTGGCCCCCCAGGCAGGGCAGAGGGAAATGACATCGGTGCAACGAAATGACCCCCCAGAGCTCTCCTCCTGGGCTGCACCCTCCATCCACCTGCACGGACCCGGGCTTCGGCCTTGCTGGCACCAGGCACCCTGGCAGGCGCTGGCACCAGGCAGTCCCGGCACAGGTCTGCCGACCCGAGGAAGCGTGGCCTCTGCTCTCAGCCCCCAGAGCTACTCCAACGGCTCAGTTTCTTTTCTCTCTTTTTCTCACTAGCCTTTTTTCTGAGCTTTTGCTTCCATTTTCACTCACGCCAGGGCTCCTCTTGATATTAGTGAAAAACCAGATCATTCTAGAACTTTGTGATTTCCTTCTGTCACCCACACGACATATGATTTTGAAACTGAGAGAATCCCTCGGCTGACTCAGGGACCCTCCAGGAAGGACCCCTCCCGAGACGCCCCGTGAGGAAGGTTGTTCTCCCTCTGCCCCCACGCTCAGCGAGCTTCTGGGAGGAAGGGGAAACGCCGGGTGTGCAACCTGGACCGGGAGGGTTCCCACGCAGAGGCCCCAGCCGAGGGGAGTGCCGGGCAGGAGGCATTTTCCTGCTTCACGTGCTCCTCTCACAGGCCCGGGTGCCTCTCCTGTGTGTCAGGGCAGCCCCAGCCCCTGCTCTGACCGAGCCCCGAGTTCAGCGCTGTGATGGGGGAGGTGGAGGGACCCCAGAGGCTGGGCCTGGTGCTCGATGCAGGGTGGAGGCTGAGTGGAGAGCAGGGCGGGAAGCTGAGCCTGTGGGAGCAGGGGGAGCTGGCCCGCAGAGGCCAGGAGCTGCGGGCACAAGGAAGAGATGGGCACCTGCAGAGCCACAGGCAGGTGAGGGCCTCCGAGCTTTGGGGGAGGGGGACATTCTGTCTGGCCCAAAAGTAGAGTGATGGAGAAAGCAATGGGGACAGAGCAGACACAGCAAGCAGGGCCCGAGAAGGGAACAGGGGGCGCTGCACCAAGGCCAGGGGCGTCCCCAGGAAGAATCGGGAGTCTGAGAGCGAGGGGAGGAAAGTAGGAGCTGGCACTAGCCCCTTGGGAAGAGTCCAGAACAGCGCCCGCCTCCTCCGCGCCAGTGGGAATGGAGGCCCAGCGCCAGCAGCAGCAGCACTGGGGGTCTCCCTCCCTGGCCCACGCCTCCCCCACATCGCCGGGGCTCCCTCACCCCTTCCTGGTCTTTGTCCAAATAGCATGTCCTCAGGTGGCCCCTCCTAATTACCCCCTTGCAACTCTACACCCTCCGCCTGCCCGGCTGTGGTTTCTCCTTGGCCTTGTCACCGCCGCACCCTAGCACTTTGCTCACCTGCCTGCTTGGGTTCCCTCTCCACGCACTTCCAGTCTCTTTCGTTCACGACTGCATCCCTAGAGCCCAGATGCTGGGCACATCGTAGATATGCACAAAGGATTTATGGAATGACACTGCTAACCATGGCTCCTTCTACTGAGCACTTAGAATGCGCCAGGCTCTGCCTTCCCGCTCACATATATTCCCTCGTTATGACCCCCATTTTACAGATGAGCAAACTGAGGCTGAGGGACATAAAGACACTTGCTTCAAATACACATCTAGTCACTAGCAGAGCTGGGTTCAAACCCATAGATTCGGTTTCTGTGGTTGCTGCTGTGAGTTTCCTCCAGAAAACTGCGTTAGCATCTGCAAGAATGAGGATTGCTAGGACGGGCAGGTAATTCTCCACCCCTCCCCACCATGAGCATGTGCACATATTTCAGAAATCAAATTCCAGCAACAGCCTGTTCGAATTCAGAGAACAGATTTGCAAATGCAAAGTGATGGCGTTTGCTAAGGGGTTGGCATAAGCCTCCAGCTCTCTGAGGTAGGTCACGGGTGTGTCAGGAAGGCTGCCGAGTGGAACACCTGGCAGTGGGGACCCTTTCCACAGCCTGTGCCGGTGGGTCACGGCCGGCCTGGGGAGCCTGCTAACTCCTGCAGCCTCCCAGAGTTTCATACATCACCTCGGAGCCCAGAGCTCGGAGGCTGCTGCTGGGGAAGTGACAGAGAGGGCGCCCTTTCTCCCTCGCAGCCCACTCTCACGGCCATTGTCACGTTCGTGCTGTGAATAAAATACTCGGATAGGGAGCAGGACCCTGACTGAGGCCTGGTCTCATTTCATCCCCCCAACCGCCAATGAAGGGTGTCCTTTCATCTCAAGGACTGGGCCCAGGCTCAAAGGTCAGGGACTGGCTCCCAATTCATCAGGAGCTGTAGGTGCGACTCCCCACAGCTTCCTCGGAGTTTTGATGGCTCTTGGCTTCCTTGGGGGAGCAAAGGATTATACAAATGACTCTATCTTTCACTTCCCAGGCCCCACCCAGTGCACTTTGAAGATGTGGAAATTTTATTAAATCCCTCAGCACAGCTTCTGTGGTCTAAGTCTCCCTGGGTCTTTTTGCTAACGGTTTGCCGCCTGTCCCCCTCTTTAAACCTGAGGGTTTTCTCTCCTTGTCTCTCAAATGGACCAAGTGCTAACATTTCTAGTATTCGCTGCACAGTTTGCGCTCGGACCTTAAGTACACATTGACTTGGCATGGACCGGGCCCCTCTGTGTGCACGAGCCCCCAGTGTGGGCCTGGGTTCCACCTGCCTGGCCTCCCGCCCCCCCCCTTGGGGCCCAACCTCTGGGCGTTTGCTCGCCCTGGTCCCCTGGGAGAAGGCCTATCCGAGTCGGTCCCGACTTCAAGTCAAGTGTCCCTGGTGCGTCAAGTCTTTTCTGACCACGGGGCTTCCTCACTCCTCCTGAAGAAGGATGATGTCTGCCTCATTCATCTGATCACATAATTCGACTCGGATTATCTTTGAAAACGAGTAAATGTATTGCCAAGATGTAAATACGTATTTTAGAAAAATTAACAACCGCACCCATAAACCTGGTCCTTCCCCACCCATGCCCGTGCCCCAGGTAACCCGTCACGACTTCAGCTGGTACTTGGGAGTATTTCATGTCCATGACCATGTGCCGTCTGCAGTGTAGCACAACTGACGCATCCTGGGCTCGCCAGGCCTCCAGCCAGGCTTCTTCTGCTCATCGGTACAGGCCACCTCCCACTGGACCTGGACAGCCCCAGGAGGAGCGCGGAGCAGGGGTGATAGCTCTTTGTCACAGGTGAGGTCAGGGAGGCCCAGATGAGTGAACGGAGCTGCCTCAGGTCACAGAGCTAGTAAGAAAGAGAGTGAAATTGGAACTTGGGTCTTCTGACATACCCAGCTGTTCTGGGAAAAACGCTGAAGGACGCTCGAGTTCCCTAAACCTGACTCCCGAGGGCCCAGCTCTGCAGAGCTGAGGTTAGCTAAAAGCATGTTGCAATCCCCAGGCAGCCAGGCCCGGCTCTCAGCTGTGACTCGACGTGTGTTCCCAGGGGCAGCCCTCTTCATGTCTGTGGTTCAGTGTCCACTTGGGTGAGTCGTCCACAGCCAGCCAGCTGTTGCCTCATATTTAGCTCCGCGCTATGTGAGGCTGGTTTTCCCTTGCTGGTGTTAGTCACCCCCGACACATGCTTAGATTCAGGTATTGCCTCAAAGGCAAACACAGGCCCACAGGAAAAATCGATTTGCAGGATACAAGTACTCCAGGGTGCCAGGAGCTGGCTTCTCCCTGTGCAGCCCCCATGGCTGGCGGGGATGTCACCTGCCTCAAGGAGACAGGTGGGATATGCAGGTGAGCCCACGGTCACGGACTCGGAAGAGATGCGAATGCCTGGCTCTCTGTGGATGGTTCCAGCAGGACAGCCCCAGAGGCTCAGGAAGCCATGTTCCTCGCATGCACTTCCCATGTGAAACTCAGATGCCTGGGGTGGCACAACCCTCCAGGGCCTGTCCTGTCTGCCAGTCCTGCTGCAAGCCCAACCGCAGAGGGTGGGCGGGCGTGCCCGATGATTAATAGCCGAAGCTCCACGCTGCTGTCAACCTACTCTCAAGGGACCTCTTTATGCCAGGCTGGGGTGTGCGGAGGGGAGGCTGTGGGCGCTGGCCTGGGCCCTAGCCCTGCTCTGTGCTAGAGCTTCCCAAGGGTCACCCAGGGTGATCGTAGGGACTTCAAGGCACCTATTGCTTTTATTTAAAAAATTACGTATTTACTTTAATATGTTTTAAAATATACTTAGCACATCAAACTGGTAATTTCATGTACATTTTTTTTAAGAGAAGGCCAAACCGTTTTAAAGTGACTCGGTTAAAGTAAAAAATTAAACAGATAATGGTACCGGCCGCATGCGGATGTGACAAAACTCGGATGGAGGAGCTTGAACAACTGGAGTGAGGGAAACACTACTTCCTTGGATAATCCAATATTCACGCCAAAAATGTTGACTGAGCCTGGGTGCGCCGAGGGGATGGTTAGAGATGCCCTCTCTCCGGAAGCACGTTAGCCCCTTTCCAAGCCTTCGATGTGTATGGAATTTAGATTGATAGGAGCAAGCAGAGTGAGGGGGGGTGTTGTTGTTTTGTTCTGTTTTCATTGAGACTTTACCATGCTGGGGGCTCTCGGGGGTAGAGATGAGCAGGTGCCGCCAAGTGGGGCAATTAAAAAGCATCTGTGTAGTAAAGTCTAAAATGGCAGGAAGGGGGGGAGTGGGTCATCGGACTTTCGACTCATCAGAAGATTTGTTTTTTAAAGAAAAAGACGTACAATTCTTGGAATTTGCCTACGGTCTTTTTTGTGTTTTAAGATTTTTAATTGATTTTTTTAGAGAAAGAAGAGGGGAGAGGGGGAGAGAGGAACACTGATATGAGAGTGAAACATCCATTGGCTGCCTCCTGTGTGCCCCCTACAGGGGGTTGGGCCTTTTTTGTTAATCTTCACCCAAGGATACTTTTTCCATTGATCGAAACTGCAACCCAGGTATGTGCCCTTGATCGGGAATCGAACCCAAGGCCCTTCAGTGCACAGGCCAATGATCTAACCAGCTGAGCCACACCAGCCAGGGCTTTTGAGCTTTTGACAGAAGAATGTGGTGTTTCGAAACTATACCTCTAGTGTTTCTGTTGTTCAGTTTGGCTTTCGTAACTCGATGTCAATTCTTTTGGGCTTTTCCTATATGCCAGGTGCACAGTCCTCACATGGAGTGTGAATCACAATCAGATGGTAGACTTGTTAGAATGCAGATTCCCGGGAGTCTGCATTTTAACAGGCTCTTCAGATCTTCTGATAAAGCTGTTCCTGGACCTCAGGTTGAGAAACCTCGAAGCACAGGGAATGTATGATTCAGATGTGATTTCACCCACGGGACACAGCCAAGGGGGGGAGAACAGACACCCACCACAAGTCACAAGGTAGAAGGTACCCGGTGCCGTAGGACAGCAGGAAATAAGGTGCCACCTGGTCCAGTATGAAACTTGACCCCTTGATCCCAAAGGTTCCACACTTTTGCTGTATTGTATCTCGACCAACCTGGAATAATTTGCACATATTATTACTCCTACTCTAGTAGGAAAACCATTTCAGTGAGGTAGGATCTTTCATTTTGGTGGGGGATGGAAACTTGTTGTGGATATTGGAGATCAGGTGCCTGTAGCAAGAACTGGGGATCTTCTGAAATGCAAAGATGAGGTGCAGCCTCCTGGGACCCCACCCTCTACTGCTTCTCAACAGAATCAAGAAAGAGGCCCTGAGGGAGCCTTTGGAGGAAGCTAGAGATGACAGGCTGTGTGTAGCTGAGGCAGGGCCAAGAGCGTACCTGATTCCCCAGCCCACTGCCTCTCCCCAGTGCCCGCGGTGTGAGTTCACCTTCATGAAAGGGAATTAGACCCGAGGGTTAGAAGAACCTGGGCCTCCCTCTGAGGGGCCAGAACTGCCGAGGCCGGGCTTCCTCAAGGACTTCACACGCTCAGGAATGGATCAGCCTTCACCAAGAAGCCTTTCCTGCCGAGCCTCAGCTCCGTCACATGGGGACACGATTTGGGTGGGGGGTCTGGTTTCAGCCTTGGTCCCATTGCTCACAAGCTCAGAGACCCTGAACTTGGGGACTGCAGGGCGGGGACTGGCCTCAGTTTCCTCATCGGCACCCAGGGCTGCTGGGAGAATGAATGGGCTCATACATGTGAAATGTGTCAGATGATTCTGACTACCGTTAGCCTGGGGGGGACGTCATCTGCTCTCAGCTATGCCTGTCTCTCGTTTAATCTTCCAAGGACAGAGAACATTTTTACCAGCCAGCCAGCCAGCCACTGGGAGGTGCCGGGCTCTGTGCTGGGTGCCGGTGGCTCATGAATCACAGCAGACCCTGCAGAGAATGCCCAGGACCACGGGAGAGGCCCCAACTGAGGGGCACAAGTGCCAGCAGGGCTCCGACCGCCACTGCGCCCTGGAAGTGCCGCGCCCCTCTTCAGAACAATGCTTCCAGAAGCTAAGATTACAAAGGTTATCAATCACAGTGAAAAGTTACCGAAACAGTTTGAAAAACGAATTTGTGATCCAGTAGATTTAACGCAGTAAGTAGGGTCTGGCCGCAGGTTTATCTCTTCAAAGGCTTTTTTGTCTTCCCGCTGGCTGCCCCACAGCCCACTGGCCCGTCTGCTGCATTCTGTGTCCCTTTCGTGGGGGAGCGTTTTCTTCTCGTGTTTCAACTCGGACAGTTTCAGTTGCTGTGTCTTTAACTTCCCAACCTTTTCCACAGCAGTGTCTCATCTGCTGTTAACCCCACGCAATGTATTTTTCATTCCGGATACACTTTTTATTTCTAGGAATAAAAATACTTTTAATAAAGAAAAAGAAAGAAAGGAACAAAAATGATTTGAGTCAGTTTTATGTCTTGCGTGTCCCTGCATAACATACGGAGCTTTCCTTTACCTTTCTGAGCACGTGGGGCGTGTGTTCGTAGCTGTTTTAATGTCCTTTCCTACTAATTCTATCGCCAGCGGCATTTCCGGGCCTGTTCCTGTTGAATGATTTCTTGCTCACTGCAGATCGTATTTTTCCAGTCCTTTTAGTTCTCGGGACCTTCTCACTTGTACCAGACATTGTAAATGTGACATTTTGGGTGCTGGATTTCTCTCTCTTTTCGGGTATTCTTTGAAATATCTTTGTAGCCGTGTCCTGGGACACAGTCAATTAGAGGCAGCTTAACCTTTTTAATCAGAGGTCAGTGAATGACAGCCCAGGGGGCAAATCTGGCTCCCTATCTTTGTCGGGCTCCCGAACTAAGAAGGGTTCTCACATTTTTAAACAGTTGAAAAGACCAAAAGAAGACTATTTTGTGGCATGTGAAAATGAAATGAAAATTTCAGTGTCTGTAAATAAAGTTTTATTGGTGCACAGTCACTGTCAGTCAATCATTTCCAGACTGCCCGGGGCTGCTTCCCTGCTCCCCGCGGAGCTGAGTGGCTTCGACAGGCTGCATGTCCAGCAAAGCCGAGACTTACTGCCTGGCCTGCGCCCCGGGCTTCGCCCACCTGGCTCCTGGCTCTCTCGAGCGGTGTTAAACAGGGTGAGAGCGCATCCTTTGGTAACTTCGCTCCGCTCTGGCCGATGGGGGAAGCAGGTTTTGGGGCCCGTGTGACTCTGGTTTTTGTTCCCTCTGATCCTCCAGGAGGTTCTTTCCCATCCTCAGGTAGTTTCCTCAGACAGGAGCTGTGGATGATTCAGCTGAGGACTCCAGGGGGATCCTTTGCCAGGCTCCAGAACCCTGTCTGAGCAGCTCTCTCCTTTCCAGGCCCCTGCTTTCCAAATTCTAGCTGCTTGGCCCCCCTGAATCTTCTGCTCCTCAACTCAGGCACACCGAAGTCCCCCCTCCGGGGTGGCCTGGGCACTTTCCAGGCAGTAGGCAAGGGCTGTCGCCCAATGCACTATTTCTTTTTTTTTTTTTTGATTTTTAGCTGTTAAAGGGGAGTCGGTAAATCCAATTTCTGTTAATTCATCATTGCCAGAAGCGAACTCAGTACTGCATTTTAAAAGAAAAGGCGGGTGTAAATTTATCTTCTCAGCAACAGGAATACATATAAAAAAATATTTATCATTTTTTCTTGGCGATCAAGTCAATAGGTACTGCTAACTCTACCCGAGTCCATTACCTACATTCATAATTGTAGGAAATGCTAAGGTCCAGTTAGAGGTAAGTAAAGGCAGAGAAATCATTTTCCCCCCCCATACCAATTCATCAACCCCAACTTCACCCACAGTTCCCGGGGAGCCCCCGGTGCCCCGGACAAGAGGTCTCGTGCTAAGATGCGACCAGTGCTTTTCCTTCTGAGTATCCAGGCGCCTTCGGTTGGCCCTCTGATGACACTTGCTAACTGCCTGGCAGCACACTCCTCACATAGGCCCATGTTTTGTATAAAACAGAAGCCTCCGTTTTTTCCTCTGTGGGCACAAACATCCCAGTTCCTTTCAACACTGCATCTGTTTCATCACCCCCAGCCTTGTTTTTACTGCTCTCTGGACGCATCTGAACTGTGGTGACCGTAACCAGCCTGAAAGCTGGGCCTGGGACCGCACGCAGAGCCCGGTGGCCCGTCTCCCCTGCCTGAGCGACAGCCCTTCCCGTCCAGTCCTCTGGGGTGTCTGACTTCTTTCTTAACAGACTGCGCTTCTGGTTTATATTCTGTTTATGACAAAGGACAGTCCTGGGGTTGCTTCCTTTCATAATTATAGCTTGCGTTTTCTTTTTGTTTTTGTTTGCGAACCACTTTTGTATTTGTTCATAAAAAAATTCCCAGTAAATGTTTTGTCTGTGGTCATAAAGGTTTATGACCCCGTTTTAAGCTTGGGTCCTTCTGCCACCCACTGAATGATTACCAGGTCATCATTAGGGCCTGAATTTCAGCCTTCCCTGTGGCAGGGTGAACAGAGAAAAGAACTGGCTGGGGTTTTCATGCCATTATATTTAAAAAAATAAAAGTAGCTAATTGGAACTGTTGATTACTGTTCATAATCGCTGCAGAGAAACAGAATATACATTTGGGAGATAAAGCAATGGAAACTAATAAAATTAAGTTCCTTATTGGTATCAGTCACTAATCTTACCTCTCATTAACCCTTAAGTTTCTTTTTATAATAATTGCTCCTTTCAACCCTGGATCTCTTGAGGCGTGAATAGAATCCTCATTTCAGTCTAATCTTTGCGATTAAGATTCGAAGACTTCTTAGAAGATTGATAGCGGTTTGGTTGCCAGTTGAATCTTGGGCACCGAGAGGCCTTAGAGCTGCTCACTCTTTTTAAAGACCAGGAGAGCTCTTCCCTCCCTCAGCTTGTTTGTTTGTATCATTCATAGACCCGTCCAATTCACCTGTTTCAAGTGTCGGGTTCAATGACTTTTAGTGAATCCAGAGTTGTGTAACCTTCACCATAATCCAGTTTTAGAACATTTCCTTCACCCCAAAGCGACCCCTTGTGCAAGTTACCCCCGGTTCTGGCCTCCAGCCCCAGGCCACCTCTAATCTACTCTCTGTCCCCACAGACCTGTCTTTTCTGGACATTTCACGTAAGCACATAATGTTCAGCCACGTTACAGCTTGTATTAATACGTGCCGTGTTCCTTTTCATTGCCGAGTCGTATTTCACTGTGTGACCCGCCACCAGTTGGACAGAGGGACTGTCTCCACTTGTGTGCTATTATAAATCATGCTACTTAAGAGCATTCACACACAAAGATGCTAACAGTATGTTCTTTGTGTGGACATAGGATTTCACTCCTCTTGGGTAGATACCTAGCGGTGGAATTGCTAGGTTGTGTGGTAAATTTGTTAAACTTTTCTTTTTTTTTAAAGCCAAACTTTTCCAAGTGGCTGCACCGATTTGCATTTCCATGAGCAGCGCATGAGAGCTCCTGCTCCCCCTCCTCCTCACCAGCCTTCTTTTTAGAATAGTTATCCCGCCACAAAGTTTGATACAAACTAGAAGGCAGATTTGCAAAGTGTGACGAGTTCCACTGCAGCTGGGCCCTCCGCCCTCAGGATTTACCCCCATCTCCCAGTCAGAAAGTTTCACAGACTTTTTGACTTGTTTTGAATCTTGTTGCCTGTTTTACTGAAACACAAGTTGCTTTCTCAATAATTTTCTGTATCTTTCCTTTGTGTTACTGTCCTCTACACATGGCACTCACATAACCTCCTGCAGAACTTAGTTTTGTGCATATCTGTCTGCCCCAACTAGACGAAGAATCCCTTCAGAGGGGAGATTTCTGTATCCAAAGAGACAAGCACAGAACATGGCATAAAGTGGGCTTTAAAAAGTATTTGTTGAATAAATAGTTGAAGATGCAATGTACACATTTGGTTCAAATATATACTGATTTCCATGTCAACCTGTTTTCCTTCAAAAGGGCCATATGCTTCCCCAATGTTCTCGTCATTGAAAATAGGATGGAATCTTAGGGTTTAAAGAAATCTTGGGGAGAAGTCCAAATCTTTGAGTACACAGGAAAAATCTGCGGCCTGGAGCAGTGAAGTGACCTGCCCAAGGTCATCTGTATGCGCTCGTCAGGAGCACAGAGGCAACCCTGTCAAATAGACGGGAGGTGAACTGAAGTGTTTGGTACACAGGGAGTGCTGGGGAGACAGGAATGGGACTGGTCTGTGGTAGAATCCTGAGTGCTGGGCTGAACTTCATTCTGTAGAAGGGACGGTTTTTGACTAGGATGTGGAATTACCCCATCAGCAGGTTCACACGGGAGGGGGGAGATGAGAGGTCCAGTGGGGGACCAGCTGGAAGGCTGGTGAATAGTTTAAGTACGAAGCCAGGAAGCAGGGCCTGGACTTGGTGGAGTGTCTGCAGAGGGACTAGGGAAGAGAGAAGCACTGGGCTATGCTAAGTTGGTGGGGTAGCTGGGGCCTGCAAGCCTGGGAAATGGACTCAGTAACAGAAATAAGGGAGATGGGACAGAAGAGCACGTCGGCTGGTCACTGGTGTCCTCTACAGTCCTGGGGTAAAGAGGCTGTAGGTCGGATCGCTTGCTCGGCACTCACTGTTCCGCCTTGGTATGGGCTCTATCACACGCCAGCCGGGGACTTTGGGGAAGTGACTTGAATCTGAGCCTCAGTTTCCTCATCTATAAAACGGGTGAACAACCCTGCCTTCTAGGGTTGTAGGGCGGATTCACTTTGGTCACACATGTAAGGCACTTGGACCCGAACCTGGTGTGTAGCCGGCGATCAGTTCATGGTCACCTCTGTTCCTCTTAGTCCTGTAATCTCTCCCTATAACACTCGGCCTGGGAGTGTTCAGCTGGACATTCACCACCGGACCCTCTAAGCTGGACACTCCATGTCTGAAGTTCTATGTTAAGCAAGAAATAAATTATCTCATCTTTGGGAGTTTGCGGTAATGTTTCAAACTTACCCAATTGGAAGTTTCTTAAAGGAACTAGCATATAAAAAATGCCATGTTCACATAATTGTCCAAGTCTTAAAACAGTCATATCTGAAAACCTGGTTTAGCTCCAACGTGCAGTGTGGTTTCCAAATGTCACTCATGGGGCCTTGGGTAATGTCAGGCTGGTGACTCTGGGGCTGCCCTGGGAGGAAGGGGCTGGGGCTCCTACCTCGTCTTGACTAGAAAGACTCCCCTTTCAGTTGTCTTATATTATTGGGCTTCTCAGTAAGAAAAAAATATGATTTCATGTGAAGAAAGGCTTCACTTTTTGGGAAAACTCCTGTAATAGAAACTGAATATATATGCCAGATTGGCAATGACCACCAAATGTTGGCATCTTCAAAGATGCAAAAAACTTTATATAAAACTTCCACTTCTTTAATTGGCTAGACAAGTATGCAAAATACAGTTTCCGAAGACTGGAAAGGGAAGCAGCTGACAGGATACAAACGCTGCACCTCTTCCCCGTGGAATGGTGTCATTTTGCATTTTTCTGACTTGAGACTGGTGTCTGCGCTAATATCTTGCATTCTCTTCAGAAAGAGCTGGGAAAAATGCAGCCTGAACCTTGGGCGAGCACTTCGTGCTGGCCTCGATCTGTTTAGGAAACAAAGTATTTCACAAAAGAAGCACATTCCATGAAAAGCATGTTTGTTCTGGCTTAAACAGAATCGCTTCCTCAGGAAGTCTGATTCAGATAAAGCGTCTTAAGAAATTCAGACTCGCTCAGTTTGTAGCAGCTGAATGCCATGCTGCCTTCCACGAAATGTTTTCAACGTTACTCCTGCCATTTTAAGACTAGGCTTTTCAGTGGAAATTATGTTATTATTTCATGGCCGGGCCCTCGCTGCCTCTCAGAGGTCAAATCCAGTTATTCCCCGAGTTTTAATCAAGATTTTTTTTTGCACACACACGTATATGCTTATTTGCAAGAGGCTTTGTTTTTAAATGTGGACTTTGAATGTATTTTAAGATTCTACAGAAATCAATAGAGAGGAGAACCTGGGCTAAGTATGCTGACTCTGAGACCAGAGAGCCTACCTTCCCCTCCCAGCTCAGGCACTTACTAGCTCTGAATTCCCACAGGTCACTTCACTCCTCTGTGCCTCGTTTTACTTATCTGGAAAGTGGGAATAACCGTAGTGCCCTCATCAGGGGATTACAGGAGTTACTATATATGTAACTTGGAATAGCACCTGGTACACAGCAAGTGCTCACTAAATGTCAGCCATTATAAGTTATTTTTGGTTTCCTAGTGTAGTCAGGATATGTGTTTGGCTTCACTGACTATTCCAGTTGGTAAAAGGTTGCTATGGAGACTATTAATAGATTAGCACCCTTCACACAATTAGAATATAATCAATGACACTCAATTTAAAGACCCTGCTGGTTATAAGTCCCCCAACTTCAGGGGCTAAAGGGGCATCAGAGAACAACTGGCTCAACACCTGTAGTTCCTGGCTGAAGACACCAAGGCCCCGGGGGAGGAAGCCACTTGCAGAGAGCCACCACACAAGACGCAAGGCAGGGGACAGCCAGGATGTGGTGGCTTCCCATGGATGACTCTTCAGACCCTAGGGGCCGCAGCCAAGCTCTTGTCAAGGGCAACAGTTACCAGGGTGCTGATGAGCCTGCCACAGAGCATCCCGTGCAGTCAGAATGACAGAGAAAAGCTTTTCCATATTTGTAACTATCAGTTGACAAAGTCAGCCCTTACTGGTAAGTCAACTGGCTTGCTTTGTCACCTCACGCTGTCGCTTACTGTATTGACGGAAAATGCTTGCAACTGGGGTGTTTCTGTGTGTTTCCATTTCAAATGTCCCTTGAAAGCCATCGTTTAGTTAAAACTACAATAAAAACAGTCTGAAGTGGGGGAGACGGAAAGGCCTGCACCCCGCAGCCTGCAACATCCACACAGCGTACACCTCGGGCGGAGCACAGACAAGATACACCGTAGATAATCAAAGTTTTATTTAAATTATAAAATACTTAAAAATAAACAATAACATTCCTTTGACTTTTTATTGAAAAATGCTTTCAATTACACAGAAAACCTTCAAGTTTTACCCCAAACGCAGTGTGCGAAGCAGCCAGTCAGTGCTTTACAAGCACGCTCTCTACGAGGGCTGGGGCAGGAGGTAGGCTGCGGCTTCCCTGCGGGTGGCTTTTCCTACTCGGACTGGCGGTGCCTCTTCTTGTTGTGGCTCTCGATGGCCCTTCTCAGTGCTTCGTCCTGGACGAGATCGCACATCCTCACATCTGTGTGGCCGCAGCCAATTTTAGGGCAACTGGGAGGGATCAGAAGACAAAGTTAGGCCACCGAATATGCATAAACTTCTCTCACATATAAGTACTTAGGTGAGGACACTTTACCAAAAAGCAGCATGTTTTAAAAACCAGGTGTGATTGCACTCATTCATGTATGCCCGGATGCCCACCGCCCCAGGCCGCCCCGTGCTGGGACCCCCACCCAGTCCCCGCGCCCCGGCATTCACTTTCCAATGGCGGCCACGGGTACATACAAGTGACCACGCAGGGGCCGGCTGGAGGGTCAGCTTGTGCTAAGTGCTACAAAGGCAAGGAAGCCGGTCAAGGCAGAGAGGGCGGGCTGGGGCTCTCCCGGGGAGGGGGGTCAGGGCAAGCCTCGCTGAGGTCCTCTCTAGAGCAGGTGCCATGTGCAGGAGCTCAGGAAGCAGCAGCTTGGTGGCCTGGAGAGGGAGCAAGACCAGCAAGAGGAAGGGCACTTGGAGACGAGGTCGGAGGGTGAGCGGGCCTTTGGGTTTTCTTGTTTTTAATATGAAGAGAAACAGCGCAGGGTTTGAATAAGGGAGGGCTGTGATTTGGGTGACATTTAGAAAAACGTGGCTCTGGCTGCTGAGTGAGAACCCTGGGGAAGCGGACGCAGGGACAGAGGGGGCCTGCAGCAGTCCAGGAGGGAGGGGCCTGGATGAGGGTGGGGCAGCCTGAGCTTCGGCCCAGGACCACGCAGAACCTCTAGGACTGGCTGATGGCTCAGAGCGCAAGGGAAGGGAAGAGCTTCATTCCGAGTTCGGCCCGAGCTGATGGGTGACTGCTGGTGCCTCATCTCTGAGGGGTACAACTAAAAACCAGGTTGGGAAGGACTGAGGAGCCCCAATAGGTGTATGTTCCCTCTGAAATGCCCGCCAGCCCTCCCAGTGGAGAGACTGAGTGGGCCGATGGGGACTTCAGCTGTGGCCGAAGACATCAGCGTGTGACTCATCCACATGGGGGTGGGGGGAACTTACACTCCTGGCTCTGTTTAGATGTGGTCTCCTCTGGAGGCAGTGGGTTGGATGAAGTCACCTGATTTCTTCTCAACAGGAGCCAGACTTTGCAGAGCAAAGCGCCCAGTGTTTGGAGTCAAGCTGACCTAGGTCTGAATTCTGTCTCCACCGTCTATTTGCTAGTTATGAAACCACAGGCAACTCACTTTGCCTTTCTGAGCCTACGTCACCTGATTTAAGATGAGGGGAGAATCCCTATTTCTCGGGGCTGCAGGTGACGCTGGCTCCCTTTATGATCTCCTAAGACTATCATTTGTTCTTTGATCACTGATCCTCTAACACATTTTAAAGCTGATGGTGTCTCTACGTCTTCATACATCCAACACATTCGTGCATTCACTTGGCCCTTTGGTGACTGGTCTGGTGCTAGGTCCTGAACATCCAAGTGAGAAATACACAAATACAGGCTCCTGCCCACACGCAGCCCCAGCCTAGTGATCTGAGTCAGCTCTCCAAACAGCACAGGTCGAGTAAGATCAAAGATAGCAAATGAAAGACAAAAAATATAACCCAGGGGGGACGACGGTTGATCATGGGAGCTCTAATTTGTCCAGAAGTGGGAAGCCCAACAGTCCAACTCGCAAGAGGAACTCTTGGCCCTGAGCTCTGGGTCAAGGAGACTTTAGAGCAGAGGGGCATCCATCACTGTAATGAGCAATATGCATGTGAACAGCATTTATTTTAAAAATACTGAAACATGCCCTGTGTGGTTGGATACATGTGTTAAACGAGATTCTAGGAAGGCGCCTTAGGAAGGTGGAGCAGGGTGACCGGCCCAGGTCTGCCGCATTCTGATGGCTGGGCTGTGGGTTAGGGCAGGGACGGAGGGACCTGGGAAGGCCTTACACTAGTTCCAAACCCCCGATGCTGCCAAGTGAATTACTTCTTCAGGGAGGAAAGTGAACAGCTGCAAATATGAAAAGCATACGGACAAATCCTGACTGCAGAAAAGACATCTTTCATCAGTCGACCTCTGAGACATGGAAATGCAGTTGGAAGTGGTGGCTGGGATGACTGCGTGAGACGACCCTCGCCTAGTACTTGTCCACCCACAGAGCGGCCACTCTGGCTGCGGCCGGCCCGGGTCTCTCCCCTCCACAGACAAAGGCTTCAGCGCACCGGGCAGACAGTGAGTAAGCGGTGCTCGGGGAAGTGGGGAGCGAGGCGGGGAGGACTTCCTGATGACATCAGCGGCCTTAGTCAGTGGCCGAGGGCATTCTGAGAATGTCTGACAGGAGTAACCACTCGGCTCAGCTGCACAACAGGCACACTCACCTGAGGGGACGAGCCCAGGGTGGCCTGCGTCACAGACGGCTGGCTCGCTTAGGGGCAAACTCTGGGGACAGAAGCATTAACCAAAGGCCCTCCCGGGGGAGCCAGGTAGCCTGATGACACAAGCACAAGCTCAAGGGTGAAAAAGACCTGGGCACACAACTCCTGGCTGTGACACTTCGGGCAAGTGACTCAATTCCTGCACCTCAGTTTCTTCCTCTGTAGAGATGAGGGCAGAGTGTGGGGTAGGGTGATATGTGGCGAGGGCCAAGGGACTCACTCAGGCACTACAAGTCCAGCATCTGCACCAAGAGGCGCATGGCGAAGAGCCAGCCCCACCGGCAGTGCTGGGCCCGCATGGACACGGTGCCTCGGGAGCCTGGGGAGGGGCACTTTGTCCAGCCAGAATATGGGTTCAGGGAAGGCTTCCGGGAGGAGGGGGCGATGCAGGAGGTGGGGAAGAACCTGGTTTCTCACACCATCGCAAGTAAACAAACACAAGTTTTTAAGCGACAAAGGTGAAGACAAGGCCATAGTGACATGATGCTGAATCAGGACACTCCTCCTCTAGGGAAGCAGCCCTCTATAGGAGCAATGGTGCATAATCCCCACAACATCCTGCTGAGCAAGCTGGGTGTGGCAATAGCCAATCTTAAGCTCTCCAGCTCTGGCGTCATTGCTGTGCAGGAGTCAGACCTACAGGACTCAAAGGAGAGGCTGGGTCCTGGACTCAGGTCACTGCCAGGGTAGAAGACTCCCCTGACAGCAGCAAGCAAGCATGAAAATGTCTGCTGAACAAAGGGGCCCTGGGGCCCTAGAAGGCTGCAGGGAACCTTGGCCTCTGGGTCTTCTGAGCTCCTGGATCTGGGTCCCAAGAATTCCAAGGAGCAACCCAGCTCTAGAAAGTTCTAGAAAGAAGGCCTATAGACCCTTCTGGAAACCTGAGTGAGATGGATTCCTATCATACCTGAACACAGAGTAACTGTATCCCACGTCCTCTGAGTCTAAAATAACATGTCACTAAGTAGTGAGGTAAGTAATAACACTAACTGGCTCGACCTCAATTACCACACTGCAACTTGTTTAGTGCTCTGTTGTCCAAAAACAGCTTCCTCCTGGCTGGTTTCCTTCTCCACTGCCAAGAAGTCTGCTGGTCCAGAGCTAGGCTGTACTTCCCCCCTTCCCCCCATTTCTTTAATCCTGAATTCCGGGAGATGTTAATGCATCTTACACATGAAGATACAGGCTCTGAGTGGTTAAACCATGAAACAGGGACCACACTGCAATGTTGGAGTTCTGCTTTTCAACGACACATCTGTGTTCAACTTAAGTTTATTCTACATGCTCTCAAATGTGATTTCGTTAACTATAGTGCAGGTTCTTAAACAAAAAAGGAAAGAAATGACAGTGGAAAACTGGAACTGTCTTATTAATATAAAAATTATAAGACAGCTTTATTAGTAAGATAATAAATAGCCTGACTATTAAGAAAGATATTTCAGGAAGTCATTCTAACTGCTGTGTTTAGTTAGGGCCAAAGTCTCACCAGTTTTATTCTGACTCAGACCAATGGAGAGAGGTCTTGCCAGAGACCGAGGTAGGGACAGTCAAGTTTAGTCAGCACCTAGTAACACAGTGTACCTGGAACTCCAGCCTAACAAACACAACAGAACAATCCAGGAGGAAGAACTGAGACTTCTCCAGCTGGATGTGTCACAGACGCCTTAAACAAAGGGAACCCAGAGCAGAGCATCACGGGAAATGACACGACCTCACGCTTCACCAGGGATCTCTGAGGTGGGCCACGCAGGAGCCTGAACTCTGGCCGCCTGCCTGGGGCCAGGGTCTTCAAGACCCCGCCCCCTCCGCTCGCTCGCCTGATGCTCAGCTCTTCTCTCTTCCTCTTTCCTAATGACGTCTTAGCTCCACGGGCCTTCCTCCTCTCGCTGCCCTCTCATCAGTAAGGGTCCACCGCCAGCCCTGGGGCCGGGGCTGGGGGCAGCATGGGGAGCAGGGCAGAGCCCAGCCCCGGTCCTGCCCTTGCTGGCCCTCGGGAGGTGGTCGGGTCCAGGCCAGAGCTGCGTCTGTGCTGGCAGGTAAGTGGGTTTGACTCTGTGCCGACCACCTCACGACCAACATCTCCAGCTCAGAGCTCTCTCCCGAGTTCAAAAATCCACATTTAGGCGCCTCCAGGATCCTTCTAAATGGCTGTATTGCTGTGACCTCAAACTTAACGTGGCCTAGATGTGTTCCTCTCTTAGGTCCCCTCTGCTGGCTAATGACATCTCCACCCTTCTAGACACTCATTTATCACCGTCAGGCCTCCTCCTCTTCTCTTCAGCGCTTGGCTACCAAATTCTGACATTTTTTCCTCTGAGGTCACTCTCATCTGCATTCTCTTCTTAGTCCCTATGGCTCTTACCTCAGTCTAAGCTCTTGTTATTTATAACTCAATATACTGCAAAAGCATCCTAACTGACATTTCACCTCATGTCTTTTTACTCCATTCCGTGAATGGCTATTGCAGTAACTTCCTAAACTCTAGGTTGGCCTATCTTACTCCCTCAAAATAATGTGCTCTCACCAGCCGGCGTGGCTCAGTGGTTAAGCATCGGCCTATGAACCAGGAGGTTGCTGTTCGATTCCCGGTCAGGGCACATGCCTGGGTTTCAGGCTCAATCCCCAGTAGGGGGCATGCAGGAGGCAGCTGACCAATGACTCATCATTGATGTTTCTATCTCTCTCTCCCCCTTCCTCTATCTGAAATCAATAAAAACATATTTAAAAATAAATAAATAAATAGAATAATTGGTGGCAAAAATGATGACAACGACAATGGTTATGATGATGATGGGATAATGTGTACTGAGTCTTACCATGTGCCAGGTACTTTAAACACTTTATATATATCTTTTTTTGTTGTTGTTGTTAATCTTCACCCGAGGATATTTTTTCCATTGATTTTTAGCGAGAGTGGAAGGGAGGGAGAGAGGGGGAGAGGTAGAGGTGGGGGGAGGGGGGGAGAGAGAGAGAGAGAGAGACATTGATGTGAGAAGGACACACTGATTGGCTGCCTCCAGCACGCGCCCTGACTAGGGCCGGGGATTGAACCTGTAACCCAGGCACTTGCCCTTGATAGGGAATCGAACCAGAGGTCCTCTGGTGGGGAGGAGGAGGGAGTGATGGGCTAACCACTGAGAAACACTGGCCGGGGCACTTCATATATGTCTTATTCAAATTTCAAACATATCAATGAGGCAACTACAAGTATTAGCATCAATCTGCAGATGAGAAACCTAACAAAATCATGACGTTTAACACCCTCTGTGATGGACCTTTACACCGCTGCCCTATGTTACCGTCCAACATACACTTCCGGAACAGTGCCTACTGCCCGCCAAGTGACCAGGCTCTGAGCGGGCTGAGCCTCTTGGCCAGAACGGTTCTTCTTTACCATCTCTGAAACATTCCCATTTTCCAAGGCCCAGGAAAAATATTAGCTTCTTTGCAAATCTCCCAGACTTCTTCCACTTAGACTTAATTGTTATTATTAAGCTTTGAGAATCTGAAGAGTTTTCAGAATCAGAACTCAAGTTACAGAAGTATAAGAAAAAATTTTGTGGTACACAAGTGCTTCCAAATATTGTGTATGATTGAAAAAAGGCCAAGGGCATTAGAAAGTCAAAGTATGTAAGAAAGAAGATCCATTTAGCCCAGCTGGCATGGCTCAGCGGTTGAGCATTGACCTAGGATCCAGGAGATCGCGGTTCAATTCCCCGTCAGGGCACATGCGCGGGTTGCGGGCTCGATCCCCAGTCGGGGGGTGCAGGAGGCAGCCGATCAACGACTCTCTCATCATTGATGTTTCTATCTCTCTCTCTCCCTCTCCCTTCCTCTCTCTGAAATCAATAAAGATATATTAAAAAAAGAAAAAAGAAAATCCATTTAAACGTGAAGCCTGTTCTGGGAGTTGCCCCCACCCTCCCTGGGACTGTGAGAAACACGCTTTGTATCAGTAGCTCCCCTTTGCAAATCTGAGTCCAGGAGATCACAAACTAAGAAAGAAGAGCTGAAAAATAAACTCTCTGTAATACCTATTCTTAGCAATTATGTTAAAAAAAATTAACATTTTGCTTTTCAGAGAATGAACAGAGAAAAAAGTTCATAGAAAAGAAAGGCTGAGAAGTTCAAAAACAAAGGAAATTATATTCACGGGGTGAAATGGGAGGTTCACTAGGGAAATATGACATTGCAACTTTAAGTTGGAAACTCAAAACAGGTAAGAAGTTCTCAAACTGTCTCCATTTTGCAACCAGTAGGCGTTCTAGAGTAAACAAGGTAAATTACTTGACTGAATGACCATCAAGATACCTGCAGTCTCAAATGCCCTGTCTCTACGTCCACACCCGAGGAGGAGTGGTGGGGAATTCCAATCCCAGCTCTGGACCAGCACACTTCTGGGCCACCGAGGAGCAAAGCCCACATCAAAGGACTGTTATCAGAAGTCCCCTGAGAGCTGGTCACACCTGTCATTCCATTCCTGTGATAATTCCACATCTGTGATAAGAGCATAATACCTAAAAATGTCAGTCTAGCAGCTCAGGGTTCTCTGTTATTAAAGGAACACAGCCATGTCCTCCGTGGTCATGGGGTAAGAGTGTGGGGTGTATCTGAGAAGGGGTAGAAATATCCGTATGAACGATTCTCCAAACATTCCAATTTAAAATAATCACTTCTCATTGATCAATTATCCATGGACTTACTTAAACCTTTGGGAAGTCACTGAAGTAATTAAAGATATGAAAGATTTTCCATCTTTCTCTTAGTATTGCAGTTCCCCTTCAATTTTTTTCAAGCTATAGCACAAATTCATAAAAATTCCTGTTATCTAATGATGAAAAATTCAATCCAATTCCTTTCTCGGCTACTTTAAAAAGGTGTGGTTGAAGTTCCCTCGGCTTCCTCCACAGGAGATTACTAACTTTTCCTCCTGCATTGTTTCCCAGAAAGCCAGCTCCCCTGTTTACGCTACTCGGGGGCAAATGTACTTTAGGGGAGCAGGTCAAGCACCTTTTCCTCCAGCACCAGCACAGCGCCTCGGACTTCCCCGCTCTAGGAAGGCGCTGCTCCCTCCTGAGCCTACTCACCAGGCCTTTTTCTTCCTTCTGTGCTTGGACTCAATCATTCGAACAATGGCTTCCTCTTCATAGGTGTGGCCACACACTTTATTTTTCACTGGCTTCTTCATTTCCAACTGCAATCAAGGAGACATTAGGCTTTCAGGAATGCTAATGATCAACTTCCAGTAATGTCTCCAAGTCACGATTACTTGGAACTGTTTTCTCCTAGTCCCTGGGCTTTCTATGTTTAACCTCCCAATCTTGCAGCTTTGAAAAATGATTAGGACAGAGAGCCGCTGAAGAAACAGCAGGAGACCAGTGGCAGCACTGCCACTTGGCCTGTGGGCCAGGAATTTACTCCTAAATGGGCATGCCTGATCAAAAGCTCTGTCCAGCCCAAGGACCTTCCACATATAGACTCTTCGACCCTTATCACTTCTCTTTCCCCCCTCCTTTAACTGTGGACGTGAAATCAAATAAGAAAGCAAACAGGAATCCTTGGCCTCTGCGAAGCGAATTGCTTTTTCTTTCAGGGGAGGAAGGAGGAAACGATACCTGTGTAATGGGGCAGATGAAGTTGGTCTGACTTTGGGTCACAATCATGTCTTCATCAACTCCTTCGCTTCCATCAGCCTCTCTGTCTGCTTGAAGACCATCTAGAGGAGAAAAGGGAAACGGCTGAGCCTCCTGGGTCTACCACGCCGAGGGCAGGAAGGAATGGAAGGAAGGTTAACAGCTGCGCAGGGTCTATTGTGTTAGCCCCTGTGCTAAGCACTTTGATGCATATTAACCCTTCTGTTCTGGAAAGAATCCCATGGGGTAGGTAGGATTCTGTCCACTTTTGATAAGGAAACAGACTCAGAGCAGTAAATCACTTTTTCAAAGTTAGAGGATTTCTTTGTGAAGGAGTGCTGCCCAGTAATCAAGAGTGTAGCTTTGGTGTCAGAAGGACAGGGCATCTCTCACTTCCAGCTGTGACACCTGGGGCTAGCAAGGCCTTTCCTTTAAGCTCTACTTTACAGCTTTGTTGCAAATATGAAAAGAGATCAATTAGTGCACTTTGCACAGCTCCTGGCATGAGGCCACATTCAATAAATGGTAATGACCATTAGGTCGTGCAAGGCTTCTCTAACTTTTTGGTTTCAGAACCCTTTTATTCTGTTAGATATTACTGAGGACCCAAAGCACTATTTTTTTTTTTTTTTAAATCCTCACCCGAGGATATTTTTTTCCATTGCTTTTCAGAGAGAGTGGAAGGGGCAGAGAGAGAGAGAAACATCAATGTGAGAGAGACACATTGATTGGTTGCCCCCTGAATGTACGTGCCCAAACCGGGGCCAGGGATCGAACCTGCAACCCAGGTATGTGCCTTTGACCAGGAATCGAACCACAACCCTTCAGTGCTTGGGCTGACGGTCTAACCACTGAGCCATGCCAGCCAGGGCCCAGAGCACTTTTAAAGTGTGGGTTATATCTATCAATATTGCCATATTAGACATTAAGACTGAGGAATTTTAAAAATGTATTTATTTATTTAACAATAACCCCATTACATGTTAAAATAGATGACATTTAAAAAATTTAAAAGCAATTTTATTTTCCAGAACGAAAATAAGTTAGTGATAAGAGGGGCAATGTTTTATATTTTTGAAAATATTTTTAATGCTTGGCTTAATAGAAGACTGTTGGATTCTGATATCTATGTATACATCCAATCTGCTTCGATCTTACAAATTCACTTATGAAAAGAAAGAGAGAGGAAAAGACAAATGACGGCTTAGTGTTATTGAGGAGATAGTTTTGATCTCACGGGCACCCTGACCCTACGGGCCCCCGGGGCCCACTCAGAAGTGCTGAGTGAGTGGCAGGACGCGCCTGAACCCAGCTGATGTGATTCTGAAGCCTACATTCTTTTCATTACCTCACACTTGCCTCTCACTGCGGGAGGACAGATGACGGATGACCTTGGATGGGATCATGAGAGTGAGTATCTCACAGGAAAGCCTTTCTTTCTGGAAAAGGCAGCCGCCATTTTGCACAGACATCAAAGATCAATAGCCTTTTAGCTGTTGATGGTACAATCCAACACCCCTTCCCCTTCCCCCCTTCCCTCCCTTCCCTCCCTTTCCTCCCTTTCCTCCCTTCCCTCCTTCCTCTCTTCTTTCCTCTCTTCCTTCTTTCGTATTGGCAAAATAATACGGACATTAAACACTGCTTTGCTTTTAATATGTGAGGGAAACTGTTTCTCAGGTTCAGATGGTTCTGCACATCTTTTGGTTCCTAGAACTCATGACCCTGGCCTTCCCCTTGGCCAGATGGAGTCTGGCTAAAAAAGCACAACTGGGGGCAGGAAAAGGGCCCCAGAGCACTTGTTCAAGGTCACCCAGTGACCCGAGGGCTGAAACCCAGGGACTCTGCCCCAGTGACTGATTTTTGTAGGGGTTTCACCGTGTTTAATCGGATTAGTCGTACTTGTATGCCAGCTTGCTGTATTTTCTAAGAGAAATGTCCCTCAAAGCAGCTCCCAGTCTGTGCAGGAGGCAAGAGTGCCAACCCCAGAGCCTAGGGCTTCCCAGGCAGAGCCTTTTTAACCGCTGGCCCTTAGGTCACGCTCCAGCGCCTGGGGCCTTCCAGCTTTTCAGGGAACTAGAAAACCATTTATTGGCTTCAAACAGAACAACTACAAAACTGAATTACTATATAAATGTTAAAGGTCAACAAAATATGATGTTAGGTTATTTTTGCTAGTTATTGGTTTGGTAATCAAAAATATTTCATTTGGAAGCAATATGTAGGCGGCATTTAGGTTTTAACTTAGTAATTCCCCAGAAGGCTAAGATAGCTGCTGATAAATTAATAGTCAATTGTAAGTTAAATCAGTTACTTGTAGCCAACCTATTCCCAAAGCAAAATTGAAAACATTTTCAAAAAATTCCTTCAGTAATAAAATGATATTCAATGCGGAGGTTGCCATATTTAGGCACGTCTGTTATGAGGTGGGCTGGGGGCTCTGAAATAATTCTCCTCAGACTTAGGAAAGCTTTCGTGCTCCCCAGGACCTGCCTTTCGTATTCACAGCACTAAAGCCAGACTCTGCAAAGAGGTCCTGGCCAACCCAGTGGGTCCTGACAACGGCTCAGGAAGGGGACAGGTAAGGAGCAGAGCAAGGTGCAGAGCAGGAGAGTTCGCTCTGGTTGACTTTCCAAGGCCCGCTTTCCTGCGGGCGGCCGCTGCCCACTTGATTGAGTGTTTGACAGTCAAAAAGAGCGTCTCTCTGCCCACGTCTCACAGGGTTGTTCTGAGCCAGCGACAGGCTTCTGACTGCATGTTACACTGTGGAATTCACCGGAAAGTCTGTCAGATGCACAAGTGTTCAGCCAACCTAAATGATTGCGGCTTTGTTTTTTATTTTCTATTTTTAAATTTCAAAAGGCAGAGGAAGCAAGAAAGCCCAAGTCAAATGCAAGGCCAACCACGAGGGAAGGCAGAGCAGGGAGCTGATGAGGTAGGTGGCCACCAACACCCATGATCACAGGAGGAGGTGTGTCCAAAGAGAGCCAGAGGAACGGTGCCAAAGGCGAGCGAGCCCACGGACCGGGGCTCTGGAAAGAGAAAGGCTCTCCGTGGCCGAGCATCTCTCAAGATAGAACATTCCCTCACTGGCAACCCATACTTATAGACAGTGATGTTAACATTGGGACTCTACAATGTGCTAACCAAAGGTCACAACTGGCAATAAAGGTCACTTACATCAAGCTGACCAGAAGACAAAACTTTCTGATAAGCTGGCAAAAGGAAATTGGAGAAAAAAATACAGATCAAATCACGCAGGGATTTAGTCAATTGATGTATGAGTCTATCTTCATGGCCTGGTTAATCTGAATACTAACACCAGAGTATTGGTTCTGGGGGCCAACCCTTGCTCCTCCAAGTTATTTTATTAATAACAGTAGCTCAAGTTCACTGAATGCTACACAGCAGCTACCGTGCTAAGCACTTTATAGACATGACTTCATTTAACCCTCACAAAATGCCCAGGAAAAACACTCTATTGTTATTCCCATTGTATAGACAAGAAGACTTAAGCCCCCCAAAATATTTTTAAGGCAAAAGTAGAAAATATTAGTGTTATAATAAAGAACTATGTGGACTGAATTAGTTTGTTTTTAAAGGAAGAGACCTCAAAATTTTTCTGATTATAAAGAGAAAAACAAGAAAATTAGTCCTACTCTGTTTGCCATAAACATATCTGAGGCATGTTGTCAGAGGCCTGTGCCAGCTGTGAACTTCTGAGCCTTCGGGAAGAGATCAGATGCACACCTTCCATCCAGGTGTGGGCCCAGGGCACCAAGCGAGGTGCTGAGGGAGTCTGGGCAGAAACTGGAGTTTACAGAGGACCCATGAGGGATGTTAGCAACCTGTCATTTATTTGATGTCATAAAATGAACACCAAAAAGAAGGAGAAACCATGGAAATGCTGGAAGTAGCGTGAAGTGAACAGTTAAGGATTTCAAAAGTCTACAGATATTCCCCATGATGTAAAGCTCAGGGTAGTGAGAGCATTTATTGGACTCTAAGATGCGGGTTCATTGTTGGTCGTTTAGGACTGTAACGTAGAGCTAAAGAGCTCTGCCCTCAGCCTTTCTCATCTCAGTCGTCCTTGCTGCTCAAGCCAAACCCTTTGGAATCATTCCTGATTATCCCTTTCCCTTCACTCCTCTCATCCAAACCATTGGCAAGGTCTGTTGGCTGGTTCTAAGCTACATTTCCTCATCTAAATCTAGACCCTTCTCTTGATTTCCACTACATCTTAATACAAATTACTATGGCCTCCTGCCCGGACCTGGGCATAGGCTCCCAGCTGGAATCCATGCACTTTTTAGAGTGGCCCACACAGCGGACCTCTCTGACCATCTCCCTCTCACTCACCATGCTCAAGTCAATGTCATCTCTTCGGAGAGGCCTCTCTGATGCCCAAGCTATAGAAGCCACCTAAGCATTCCCCATCACATTACTCTGTGTCACTCTTTGCCTAGCACTTATCTATGACAGGTACTTCCTTGTCTGTCTCCTTCCCATCTCCCCTTCCCCTCCCTTGTTCTCTTCTGGGGTCTTCGTTGTCTGGTTCACTGGTGTTTCCTAGAGTCTAAAATATTCTTGGCATATAGTAATAGGTGTTCAGTAAACACCTGATTTAGTAAAGTGCTTTATCCAACAAGGCAGGAGTGGGCATATTTTTCATAAGGATATACTTAACATACTTAACAGATGTGGCAACACAAACACACACACCCTCGCACAACAATGATTTTATAGGTTTTAGGCAAATAACAGGATTTCACTTCAGCTTGGGGTGCAGCCTTGGACCCTGAATTACATGTCAAAGGCAGGAAGTAAATATAAGTTTTACAATTACAGTAGACTATGTGGTAATTACAAAGGAGACTCTAGACATGGTCTTGTGGCCAGAAAATACATTTGGTCTCGGCCACACACAGCCTAGTATTAGTCACTTGTCTGTCTTCAGGCATCCCAAAATTGGCCACCAGTTAGACAGTTTCATGCCAGCTAGGAATAAAAGTTGATTGCTATGTGCTTTTTCAATTAAGCCTGGACATTTTTCTAAAAGCACCTTTCTCTTAGAGTTAGTAGCATATAAAGAAAATTCTTTACAAATATTTGTTGCCTGCTTGAGATGCTTACTGGGCTGTCTAGACTATTTTGCTTGCACTATTCCAGGACAGCCTATTTGGAGAGGCTGACTGTACGTAGCAGGTTTTGGGACCTCCTTAATGTGCAAAAGAACACTGATTCCAAGTTTGAAACTCCATGGTTACAGTGTCTGCAAATGTGTCTGTGCCAATTTCTGACTGTTTTTCCTCCCCAGTAATCTACAGCTGGGGCTTTGAGTGGTCCCACCTATCAACTTGGACATACCTCAGACTCTAAGTGGGAAAAGAATTAAGAGCAGTGTGTGTGTGTGTGTGTGTGTGTGTGTGTGTGTGTGCATGTGTGTGTAGCTTTGAGATCACTCTATGGTACTGTTGGGTGTCCAGCTTTGCGTCAGTTTCTTCCTGGGACTGGTGGCCTGTCCTG
The DNA here is from genome assembly GCF_054644295.1 of Miniopterus natalensis. Taxonomy (NCBI): domain Eukaryota; kingdom Metazoa; phylum Chordata; class Mammalia; order Chiroptera; family Miniopteridae; genus Miniopterus; species Miniopterus natalensis. The sequence goes on along the minus strand of NC_142096.1, from coordinate 34,181,190 downwards.
AATGCTAGCTGTTTGGTTGGGCCAAGTTGCCACTGAGGGAACTGAATCCTATTTCCAGTACTCTCTGGCACCTAAGACTCTGCTGTGTGTGGATGGCTTTTACAGAATGAAGATGCAGATCATGTCCAGAGAGGGCCTACAGAATTAAAGATTTCCTAGATGATACAACCTTCACAGGATGGCAACATTCCAGAAATCAAGTTTCAACATAGATGTTCAACAAACATAGAGTTAATACAATTCAATCAGAATGGCTAGAAGATAAGAATCCAATAAATGTTATTTATCATATATATTTTACTTGAATTAGTGTTATATACTGACAAAATTGTTACTGCTATTATTATTATTTTTTTTTACCACTACTATGTGTCCCAGGCAAAAAACAATCCTTGCCCTCAGGGAGCCTGGCCACACAGAACAGATAGGCAGGCTGGTTTCAGAGCCCAAGTTCCCCATTAACTATAATCTTCATTGCTTGAAGGTCCTTCCCTTTTCTTATCACACCTCTCCCGAGAGCCTGGCTTAGTCAAATAATGCAAAGCATACAATGAGGGCTTTGCATATACAAGATACTATGGAAAAAAGCTCCAAGAAAAAGACAGTGTTGGCATCTTTGAAGAGCTGATATCTGATCTGTGTCAAAAAGAAGGGCCCTTCAACCTACCTTTTCTGATGCAACTCTGCTGCCCCTTAAATGTGAGCATTTCATATCTTAGCCACCTGACGTGAACATTCTGATCAATGTTCTTCTTTCTTCTCTTACCTATAATCTGTACTCATCTCAGATTCTATGGATGTGGAGAAGATATCGCTATCCAACCCAGCCCAGCCCAGCCCAGCCCAGCCCAGCCCAGCCCAGCCCAGCCCAGCCCAGCCCAGTCCCTACAGCCAATCTCTCTTCTCAGGAATCTCACAGCACCTGCTGCCTACACCATACTCTTTTGGCTTTAACTTCCTCATTATTCAAATGTTGTCTGTGGATGGAACTTCTTTTCCAGGAAGATCGAAAGCTCTTTGAGGACAAGCACTGTGTGTGTTGAAGTGAAGCCAACTCAACACAAGTTGCGTTTGTTGAACATCTCTGTGCCAAACACTACACAAGTGCCAGGCGTGGATACAAGGAGGAATAAGACTGGGTCTCGTAGGGGAGACAGAATACTTATATTCTGTGCAATGAGTGACATAATAATAATGAAGTAATGAGTATGTGTTCTGTACAAGTACAAAAGTAACTCAGAGGCTCTCTGTGGGTGGGGTGAGGAATCCAGATGAACCTCCTGCAGAAAGTGACGACTAAGCCAGGCTCTCCAGGGAGGTGTGATAAGAAGAGGGGAGGGCCTTCAGGCAGACTTACAGTACTCTGGAACATGGGCTCTAGAAACAGCCTGCCTGGGCTGGAATCCTGGTCCCATCCCTTTCTTAGCTGGGTGCTCTTGGGTCAGTTACTTTACCTTTCTTTGTCTCAATCTCCTCAGCTATAAAATGGAGCTAATAATTAATTGTACCTACTTCATACAGCTGTACAAGGATTAAATGAGTTAACGTGTGAAAAGTTCTTAGAATAGTGCCTGGCAAATAGCAAGCGACCAATAAATATTGGTATGATTTTTAGTATTATTACCTGGAGTACCCACACACCTAGCATAAAGCGGGTGCCTGCGATATGTATGCTCAATTCAATATAAGTGATATGCTATGGAATCACCCAAAAAGAAACGACAAGATAGTCTGACACAGGATTCTAAATGGGATGAGCTCTTTCATGCCCCTGGGCACAGTGAGGCCTAAATTAGCTCAGTTGTGTTTAGCTGACACAGCACCGCGAACATCTTCAATTTCTGGCCGCTTTCACTTCCATGGCTCTTTCGACACACTCCACTGAAGATCCCGAAAATACACTGAATGGAGAGTTTCAAAATATTTCCTCCAAATGAGCTGACATTCCTAATAAGATGTACCCATTCACATTGTCATGCACTCAATTAATTTACCCACTGTTGTTTTAGGCATGTGCTTCATTCTCAACTGACATCACGTAATAATTTGCTTGCACTTATTTAAATACTGTCATGATATGTTATATGCCAAAATATGAGGGTTTTAAAATAATCAAAACCCAGTGCATTCTACTTCTGGGACAATAACCAATCAGTTTTTGATGGTCATACAATATCCATTTCAAGCTGACGAATACTGAAAATACCCCCAAACTGAGTATATACATTTAATACTTCTTGTAAGGGAAGGTTTAATGACCATCTCTAGATTACCAAGCAAAAGCAGGAAATCTAATGCACACATTCTATTTTCTTGTTCTGCAATTAAGTAGAAAAACCACATGATAGGAAAACTGATGAGCCAGCACTGAGAAGGTCTACAACTCGCAGTTATTTAGATCCACAGCAGAGCATGAAGCAAGCACAGATCCGAAGATGAGAAATGCCATCTGAGCTAATCTTACGTTTTATTTTAGAGGGTGTAAGTACCATCCATCCAGGCAGCTAAGGCAGGACCTGCAATCTCCATCTTTAAACTATCTTGACTCTCCCCTTCATTCTCACTGCGGCCGCCCTAACTCAAGTTCCCAGAATTTCTGATTTAGAATATTATAAAAGGCTCTTTATTCATCTCTCTGCCCAAGTCTCTTCCCCAACCTATTCTCTCTACTCCAACTAGTCATCTTTCTAAAACGATGGCCTCCTAAGCGTGGCGACAAGACTTCATTAGTTGGCCCAGAGCATCTTCATCTCCTATTGCTACTCCCCCCAACCTCATCTCCCACATCCACACCACACTAATTATAGTTCGTCCACACTGGCCATGCTCTTCTGCGCCTCTGCTAGCCCTTCACCTAGCAATCTCTGACCACCCTTCAAGACTCAGAGCTTCCTTTACGAAGTCCTGAAACACAGACGATTCCTCCTTCGCCTCCAGCTTATCTTTTGCACGTGCCATAATCATGCGGTCACTTCTCTACCTCCCCTACCACACCGTGAATTCCTGAAGGGAAGGAACTCCGTCTTTCTTATCTTCAGACTCTCAGGGAGCCAGGCAAGGTGCAAGAACTTAATAAGTGTTCACTGAGTGAATGGTTGCTGAAACAAGAGAATGCTTTGAATACTGCTATATATAAACAGACTGTGAGAATAAGATGAAAACTGAAGAAGACTAGCAAGATGATGGAGGTCATATTCCAAAAAATAAACTATACCGCACTATGTCTGTAGATCATTTCTAATTTTATTTCCTTGCTCCAAACCATCTATGTTTATAGGAAAGCACAATAATAACCAGTTATCAAAAATGTGTGACTGGTTTTAAGTTTGTTCAGTTACTGGGGAGGGCAGAGGACACAAGCAGTTATATTCAGGAACAGCAGCTTTTATAACAGAGCCACACTGGGGAGACGCAGGTATCTGACACACTGTGAACTTAAACTGTGGCATCGCCACTCACAACATCTGATAATTATTGGAAATAACCTGTAACAGTGGAGATGCTTATGTTGTGAGGTGAAAAAATGAAATCGAAACTGTCTATGTAGTCTGATTAATTCACCTTAGCAATGGTATGCAGAAAAAAGACAGAGAGAAAAGCTGATTAAATAATGCAGTCCACTGTGTCCAGGTGACATCATCGGTGTATGTGTGAACTGGTGGTAGAGGAATCAAGGGAAATTTCTAAGGTTTTTGAAAAATAATTATTTAGCCTGCACATTTTGCATCTAGTACCCTTTGAGAGACCAAGTAACACTCATGAGGGCAGCGGGGCTGATGGCATGCGGATGGATGGAATTGTTTATGCACACTGTCAAACTGAAACACATTATGAAATCAAGCCCAGAGACCATTTATTAAAAAAGGAACTTTAAAAATCATAATTGCTCAACTTGAAAACTGCAACGTTTCAATTTTAGGTTAAGACAGGGGCTAATGAGAGACACCATTTCAATCCCTGATATTTTCTCTCTGTATTATCCTAACAACAGTTAAAATATTTCAAACTTATCTGCCCCCTACAAGGTAATACATCACAATTTAAGTTATATAATATCTCCTCTGATTTCTGAGCTCCAGACAAAAGAAGAATGAGTACTGCGAGGCTCTAATAATAGAACAAAGCCAGCCCTAATATCATGCTTGGTTTTGTAAGGCTTCTCAAAATAAATGATCAATTTAATCCTAAAACGATAAATTTTAATCCTCAAAGGATAACACGTGCCTGCAGGCATCCGTTTGGGATGAACAGCGGAGAAGGGGGAAGCGTTTGTGTTAAGTGAGGGCAGGCGGGCAGGGCCGGTCACATCTGTCAGCTCCCCTAGCTGTCAGACGACACACGTCCCCTGCCACGGCCCCAGGTTTAATCAGGTGGGTTACTCCACAGGACTGACTCAGCATGGTCACTACAAAATGCCACAGAATCCAAGTATTCATTAAACAGGCTTATTTTTCCATGCATTTAACAGAGTGTCAAGATTCATTTTTGGTCCACTTAAAAGTTCTTTACGGTGACTCAATGTAGTCATGTTAAAAAAGAAAGAAAGAAGAACAATTCCCAAAGTGCCTTCAATATGGAAGAAATTAAAAAAGGTCAAAGCGTGAGGGTCTAAATCTAGTGAGGCTTAATTATCCTGTCAGCAACGTCAGCAAAGCCACCCAACACGCAGGGCTGGTGCCCGACCTCCGAGTCAGGAGTCCATGCTCCGGTCATGCTCTGCTTTCAGGGTCTTGTCTGAAGCTAGCATAACAGAACACACAACCCAAAAGCCCCCTGCCAACCGGGAGGAAGAAGTAAAATGGGGGGGAGGGGGAGGGGGAGAAGAAAGGAAGGAGCCGGAGGATGTGGGAAGAGCTCAGCCCCACGGGGAAAGGCCGGGATACTCTAGAACCCAGCCCCGGCTCGAAGCCTCCCTTCCTCTGCCCACCGCCGGCCACTCCACCCTCGGCGAGGCCTCCGCGCATGCAAAGGAAGAGACACATGACTTCAAAACCGGGATCAGCTTAGGACACAGTTCTTGTGAATGTGTACAATAGGTCTGAGTCATTGTTCATTTTGTAAACATGGAGAAATCACACTTTTAAAACTTCCTCCTTCATGCCATTCACAGCACTTGACAATATGCTTAGCATGAAGCATTTACTCTTTTCCTAAACCACACCCAAAGATGCCAAGAGGGCCAGATCTCCTTTCTCACCATAAGCTCACAGATTTCAGGGCAGGTGATAATGAAGAGGCAGCGTGAGGGGAGGCAGGAGCGGGAGTCGGGCCTCGGGTAGGCCACACAGAAGGACAGAGAATGCAGGGCCGCCCAGGAGAGCGACTTACCAAGGCCACGGCCTTCCTCTGGAAACCCTCCCACTCAGGGCTCCCCTGACCCCACCCCAGGCGCTCAACACATCTTCAGTAATTACCTGTTTATGCCACTGTCTCCCTCACTAATCTGTAAACAACTCAAGGACAGGGACAACTTTTGTTCATCTCTGTATCCCTAGTGCATGGCTCATGCTAGGGGCTCAGTATCAGAACAGGGGATCGCATTTTAAGTGGTCCTTGGTGACTTAAAAATGGTTCTGTTCACTCCCTAGCTCTTCTGCAGAAAAGGGGTTCAGTGGGAGACCCGGAGGAGAGTCCAGAAAAGCATGGACTTCGGGAGGGTGGGGCAGGTCTAGACCCAGGTACCAATGGGATCTCCCATAAACTGGGTGTTAACTTTCCTGCACGCCATCAGTCTTTGTACCTGTCTATTTCACCAGGACACTGTGAAGATCAGTTAAATGTTTTGTCTCCATCAGAGGAACAAATCCAATATAAATACATCAAGGCAGTGACAAAATCATCGTGAGTAAGGAGAACTCTGGAGGCAGTTTCTGGAAGGGTAAAGCAGGTGACTGGGTGATCTTGTTCCTCATTTTCTCGGCCTGTGGGGGCCAGGTCCTAGCACTCCCGTGTACAGTCCACAGACATCCATAAGCTCAGGGACAGCATGATGTCAGTGAAAGAACAGATGTTCCGCGGAGCGAAACGACGCAAGGAAGGAAGGGAGGAGAGAAAGAGAGAAGAAAGCAGGCTCTCAGAACTGGCTTTCCCAACTCCAGAGGAAAAGTAAAAGATCTCGGATGACTTCCTTTTTGAGCACAGAATGGGGATGATGCTGTTGGGTTGGGGCCACAGTCTCCAGTCTCGAGTGTGGAGCAGATCTAGAGGATGTGGTACGAAAAAGCAGGCACCGATAATCAGCACGCGGCCCCCAACGTCACAGGACGAGGTTATATTGTGGCTCTGCACTTTTCTGATAATTTTCCTCCTTAGCTAAAAATTCTCTTAAGACAAAGAGAAAACAATATGGGGAGGTGACTGGTTAGGCGTTTGGGGAAGCCTGTCTCTCTCACTATGAAACTCTCAACCATAAGCTCCCTGAAGGAAAAGGTAGTAAGGGGCCTAGGAGCCCAGAGAGGAGGCTGCCTAAAAATACCCGAAGCCTGAATGTCAAGGAGGGAGGGAAATTAGCAGGGGGGGGTAATTAGTACACTAATTATAGGGGTCGTAATTAGAAGCAATGGAATGAAATTAAGAAAAGGAAAATTTCAATTGTCAGGAAAACCTCTGTTGGGCCCCTGATGAGGGAAAGACCAGTTTCACGTAGACCAAAGGCCCTTCATCCTAACAAAGCCGGTTCAAAATGAGCTAGAAATTATTTAAAGGGAATTTTATTTTTGGTACCCAAAGTAGTCTAGGTTACTTGATGACATACAGAGGCCCTGTGTGTTTAATTTTATCACTCTGCTCTCTATTCTAAATTCAATTGTAAAGTAGCTAATGACAAAAAGGCCTCTGACTATTTTCATTCCAAAAATATGATTCAACATCTACGGAGCTCAAGAGTGGCAGAGTGACAAGTAAAAGAAATGCAATCGTCAGGCACGCTTCAATTTATAAGAGATTCAGAGGTGAGAGCTAACGAAAAAGGAATAAGAAAACCGGGCTTCTCTTATTTTCCAGAATCAATTCAGTTACGTTATTTTTCAGAATTCATATAAGGATGGAGCTGAAACTTGTCAGCAAGTAGAAAAGAGCACCCGCTTTCCCATTTGAACCTGGTTTCACAATGACTGTCTGGCAGCACCCTCACAGCTGCTGGATAACTGAAACTCAGAGCCCTCAGTATGGTTAAGCTTCATGTCGTAGTAAAAGATGATGGTGTAGGAGGCTTATGGTTTCCTAGGGTCAGGACTAAAACGTAAAGAAAATTTATTTTCTCTTCCCCATTCAGGAGCCCGAAGTATGATTCATGTGAGTTTTATTTAGCAAACGCCCGCTGAGCACCACTGTTTCCTGGGCACAGAGGATGCAAAGCGCAAGGTCGAAACAGACAAGTTAACCCACGACCACAGCCTGGCGTGCCGACCAAGAAGCCGGGAGCTTGGGGGACCATGGGAGCTCACAGGGGTCTTCTAAATGTGACCGCACGAGGGACAGTCACACTGGGAGGGATCCTGAAGGAAAAGGAGGTGGGGTGAGCCAGGGCCAGAACTCGAGAGAAAGCGCGCTGACAGGCTTCCACTCACAGGAGAGGGGCTTAAAAGCACACACCCCAACATGTACGAATAGCCTTCGTGCCCATCCCAATGAATTAAGCAATAAAAGCATTTTAAAGTCAGGTTTTCTGGTCTTACTTGATATTTCCCCAGTATTATTATTATTATTTAAATGCCACCTCAAGTGTAAGCTGTAGAGGAGCTTTTCTGTTTGCTTCCTCTCGGCCCACCACTAACTGAGGGCCCGTCATGCATGGTAGGCCCTGTGCACACCAAGATCGGTGAAACAGAGCCCCTGACCTAAAGGGCTCACTGTCCAGGGCTGGGACAGAAGTGCCATTAAAACACAGTGGGATAAATTCTATGAGCTTCAACCGTGGGCTCCAGAGGAGAGAGGCCAGTCCAAGCAGGGGAGTGGGGAGCTCCTGCTAGGCCTACAGGCAAGAGATCCAGGTTTGGAGAACTCACAAGTATCTGGGGCAGGAACACTGGGGGCGAGGAAGTTGGGAGGGGAAGGGATACAAGGCAGACCAGGATGACACCAGATACTGCTAAACAGGGAACCTTCCACAGCAACATGGTGTCAGGGCACTTAAAAATTATTCCATATGTGAACTATAAACATAAAACACTTTGACATATTTCTCAGGTAAGTCATATGCTGTGAAGAGGGACTCTGTGCTCTCCCCAGCTGGTCTGCTTATTCCTGCCCTTCATGTCAAATGGAAATTCAGGGCAAGAGCTATAAATACATTTTCAGAGAAGCCTTTAAAAACCTTTGGTCTGATTTCAGATCCGAAGATATCTTCAGCACTGCAATGGCCTGATTCAGTTCTTATCAAAAAACCTTTCTCATAGACACTCAATGTCATCGTGCACACTGTGTTTATTACTCCATATTAAGTTTCACTTAAAATCCTGCTACTGACAACAGGCACTGAGCTTTCAAAGGATAGAGAGCCTGCAGGCAGATTCAAAAGCAGAGTTTACTATGCTCAGGGTTTTATAATGCAGGCTTTCATCTTGTACAATATTAACTATATAATTGCTAACTCGATTTTTCTTTTCCTCTCTGCATTGCTTCCAAGGTTCTGATGAAATGTTTGTTGCCACTGATAATGAAATTCAGAAAAGGACCACTGGTTTTTAACGCCACTTGGGACTTTTGATGCAAGAGATGTTTGCACACTGCTGTCAGAACAAATAAGATGACTGGTTATTCCTAAATGCAAAAGGACCATGTGTTTTCAAAAGAAAGGTTAGAAGAAAATTCAAGCAAAGGGGACTTGGAGAAATCTGGCTGGAAGACACTTTTGTGTCCTGTTGATCTGACTGTATGAGAAATATTTTCAAGAGCTTTTATATAAAAGGTCCCTCCCCCCCAACCAATATCGAGGGTATAAAAACACAATGCCTTCAAGTCAACTATTTGCTAATGACAAGAAAATAGTATTTTGGTGGAAAGTGCACTGGAATGACAGAGTTCCCGGCTCTGTCACCATGTTACAGGCCACATAGCTGCTATTGTTCTTGACCTTGTTCTTTCTCCAACCTGAATAAAAGGGATGCGACTGCGAAGTGGGGTAGATTCTACAGTCTCAAAAACCCATTCCAGTTTTAAATCCTTTATCCTTACAATCACATCAAAATTTTACCCTGAGAGGAATCAGACTGTGTTAAAAACAAACAAAGAAGGTTTTTATGACTATTTAGAGAGTCAACTCAAGTGACTCCTCATACTGATCTCAAAGTAAACTGTTGCCTCCAAAAGTCAACCTATTTGCAAGCCAAACTTGCATAACATTCTAGTTTATGTTACAGAAATAAATGGCCATTAGTAACTTAGCAAATAAAATTTGAATTTCAAGTGATGAAAACATGTTTCACTGTGACCAATATTAAGCATAAATTGAGCAATAGAGATGGTTACCCAAGCAGAGCAGGTAGATGCAATGTGCTTATTACCAACACTTTGAAAATTGCATTTGGGAAACCTTATAATCACAGCATTATTTTACAAAAGTCAATGGACTACAAAAAAGGATTATGTTTAGACCTGTCATATAGTTAGAAGGGGAGTAGGGCTGCAAGTCAGCAACCGTACAGGAATTAAATCAGTAGCTGAATATGTTTTCCCAGAAGCAGCAGACTTCTTACTGTGGCTGGGACACTTAACCTACTTTTAAAACAAAACCTTTGCTCATTCTTTTCATGCTTCAAGATGACAAACATCTCATATATACTGACCCTATTTTCCCAAGTCATAATTATTTTTTCAAAGACTTCTACCAATTAGTTCATACAAACTCATAATTTCACAAACATCAAGTAGCCCATCGGTCGTGGAAAAGGGCAAGAAGATCAGACCTGGGGACATTATTGAACGGAGATGGACAAATCATGGTGTAAATTGGAAGGAAGGATTCCCACAGCTTCCAAGAGGTCTTGCTGGTACGAAGGTCTATGTTGCCAACAGGACCATCAGTTTAAAAATATTAAAAAAACGCATACTGGAGCCAGTGTATTTCTTGGAACTATTATTTGAAGATGCACCAACCTGGAAGCCCAACCCATTTCCATGAAGACTAAAACATGCCTTGCAAAGAATCTGCAAACAAGGAACTCACATTTCCCCAAAGAGTGAGTTGGGTGCAGCTAGTATTTAATCATCTATGTTCCAGACAGTAAAATGTCACACATGGAAAACAGAACTGTGAACCCAACCATGTGAATTTCCCTGTGGTCAACTTCTCCCACTTCTACTCTGCATCAGTTTCACTCAGCAAGACCCCCGGCATCCTCACCACTTCTCCCAATCCATTCTGATCCCCACCATACTTTCAGAGCTTCTGACTGCACATAACCAGACTCCGCCTTGCCCCTGCCCAACTCTGAGGAGGCAGTGTGGCAGTGCAGGAGGACCCAGGGGTAGAGTCAGGCCTAGGGGAATCCTGCCCCCCTAGTTGTCTGACCTCAGGCAAGTCACCACCTCTCAAAGCCTTAGTTTCCTCATCTGTAAAATGGGCAACATTTAACTGGCAGGAATGAGTATTTAACAGAATACCTAATTTAATTAAATTAAGTGACTGATTATTTAATGTACTCAGCACATAATAAAGCACTCAACAGTTCTCTTTCTTTCCCCTTCCCTTGGCCTCGAGGATACTGGAGATGTGTTTACTTCTGCCTTTTGCTTCAACTCTGTCTTTCATATTTTCTTCAAAACCACTTCAATAGCCATTCCTACTGGTAGTAGGGCTCCGCTCTTCTCTCCCTGTTACAAGGTGCCGTGTGATGAAACATGGCCTCTCCTAGTCTGTCACTTTCCTAGTCCTGTCTATTCACTTTCTTGCTCTAGTGCCTTGGTTAATGCCATATGTACACAAGGCCATAAATGATGTTTTCTGTGGGCCTATCTCAAACAATGCCACTATATTATCTGTTCAGATGACACATGAAACTACCTATCCACTTTGCACTTTCCCCTTTGGTTGAGCAATACCTAGTTCTCGATGTTAAACACCCTAAATCATCAGTACCTTTATTATGTACGAAATATGCTTATCTTGCTTCTGTGATCCTTCCTCTTCTCCCCTTGGGTTACGTCACCATGTCAATGATTTGCCAAGTAAGCGACTTCTTGTCATTTTCCACTTGACTTTCAGCATAATTCAGAGTACTGCAGGAGCTTGTATTGTCCCCCCCCATCCTGTGAAATATCCCCCATTTTGCTCCTTTCTTTGTTTATTGACAAAAATGGAATTATTAGTTACCTCCTGGCTATCTACTATAAGTTTCCTCTCAACAGTCTCGGAGATGCCTCATTAAAGGAGATAACATGGGCTTAAATACTGCCTCTCTCAGCCCCCCTGAGCAAGTTATCCACTCTTTCTGAGGATTTTCTCTTCTGTAAATGGGAAAACACCTGCCTGGTAGGACTGCTCTGAGGATACAGGCATTTAAGGTCAAATGCTAAACTCTGGGCTTGGCATATGATAGCTGTCGCGAAATGGGGGAAAAGACTTTTCTTAAACCTCCAGAGCTGCATCCCACCACCCAACCACTCCATCACACCCCGTTCCACTCCTCTAACTGGCAGCAATTTTGAGGGTTTGGCTGAAAACTCAGGGCCCTATCTTGACTTCCTCCTGTGGGACAAAAAATCCCCAAGAACCTCATCCACTGCTTCAAGACTTCTTTCTAGGTTGTTTCAAGATACTTCATAACCTTTTTATAAAAAAAATCCTTCTCAAACACACTCTGCCCAGCATCCCTATGCCATATCCTGAGCTCTAGAGGCCTTACCTCAAGATGTCCTTGAAATGCCAACTCCCAGCGAAAGCTTTTCCTGATTAAACAGAATGGACACTGTTGCATTCTGACCCTTGAGAAACCCAGTTCTGCTCCAGCCTGGGGAGGCAGGAGGAGAGCTCTGGTCCAGCTTGTTATGTGGCCTGGGCTAACGCCCTTCACTTCTCTAGGCCAGGGATGCAGACTGGATGTCTCCAAGCTCCGTCTGGGTTGGAAGGCTAGATTCTCTGAGGTCAATATACTGGGGCCCTTGTCTTCTCTGCCTATCAGTGCTGTTCTGTTGCTCTGTGAATAACCTTGAAATCCCTTAGCTTCAGCGGCTATTCAAGGGCAGAGGCCATTCTCTGGGTAACTCACTTAGCACAGCCTACAGTGCTGCGCCACAGATTGGACTCCGTGCATGTGTTTAGATGACAGTGATCAAAGCCTTGGGTGAAGCACAGACAGCTGCCACCAGATGACTCAGACCTCTCTGCAAAATGGCTTAATTTAGCAGCCTTTCAGTTGTCTAAGGAACAGACAAGGTGAACTGCACACCCTCCAACTAATTTAATTTAACCTCACAGTGGCTCTTCAGGGTCAGGAGTTTTTATCTCTGTAACACAGGTGAGGAGGCACAGACACAGAGGGCTTCGCAGGCTTCTCCAGAGTCACCAGTGGGCCCAAGGGCGGGGGGGTGTGGGTAGTGGGAAGAACCCTGCACTGACTGGGACGGAGATCTGAGCTTCAGGCTGCCTCTGCCACCAACCGAGTGTGTGATCTTGGAGGAGGCCCTTCCCAGGCCTTATCTACCGCTGGAAAATGGTGTTAGGCAATGGTTGCCAAGCCTGGCTGGATATCAGAACTACGAGGAAAACAAGGTTAGAAATAAATCTAGATTCCCAGGTCCACTCTAGGAGGTTCTCATTACGCAGGTCTGGAGTGGGGCCTAGGACACTTTATTTCTGTACGTGTCCCCCGCATGGGAGCAAAGGTCGCTGGCAGCAATAAAGGCTTATGACATTGGAGTCCCAGTTTAGTGTTCCATTCAGACAACTTTTCCAAGTTCCAAAACCCATTAGGTCATCTTCCACCCCCTCTCTGAGAACCCAAACTGGTGGACCATTTCCAAGCAGATTGCATGGTAGCTTACCACTTTTATGAGAACCCAGAAAAATGCTGAAACCTAATGTTGGTTCATAAGACTCACAGGGCAAGTAAAGAGGTAACCTTGTTTTGACAGAAATCCAAGCTAAAGTGCAGGAACTCTTCCCCGGGCAAGCTTCTTGCAGCCAACATGGAACGTCGAGGAGGAAGGCAGCAGGCAGCAGGCTCACTGCAGCAACAGGCGACACTTCTTTTAAAAGAGAGCCTGTGATATTTTTCTTTTGCTGCCTGGCTTATTTCACTTAGCATAATATTCTCCAGGACCATCCATACTGTCCCAAAGGGTACGAGCTTCTTCTTTTTTACAGCTGCGTAGTATTCCACGGTGTAAATGTCCCACAGCTTTTTAATCCACTCATCTACTGATGGGCACTTGGGCTGTTTCCAGATCTTTGCTATTGTAAACTGTGCTGCTATGAACACAGGGGTGCATAAATCCTTTCTGATGAATGTTTCAGGATTCTTAGGATACATTCCTAGGAGCGGAATCACTGGGTCAAACGGCAGCTCCATTTTTAATTTTTTGAGGAACCTCCATACTGTTTTCCATAGTGGCTGCACCAGTCTGCATTCCCACCAACAGTATCACATGATCTCACTTATACGTGGAATCTAAAGAACTTAATAAATTGACGAGCAGAATAGATTCAATGACATGGAAGCATAGTTGAGACTGACCAAAGGTCAGAGGGATGGAGGGGGGTGGGGGGGTGGAGGGGGAGAGAGTAACCAAAGAATTTATGTGCATATACGCACAACCCAAGGACATGGACAATGGTGGGGAGAGTGACTGGGGAGGGGGAAGGAACGGGGGGGAATGGGTCATTGGGGAGAAAAAGGGACATCTGTAATACTTTAAACAAAAATAAAAATTATAAAAAGTTATAAAAAAAAAAAAAGAGAGCCTGCAATGTTTCTGGGCTTGCTTGACTAAAGCCTAAAGATTCAGTGCAAGTCTATGGACAAGGGAAGAGCTAACCTAAGAACCACCGGCTCTGTCACCTGTGCGCTTTTATCTACCGAGGGCTGGCTGTGGGAGCCAGGCGCTATGCAAGCATGTTACACACATTGCTCCATTCCACGGACACAGTCTGATGCAAGCACTATTATCACATTTTATTGAAAACTGAAGTTCACAGAGCAAGCTGAACACAGATATATGACTCCATAAATTACTCAATACTTCAAATATGACCTGAAGGGCTAATGCACCTAAGGTCAAATGTTCTAGACTACCTAACACTGAAGGGGAAGGAGCAGCAAATCCAGCAACTTTCCAAGGATCTGTGAATCAGAGACAGAAGTAGGTACAGAATTCTCACATTCGTTTTACTTTAGGGGGATCTGGACAAATGGGAAGAGGGTGATGAATGCAATTTAGAAAGCTGGAGTCCCACTCTCTTTCTTCATGCTAGTTTGCTTGTGCCTGTGCCCTTGGAGAGCTACTTTTCATATCTGGCGGCAGGTTCCATATCAGCAGACTGAGGATGATAGTGCTACTGACATGGCAAGAAGGTTGTGAGAATTAAGTAGATTAAGTCCACAGAGCAGCTTTGATCTCCTGAGGGAAAGGTGCCAAATACATGAACTAAAGAAATATTGTTTGCCCTTGCAAAGGCTGTCACTGACTGAGGCTTACAAGAGGCACCCTACAAACCAGACTCCTCCCTCTTGTTCTCCAAACACTCCCAGTTTTACCCCTGCAAATAAATTTGTGGTTGCGAGACGTAGACCATGCTTTACTCTGCAACTTGACTGTTGATGAGAATCGGAAATACAGTAAGCTTGTATTAAATTCCTTGCGAGGGGATTTGGGTTCTGAAATGGTGGAGAACCTTGTTAGGACATGGTCAGATTTAGAAGAGAGCCCCCCAAACTTGCTATCATAAAGCAGTAATGGAAAAGTGTATAGAAAGAACTTGGCTGTTTCTGTTACAAAGTAAAGGAAATGAGTGATTTTTAAGCTTCAGGAAGAAGGGCCAGGAGCATTTTTGTCTCTCGCAGGCTGGGCTTTCCTGCCCTCTTCGAGGCTGCTCTTTCCCATCACATGGCACTTGACATTTACACAGCATTTTACAATCTTTTTATTATCTAATGTTCATAGACGCCCTATGAGGGAGGGCCCTGGGTCCTGATAAGCATTTTAAAGGTGAGGAAACAGTCATAGAAGTCGAATGGCTCTCAAAATTATGAGACACCTTCATGCTTAATATGTGACATTTTACCACCTCTCCCCCAGTGTCTGTAGGCAAATACAAAAACCTAGGGCATAAAGGGAATGAGGCCTGGGTTTCTCTTTTAGTGGACTCAGGATTACATTAAAACTGAAAGAGGTCTGTGGCCATCTGGTCCAAACCCTGCACCTTCCAGATGGCACCTAGAGAGAGGTGAGCGCTCAGGGCCTCGCCTTCATTAGAACCAATGTCAAGATGACCACCGCTCATCTACATCCGAGACCCTGAGGTTCTCCACTGTCCCTTTTCATTGGGATGTGAACCTCTAAGGGCTACACTTAATTTCTGTTTTCTTTAGCACCAAGTATACATCCAGGGGTTAAGAAAGGAATGTTGTTAGACTTAGGATTAAATGTAGACTCCTTCAGGTGTTAGATTATCTGGCCCATGAATCCTCAAACCTTCAGAGCAGGATCTGTGATCCTCTGGGACTGGCTTCTCCCTGAGGTGTGAGATGATCCAAAGGGCAGCGGAGTAGGTCTCCACACTTCTTCATGGTGGGTCAAAAGCTAGTTCTGTTTCCCTCTAGTGAGAGAGCAGCTTTATTTCCATCCCTCTGAAAGACACGCGCTCCGAACACTTAGATACCCATCCCCCGAGCTTCCTACGTTGTTATCCCTCCCCCTGCAGTTCACCAACGATCGGCTCTAACTCCCAACCTTGCTGGCCCAAAAGTCAACAGTTCTCATAGTACTGGTTCTGCTGGAGGGGCCTGGAGAGAAGTGGGGACAACCGCCACTCTTACTGTTAATATCCCCACCATCACCACCACCACCACCTCCACCATTTTACTGAGTAGGCACCGTGTTCCAGGGCCCATGCTAAGCGAGCACTCTGTGGATTAACCCAACCTGCAAGGTGTCTCACCACAACTCTGCAGGTTACAAACATCATTCCCATTTTACAGACAAGGAAACCGAGGTACAGAGAGGTAAATTCACCCAATGTCCCACTGCTAGTATGTCTGGTCCCAGGGTCACCCTTGTTTCCACTCTATACTGTGATGGGGCCACAAGATAAAGAAGGGCCCCCAGGAACCCAGTTTGTCCAGGGTATTGGAACAGTCAGACAGGTGTGTTGCTGCAAAATGAGATGACCTGGTGCTGAGGCTGTCTATAAGCAAAGGCAGGTGTGGGTCCCAAGCAGAAATCAACCTACACCAAACTCCAAATATAGACAAAGCACGCTATTTGTTCAAAAGGAAGTGTTCTTGTAGCTAAAAAGAAACACAAAGCTATCAAAACACAACAGCAACTCAAAGGTGTTGTGGCAGCTCTGAAGGAAGAGCCAGGCTGCCGTAGCCAGCCCACTCACGGCCGAGGGTGCCCAAGGTGGGGAATGGCCACTGTTCCCCAGACTGAATGGACCTGGGGCACAGCAGCCGGCTGAACCAGGTGTTTAAACACTGCCGAGGTCTTAATTATTGTCTTCCTGAGATGACTACCAAGAAAGGATGCGCTGCTGCGGACTGAGGTCAGGCTGGGCTTGCTTACACTTCCGACTTGGCTTCCCGTGGGACGGTACTGAGATCTGAAGCCTTCCTTGATGTTGCGACACGACTCAAGAGTGGTTTTCTCTGGATCTAAATTCACAGCTCACAGCTCCATCTTGGGTGAGTTTGGACAACGCCCTTCGCATTTCTTAGGTCTGAGGACTGTGGGCATGGGCATGATGTGTAGTAGAGAAGGCACTGAGCTGGGGTCAGGAGACCTGACTTTGGGTCCCAATGACGCAGTAACCAGACATTTCCTCATCTATGAGATGGTTGGGACTAGATGACCCGGGATACTATTTTTGACTATAACATTTTAAAATTGTAACTCCCTGCCACTAAAAAGAAAAACACCAGAAAATGGAAACCCAGCCTGCTGGAATTAATGGAAAGGCTGACACTACTTCTGATGAAGCACCCAGGAAGGCTATGCTATCACTGAATCATGTCAGAAACCAAACAGTGAGGTTCAGATTTTGTGCACCAGCCTCTGAATCACACGGAGGATCCTCAAGACCACAATTTGAACATCCCTGAGTTGGGCTCTCACGAGAGAACTACTCACCACCACCTCTGGCTTTGCAGCAAACCAAGTTCCCAAACCAGTGGGCTCAGTGTCCAGATTTTCTCCAGTGAAAACATGTACTGAAACACTCCTTGTACCTGTCACAAAACCCAGTCCGGCCCTCAAAGTGCTCAGTCATTTACACGCTCATAGCTCTCCTAGTGCTTTTATACACATTTATTTTCACTAGAAGCTAATGCAAAGGGCATCCAAACTGACCTTTCAATGGGGAACATAATTCTTATACTTAGCTCCACCTTACCTTGCACTAATGCATGTCTTGTAAATAATTTAGGAATCTCCTCTACAGACAGGTGTATCATAAAGGTTCCTACAATCGGGTTTAGAAAATGCTATTTGTGGACATGATTCTGACAATTTCAATGTGATAAAACTTAAAAGAAAAAAAAAATCAGAAGCATCCATAGAAAAGGGTCAGTCTTTGGGTGGTGTCTGCCTCTTAACAGTGACTATCCAACTTGGAAAACTGGCCTGTGCTATTTCCTCAAAAGTTAGTCTCACTAAAGCAAACAGCTTTAAAAAATGTATTTCCTTGTGCAGGGAAAACCTCGCCCATAATTACGATAGTTCTAGAATACGGCAATCTTTTTTTGAGGAGGAGCTCTTTAATCCACACTAATCTCAAAAGAGTCAGAGGGAGTCCCAGGTTACCTATTCATCAATCTAGTCAGACCCAGTTAGAGGCAGGAGAATCTTTGTAAACGCATTCATGATATCCTTATGACAACTGATTACTCAATATGGTTTTGCCTTAAATCATTCAACAATATACCACATTGGAGAAATGAGGTCTTTCAGGTCAAATGCTCGAGTCTACAATATTCCCAAAGAACTCTTACTTTCAACACATTTTATTTCCTTACACTGTGTCTGATACTTGCATGGAAAATACCTCTCACCTCCTTAGATCTGTATTTGTCCTCTTGCAACAAGGCTGTAGCTCTCACTACTAAAAGTTAATTTTCTTTAGCTCAATTTAAAAGGGCTTTTGAAAAATAATGCTCTCTAAATTCAATGTGATCAAGAAATGAGGCACAAAATATTTTAGTTATTTGGGACAAACCCATAAAATCAGTTTCTTAAGCCAGAATAATCTTTAAAGTCTCCTCTAAAGGTTGGCATTCTATAACAATTCAAAAAAAATAAAAACCAATGGACTATATATTACTTATATTTTTCAATTGGTAATTATTCAATTGGCAATTATAGTTCAATCGACAATTCTCAGTTTTTGTTTTTGTCTTTCCTTTTCTTTCTATCTTTTTAAACCAAGTTTTCTTTTCAAACTTATAAGAGAACTGTGCACACATATGGTTAAAAGTTTCAACACAAGTGAATAAAATGAGAAGTACAAGCCTCCCTCCCTTGTCCACAAACCCACAATCCCAATCCTCAGAAATAAGCATGGTTAAGCTTTTGTGCATGCTTCAAGAAATCACCCCCCCCAAATGTATGTATCTGTATATACATACTTTATATAAAGAGACACATATATACACACATATGCCTATTTTCACTCAAAAAGGAATCATATGTTTTGCACCTTTGCCTTTTAACTCTATAATATTTAGGGGTATCATTTCGTATTCACACATATAGGTTGACTTCATTTTAAAAAATAGCTGTTTAATATTATTTTACCAGCATTCAGAATTCACTTCATTAATTCCCTAATAATAAACATTCAAGTAGCTTCCTGTCCCCCTTCTTTACTGAGGTATAATTGCAATACATACAATGAATTAAAATGTAAAGTGTACAACTGGATGTTTGACATGTATGCATCCGTGAAACCACCACGATCAGGATAGTGAACATATCAATTTTCCCAAAGGTTTCCTTGAGCCCTGAGTAGCCCCTTCCTTCCATACCTTCCCACTTACCCCCACCGCCTGCAGGCAATAACTGATCTCTTTTCTGCGACGTTAGGTCAATTTGCATTGTAAAAAAGTTTATATGAAGAATCATATAGTATGTGCTTTTTTTGTTTAGCTCCTTGCTGCATGTATGAAGTCTGTTTCTGCCTTTTTGCTGAGGAGCATTCCATTGCATGGATATGCCATAGAACATGTGTCCGTTCAGCAACTGACTGACATGTGGGTTGTTTCCAGTTTTGAACAATTATAAATAAAGCTGTTAGAAATCTTTGTATGGACATATGCTTCCAGTGCTTTCTGTATAACTCCTAGGAATGGGGTGACTGGGTTGTATGGTAGGTATACATTTAACTTCTAAAGAAACTGATAAGTTGCTTTCTGATGTATCATTTTACATTCCCACCAGCTATCTAAGAGAATGAGATACTCCACATCCCTTTATTTTTTTAAATTTTAGCGCTCTTATAGATGTGTAGTGGTATCTCATTATGATTTTAATCTGCATTTCCCCAGTGACTAAAGACACTGAGTATCTTTACATGTGCTTTTTCGTCGCCCACATATTTTTTTTAAAGTGTCTGTTCACTTGAATACTTTTTGTCCATTTCAATATCTTTTCAAAATCTTTTTTCCATTTTTATTGGATTTTTAAAAATTGAGTTTGAGAGCCCTTTTTGCATTCTGGATACAAGTCCTTTACTAGATTTGTGATGTACAAGTAACATTTCCCAGTCTGTCACTCATCTACTCATTCTGCTAATTTCTTTTAAAGAACAGTTCTTAATTTTGAGGACGTTAACTTACGATTTAAAAAAGGAGACTGTTTCTTTGTGTTGTGTTTAAGAAATCTTTGCCTAAACCATGATCACTGTTTCTCCTATGTTTTCTTCTAGGACTTCCATGGTTTTAGGTTTTTCATTTAGATCTATGACCATTTTGAGTTAATTTTCATATGTGAAGTGCAGTATGCATCAAATTTATTTTTAACACATGGACAGCTAACTGCTGCAAGACCATTTGTTGAAAAGGGCTGAACTGTTTTTGCATGTTTGTGGAAAGCCACAGAGCTATCTTTTCGAATTTGTGGAAAATCAACTGGTGTCGATGTGGGGGTCCATTTCTGAACCCTGTTCTCTTCCAGCAATCTGTTAAATTGTGTCTGTCTTACTACACTATCTTCATTACTATGGCTTTATAAGTCTTGCAGTCAGGTAGAATAACTTCTCTAACTTTGGACTTCTTTTGAAAGTTATTTTGGCTGCTTTAGGTCCTTTGC
Organism: Miniopterus natalensis; assembly: GCF_054644295.1. Taxonomy (NCBI): domain Eukaryota; kingdom Metazoa; phylum Chordata; class Mammalia; order Chiroptera; family Miniopteridae; genus Miniopterus; species Miniopterus natalensis. The sequence goes on along the minus strand of NC_142096.1, from coordinate 34,160,730 downwards.
ATTTCCACATGAATTTCAGAATAAGCTTATCAATGTCAACAAAAAACATCTGTTGGGGTTTTTACTGGGGTTGCTTGAATCAACATATCAGTCTGGTGAGAAATGACATCTTAAGTATACTGAGTCTTCCAACTCAGTAACATGATGTATCTCTCCATTTATTTAGGTCTTCTTTGATTTCTCTCAGCAGCAAATTACAGTTCTTGCCTATCTGTTGTCAGATATATCCAAAGGTATTTAATATGTTCTGATATTATAAATGGCATTTAATAATTTTCTATTTATGATGGTTTGTTAGTATATGGAAATATATGGCTTTTTAAAAACTGATCTTGTATCCTGCAAATTTGCTCAACTCAATTTTTAGTTATAGTATTTCTTTCTGTAGATTCCAATGGGTCTTCTGTACAGATGACCATGCCAACTTCAAGTAAAGGGTTTTACTACTTTCTTTCCAATCTGGAGGCTTTTTATAAAACTGAATTTATTAGTGTGACGCTGGTTAATAAAATCATACAGGTTTCAAGTATACGACTCTGTAAAACATCATCTGTATACTGCATCGTCTGCTCACCACCCAAAGTCAAGCCTTTTTCCGCCACCATTTATCCCCCTATGTCCTCCTCCAACCTCCCCTACCCCCTTCCCCTTTGGCAATCACCATTCATTGTCTGCGCCTGCTTTTTTTTTTGCTTAATCCCTTCACCTTTTTCACCCAGATCCCCAACCCCCTCTCCTCTGAGAGCTGTCAGTCTCTTCTCTGTATCTATCAGTCGGTTTCTATTTTGTTTGTTAGTTTATTTTGTTCATTAGACTCCACATATAAGTGAAATCATAAGGTACTTGTCTTTCTCTGACTAGCTTACTTCACTTCAGGGCCATCCATGCTGTTCCAAAAGGTAAGATTTCCTTCTTTTTTATAGCCAAGAAGTGTTCTATTATGTAAGTGTCCCAAAGCTTTTTTACCCACTCATCTACTAACAGACACTTGGGCCGCTTCCAAATTTGGCTATTGTAAATAATGCCGCAATGAACATAGGGGTGCATATATCTCCAGTTAGTTTTGGGGTTCTTCGGATATACTCCCAGAAGTGAAATTGCTTGGTCATAAGGCAGTAGCATTTTTAATTTTTTGAGGAAACTTGATACTGTTTTCCACAATGGCTACACCAGTCTGCATTCCCACCAAAGGTGCATGAGGGTTCCCTTTTCTCCACATTCCTGCCAACACCTGCTGTTTGTTCATTTATTGATGATAGATACTGACAGGCCTGAGGTGATATATCACTGTGGTTTTAATTTGCATTTCTCTGATAATTAGTGATGTTGAGCATCTTTTCATATATCTATTGGCCATCTATATGTCCTCTTTGGAGAAGTGCCTATTCAGGTCCTTTGTCCATTTTTAAAATGGATTGCTTGTTTTTTTGGTGTTGAGTTGTATAAGTTCTTTATATAAATTTTGGAAATTAACCCCTTATCAGATGTATCCTTGACAAATATGTTCTCCCATTTCATTTTGTTGATGGTTTCCTTTGCCGTGCAAAAGCTTTTTAGTTTTATGTAGTCCCATTTGATTATTACTATTATTTCTTTTGTTTCCCGTGCCAGAGGAGATATATCAGAAAAAATATTGCTACTAAAATAACAATGTTTCACAGAATTAGAACAAATATTCCAAAAGTTTATATGGAAACACTAAAGACCCTGAATAGCCTCTTCTTGAGAAAGAAGAACAGAGTCGGATATCACACTATCTTATATCAAACCACACTACAAAGCCGTAGTAATCAAAACAGCATGATACTGGCATAAACACAGACATACAGACGAATGGAACAGAATAGAGAGCCCAGAAATAAACCCATGCCTTTATGGTCAATTAATATTTGACAAAGGAGGCAAGAACATACAATGGGTAAAGATTGTCTATTTAATAAGTGGTGCTGGGAAAATTGGATATACAAAAAAAAAAAAAAAAAAAAGAAACTAGACCACCTTTTTACACCATACACAAGAATAAACTCAAAATGGATTAAAGACTTAAATGTAAGTTGCAAAACCATAAAAAGCCTAGAAGAAAATATAGGCAGTAAAATTTCAGACATTTCTTGTAGCAATTTTTTTTTTTTTTAAATATGTATCTCCAATCTGGATGCTTTAAACACTTTTTCTTGCCTTACTGAACTTGTTAGAATCCCCAGTACAATGCCAAATAGACATGGTAAGAGCAGACATTCTTGCTTGTTTCATTAAAGAATAAGCTTTCAGTTTTTATCATGAAGTATATTAGCTATAGGGTTTTCATAGACGCCCATTATGCTTAAGAAGATCCCTTCTATTCTTAGTTTGCTGAGAGTTTTTATCAAGAATCAATATTGGACTTTGTCAAATGCTTTTTCTGCATCTATTGAAATGATCACATGGTCTCTTTTTGATCTGTTAATATAGTGAATTACACTGATCAATTTTCAAATATTAAACCAACCTTGCATTCCTAAAATAAACCCCATTTGGTCATAATGTATTATCTTTTTAATATATATTTGGATTCCATTTACTAAAAATTTGTTTAAAATTTTTTTATCTATGTTTATGAGGAATATTGGTTTGTGGTTTTGTCTGGCTTTGGTATTGGGGTAATACTGGCTTCATAGAATGTGTTCAGTAGTACTTTCTCATCAATTTTCTGTTAGAGTTTGTGTAGAACTGGCATTATTTCTTCCTTAAATATGTGGTAGAATTCATCATGAAGCCATACGGGACTTTTCTTTATGGAAATGTATTTGTTTTTTTAAACTATAATTCAATTTCTTTAATAGATATAGCACTATTTAGGTTATCTAGTTCTTCTTTAAGTTAGCTTTGGCAGTTTGAGGCTTTAAAGAAATTTGCCCATTTCATATCTATGTTGTTGGATTACTTGGCATGAAGTTGTTCATAATTTTGATTGTACTTTTAATATGTGTAGTAACAGTGCTGATGTAATCTCTCTCATTCCAGATACTAGTACCTATATGTATAATCATTTGTTTTTTTCCTCATTGGTCTGGCTAGAGTTTTATCAATTATACTGATCTTCTCAAACAATCTGCTTTTAGTTTCAGGTTTTCTACTGATTCTCTGATCTCTATTTTATTAGTTTCCACTCTGGTCTTTATTTTTCCTTTCATATGTGCACTGTAAATTTCATTTGCTCTTTTTTTTTTTTACAGTCCTTAGCCTGGAATCTGAGACAGCTGCTTTGAGATCTTCCTTCTTTTCTAGTATGGGCAAGTGCTTAAATACATTTCTCTTTATTGATTTGGCTGTACTTTATATATTTTGATATGTTATTTTCATTTTCATTTAATTCAAAATACTTTTTAATTTCCATTTTGGTTTCTCTATGACCACAGGTTACTTAGAGTATGTATTCAGTTTCCAAATATTTGGAAAATTTCCAGATACCTTTCCTTCATTGATTTCTAATTTAATTCTACTTTATATGACTTAAATCCTTTTAAATTTATTGAGACATATTTTATTGCACAGAATGTGATCTCTTTTAGTAAATGCAGCATATGCACTTGAAAAGAAAAACCATATCCTGCTTCATTAAGTTGAAAGTTCTGTAAATGTCAATTAGGTGAAGTTGGATGATGGTGCTGTTCAAGTGTTCTATATCCCTACTGATTTTCTGAGTGCTTGTTGAAATCTCTGACTGTAACTGTGGGTATCTATTTTTCCTTGCAGTTCCATCAGTTTTTGTTTCATAAATTTTGAAGCTTTGTTATTAGGTGTTATCAATGTATGTCCTCTGGATGAATTAATCCTTTTATCATTATGTAATGACCTTCTTTATCCCTAGTAATATTCTTTGCTCTGAAATCTACTTTGTCTGATAAACAGTCACTTCAGTTTTCTTTTGATTAGTGTATGGGCTTCCATTCACTTTTAGTCTATTTATGTCTTTATATTTAAAGTGGGTTTCTTATAGGCAGTATATAGTTGGACCTTGCTCTTATAGCCAGTCTGATAATCTCTGTCTTTTAGCTCCTGTGCTTAGATTATTTACATTTAATGAGTACTGACATGGCTGGGTTCAAATCTACCACCTTGATATTTGTTTTCTCTTTGTTCCAACTGTTCTTTATTCCATTTTTCCCTCTTTTACTTTTTGGACTGGTAACTTTTAGATTGTTTCTTTTGATTCCACATTATCTGCTTATTAGGTACAATAATTTGTGGTGGTATTTCAGTGATTTCTTTAGATTATAGAATGTATCTTTAACTTACCACAGTTTACTTTTAAGTGATATTATACTACTTCACGTGTATTATGAGACTTCAAACAATATACTTCCATTTCTCCTCTCCCAGCCTCTGTGCTATTGTCATATATTTTACTTCTACACATGATATAAAGTTATTCTTTCTGCTTTAAAAAGTTCATGATTATCTAAAAAGGTTAAAATAACAAAGAAAAAGTCTTCATATATACCTATACAGTTATCATTTATAGTACTCTTTACTTCTTGTAGATCCAGCTTTACATTTGGTATTATTTTCTTTCTCCTTGAAGAATTTTCTTTAACATTTCTTATAATTCAGGTTTGCTGGCGATAAATTCTTTCACATTTTCTATGTCTTGAAAAGTCTTTATCTCATCTTTTTTTAAAAAGATATTTCTTCTGAGTAAAGAATTCTAAATTGATAATTTTTTCCTTGCAATATTTCAAAATTTTTGCTCCACTGTCTTCATCATTTATGAGAAATGTACTGCCATTTTTGTATTTGTTACTTTGTATGTAACATGTCTTTTCCCCATTGGTTGCTTTAAAATTTTTCTCTTTATCACTTGTTTTAAGCAATTTGATTACAATATGTTTCTTGTGCTTAGATTTGTTGAATTTGGATCTGTGGGTTTATAGTTTTCATTAAATTTGGAAAAATTTCACTCATTATTTCTCAATATTTTTTCAGTCTCTCCCTTTTTCTCATCTCCTTTGGGAACTTCAATGACATATATTTAACCCTTTGAAACTGTCCCATAATTCACTGGTGCCTTGTTCATTTTTAAAAAGTCTTTTCTTTGTGTTTTATTTCAGGGAGTTTTTAATGCTGTGCCATCCAATTCACTAATCTCTTCTTATGCAATGTCTATTATCGACACCATCCAGATTAAAAAAAAAAATCTCAGCCATTGTAGATTTCATCTCTAGAAGTTTAATTCGTGTGTGTGTGAGTGCGTGTGTATCCTCCATGTCTACTTAACATGGGCAATCTTACCTCTAGCTTTCTGAACATATGGAATGCAGTCATAACAATTGTTTTAATGCTCGTTTACTTATTTTTATATCTGTGTCATTTCAGCATTTCAGAGTCAGTTCAATAGATTGACCCTCCCCCCCATCATGGGTTATATTTTCCTGCTACTTGCCTAGTAATTTTTTATTGGATGTGAGGCATTGTGGAGTAATGTTTATTTTTGTTTTCTTATAAACATTCTTGAGTTTTGTTCTGGGATGCAGTTAAAATTAATTGGAAACAGTTTGATCCTTTTGGGTCTTGCTTTTAAGATTTGTTCAGGGTGACCAGAGTCGTGTTGATTTAATCTATGGTTAATTTTTCCTCATTATTGAGACAAGACTTTAATGCCTCTGCATTATGAAATTTTTTCCTTTCTGGGTATTGAGAAGCGACACTATTCCCATCCTCTGTGAGTTCCAGGCACTGTTCTCTCTAATCCTTTAGATTGTTCTTTCTTGGCCTTGGGGCATTTCCTCAGATGCATGTGCTCATCTGTATTCAACTCAGTACTCAAGGGAGACCTCCTCAGCTCTCTAGATTTCTCTCTGTGTAGCTCCTCTTCTAGTCTAGCCATTTTGGCTTCCCCAGACTCCTAACTACATCTCCAATCAGGTAGACCACAGGGATCTGCCTACGTTCTAGCTCCCTGTACAGTGTCCTGGAGACTTTCTCTAGGCAGTAAGCTGAAGTAATCATGTGGCTCATTTTGTTTTCTCTCCTCAAAGATCAGTACCCTCCAATAGGTGGTGTTTAATGTCCTAAGTGCTACTGTTTCATATATTTTGTCATTTTTTCCTTCGTTTAAAGAGTTTCAAGTGGAGTTTAAATGTGGTCCATGTTACTTCACCTTGATCAGAAGCTGAAGTCTTGCTTCTATTTTCTAGCTGATATGATAGATACTGCAATAAACATTACTGCATACATACCTTTGGTTAAGTGTGTGGATCTATCTGTTGAATAAATCACTTATGGTGTCACTGTTAAAGGGTATATGCATTTTAAACACAAATGATTTTGCCAAATCACCCTCTAAATAAGGCTTTACCTATCAATACTCCTACTAACATTTTTGAGAATGCCTATTTCCCCATATTTTCTACAACACTGAGTATTACCAAACGTGTACATCTTTACCACTTTGATAGGTAAAAAAGTTATTTTATTTTCATTTCTTTTGTAAGAGTAAACATCTTATATGCTTACTGGTAATTGGTATTTTTTTTTTCTGGATCTGCTTATTTATGTCCTTTGAATTTTTAGAAAATTCATCGGTCATTTTCCTATTGCTTTGCTCTAATTTGTGCAGGAAATTAAGCCTCTATCATGTGAATTACAATTTCCCTCCTCAGTTAAATGGTTTTTTTTTTTTACTTTCCTCAGGGTGTTTTGAGCCATAATTAATCTAATTTTTTAAAATTTTATTTAGTCCAAGTTATCAATGCTTTCCTGTGTGGATTTTGGATTTTGCATATTTTCTGGATGCAAATATATGCATGATATCCTAAGTTTATATCCTAAATTTATAATTAATAAGTGAGAGTTTAGTTTCTTCTTTTTTTCTCTAAACTGAAATTAGATTAACAGGGTTGCTACACTAAGTTCATGTAAGTTATGTTCATCAAGATCTCTGAAGGGCAACTATCTTTGATTAATAAAACATGGAAGATATAAATTATTTGTAAATACAGCTTGGTAATGAAGAATTTCAAAGCATGGAGGAGAGGAGAGGTAGAAAAAGGGAACCATTGGCTTTAAATCAATGTGTCATCTTTCCCAGGATGGACTCATCTTTAGGGTTTGCTGGGAAGGTGGAGGGATGATATGAAACCCAAAGCTATGATTATTCTAAGACATCATGCTGGTTGGCTGTAAGATAGTTCCTAAAGCCTGGACCCACCCCTGACAACTCCAGCAACTTCTCCCTCCCCTGGATGACCCATGTACTTACTGTTAGTGTCATAAACATACTTAGAATAGACTTTGTACCTTGTTATATACTTTATAATGTTGCCTAATTGTTTTCTGTAGGTTTTATTTTTCCAACAAGACAGTCATTTGAGAGCAGGGCCTTGGCCAATGCTTTCCACAAATCTGAGCATATATATATATATATATATATATATATATATATAGTTAAACTGAGTTGTTCTGATGTTTACACTCAAATTAGGTGAACTGATTTTAAGAGGAAGGTATGCTATTCATTCATTTGCTTGCCCAGGAATGGCACTTGTCACCATCTGGTATTTGACAAGAATAAGGCTACTGCCCAACAAAAGAAAATAAATGCAGTGAGGCCTGAATGGAAGATGTCTTCATGATAAACTGCTAAAATGGTGAGGCTTTCGCTTAGCACAGTTACAGTGAATAAATTACCAAAGGACTTAAAATTGCAAACCTTCATATTTCTTTTTTTTAAAAAAGAACTTTAAACTTTATTTTTCAATTACAGTTTACAGTCAATATTGTTTTGTATTAGTTTCAGGTATACAGCATAGTGATTAGATAATCATATACTTTTAAAAAAAATTTTTTTAAATATCTTTATTGATTTCAGAGAGAGGAAAGGAGAGGGAGAGAGAGACAGAAACATCAATGATGAGAGAGTCATTGATCGAGCCCACAACCTGGGCATGTGCCCTGACCGGGAATCGAACCCTGATCGCTTAGATCCTAGGTCGACGCTCAACCGCTGAGCCACGCCCGGCTGGGCAATAATCATATACTTTACACAGTGTTCCAGTGCCCACCTGGTCCCATACACAGTTATTGCAATATTTTTGACTATATTCCCTATGCTGTACTTTACATCCCCATGACTATTTTTAACTGCCAATTTGTATTTGTCAATCCCTTCACCTTTTTCACCCAGTCCCCAATCCCTTCCCCTCTGGCAACCGTTAAAATGTTCTCTGTATCTAAGGTTCTGTCTCAATTTTGTTTGTTTGGCAAACGATCGCATTTCCTTAGGCTCAAGGAACTGAACCTTCAGCGAGGGTCTATGATAGGTGATGATGGAGGTGAGCTAATCTTTGCTGCATATCATGTACTCAGCAATGTCCTAATAAGCACTTTTCAGGAATAAGCTAACTGAATCTTCATAAACATGAGGGAGATAGTTATTCCTATTTTATAGGTGAGAAAACTGAGATTCAGGGTCACGCAAAAACTATGTAGGTAACGTAAGCAGGCAGTGTGATTTGAACACAGGTCTGACTCTCATAGCCTGGCCCTTGACTATGCTACCGTGGACCTCATCTTACCCTCAGAGCAGCCCAGACACACGCTCTCCCACATTGTTGATGTGGAAACTGGCGCTCTGAGGTAAAGGAACTGGCCAGGTCTTTCTGACTCAAAAGCTCATGTAATACTGCTTTGCTACATGGAGCCCCACAGTCCCTGTCCCTACTCTCCTACTGCAATTGTCCCTACCTCTCTATCCCTGTTAACTGTCCTTCCATCTGTTCCCAAAACACACATGAAAAGGAAACAGAAAAAAGGCCAAGTCACACAAGAGAAGTCAGCGATGAAGGAGCATGCTATGCAAGGTTGGTCTTCTGTGCGCCTCGGCTCATGTGACTCTGTGCCGAAGCATCTTCTTCCCTTGGCCTCTGCAATGAGTCTCTCACTCCTTTGAGCCCTCCCTGAAGCCCACCTCTCTCTCTTGAATCAGCTGCTCTCACTCTACTCTTTACATTCCCTTGCTTTACACCTCTGCTAGTACAGTACCCTTCACACTCCACCCATTTCCCCATGCAGACCCTACCTAGCAGCGTACTTAATCGTGGTATCACCAGCTCTGGCACACTGCTCAGGCACAGCGCACACGAATGAACTCAACAGCTTGAATGAAAGCTTGTAGGTCGCTATGTTGGTGGTTCTTGGATAACACCTATTTCATTAGAACATTGATAAGATGCCACAGGAACTTAACTCTTGGTTCTACCAATTAGCCCATGGTAATGTTGGTTTTGTTTTATATCATTTCACTGCAATTCCAAGAACTTATCGACTTGCTGTACAGCGCTTAATCCTGAGAAAAATAGCTACTGTCAGGATGCCAGCCCCACTTGCAGAGGAATAACAAAGATGCCTGGCAGACAACCACCAACTGAACTTGGTGATTTTCAGGGAGAGACCAAGTGTTTAAAACGCAAGGCTCCTTGAAAGGAAACTGCAAAGCTAGAAAAGTACATTCCTTTACAGGATCTGTACAGGCTTTCAATGGCAGTGAGGAATTGGCGAGCTGGCTTAATATCCGCTGAGGAAATAAAGACTTTGCCTCTAGTTGCTAAATTATTTTCAACAAATCATCTCCGGCATCCATCCAACTCAAATCTCCGCATGTTTGCTACGCTATTTGAGTATCAGTCTTTGAATACCTTGTGCCAATTGTTTTCACTTTCCATGATTCTAAGTGACCATTCTGGAAATGCTCTAGAGCCTGAAACTGGCCACACGGCGCCGTGCAGAAAGTCCTGGTGGGCTGGGAGATAAGAGGAAGACAGCATCGGTAGCTTTCTGCCACTGTCTTGTAACAGCTGGTAGAATGAGCCTCTATCATTCTGGCTCTGTTGCTTTCTCATCTTGTCCTGAAAAACCAAGTTCTCTTACCTGTCCAGAGGAGGAAAGTAAAGTGGTGGGGCTTTATTTCCTTTCTTTGTTACCAGGCAGAGCAGTCACACTTGTCCACGGAGGAACATGGGACATTGAGGAACAATGGGGCACATGTAACACATATGCTGGGGCTGGGGCTGAGGCTGGATGGAGAGGAGCAGTCACAAGTTAACCAGTTTTAAGGATGTGTGTCAGTCTCCTTAGTTTAACTGGAAGTTGACAAGAGACGTGTAGCTTGCAGGTCATGAGATCCTGCTCTTTACCGTTACCAGTACAGCCTATCTGCCATTGAATACAAATTTGGACTTTGCAGCTGTTTCAGACTTGACATACAGGCCCTTACTATTCCTTGAAAGTGTTTTTCACATGGCATTTTTAGAATTGGGATGATTCTGAAAGACAGTAGAAGGAAGACTGCATAAAATGAAGCTAAATGCTAAATCTTTTGCTCTCTATAATGGACTTCCTACCTTTCAGGTCTTCTTCCATCACCCTTGCCTTATACTCCAGCTTCATCTGCCCTCTCCTGGATCTTGAATAACAATTTATTCCAGCCCCAGCCCTTTGTACAGGCTGTTTTCTTTCCTTTCTACTTGTTGAGTTCTCCCTGTGCTCTATCCCTACAGGTCCCTTCTGATTCAGCTCAAATGCCACTTCCTCTCAGAGGCTTTCTCTGACCACTCTTCTTAAACAGGCCCCCCCTACCCTGTATCACACCAGCCAGCTGTCTCCTGCTCCCCCCAGCCCACCCACCACTGGGCAGAGAGCTCATTACATAACCCTTGCACCTACAACAGGTCTCTAGCCTTTGGTGGTCAGTATGCTTTTACTACCCCAGTGTGTCCTCCATGTTCTGGTGGCACTATGGATGCATGATTGATACTTCAAAGGCTTTCTAACAAGGTCTTAAAACAAAAAAGGTTTCTGTTAACTCCAAGGAAATCAGGAAATTAAATTAAGAAACCATTTTCCAAGCATCTGAACTTTTATTTTAATGTTTATATTTCAGTTTGGCCCCTACACTGTAACAAGTACATCTTTTGAAAAGCATGGGTCAGAGACATTAAAGCTTATTAAATGTTTTAAAGGCTTTATAATTTCTAAAGATCTTATTGTTCCTTCTCTGGCTCTATTATTATCTTATTTTCAAGGAAAACAACCATCTCTTGATTCTATTTCATGATTTAGAGTCACAAAAATTATTCCAAGTTTCTTAATTTCCAAGCAACACATTAAGTTCTTCAGATTTCTTTCAAAACAGCTAAGGGGAAATCCCTGATGATTTCAGCTGACAATTCCTTAATCAGGAAAAGATTTTAAATGCTAATCACCAGAAAAGTTACAGTTTACAGGAAAGAAAGGGGAAATGCTGACATATTGCACAATATACCACGAATAAAGCATGGTTTATTAATTGAATAGCATACTCATGCTGACGATTTTATCAAGAATTCCCAGTGACATCATAAACTATGTTGGAGCCATGAACTGCTTTTATTGTCTATGGTTCTGAGAGTCCAAGGTGAAAATAAGATTTACTTATTTGGAGGTTGTGTGGGAAAAATGAAACATCAAACAATCTGTGCACCCCCCCATCACCCCCCCCCCCCCAAGCTTGGACAAAGATTCTGGGTTTTAAATGAAGAAAAGAACTGCACTGAAGGGAGTTCTTATCTGGTGTCTAATTCCATCCAGAATTGAGGAGAGCACTTTTCTTCGTGGTGTCTATTACTTGGTAGAGGAAAGGCGTGATCTGCTTCTGCCTCTGGCTGTGGGCGCATAGATCAAAGTTCTCTGCAGGGGGCAGCAAGGGCAAATGCCACAGTCTGCTCCCCAGAACAAAATCCTACCCTCTCCCAGTTACAAAAGGAAGGCAGTTTGAAGGTAGTAACTACCAGGTTGTAACTTTGACCCCCAATTAATCTGGTAAAATCAGTTAGGTTTCAGTGGTAGTAATTATGTAACATATTAAAAATGACATCACCATGAGCACTGGGTTTTCCCCTTGTATTCTACATAAATCCATCAATCCACTATATGCTTTATTAATGCTTTATTATGAGTGATTACAAACACACAAGGCATTTCATAAACATATCTTGTTAATCGTTACATTGTAATTCAGCAGAAAGGATGATGAAAAATTTATGATCTTTAGTAAATGAACAGGAAACAACAAAAAAGAGCTCCAGAGCATGAAACAGATCTCAGTGACTCAGCCCCAGGGTCAGTCTAAACCTCTGCTCAGATGGGCCTTAAGCATTTACTCATGAGGTTGGCTAACCTAGTCATTACATTACTCATTAGATTGGCTAAAAGAGTAAAAGATTACTGGAGAATGAATGAGATACTGGGAGGTATACGGAACACTGAGGAAAACTTAAAGATAAAAACTATGATATCAGCCCTTGCTGGTTTGGCTCAGTGGTTAGAGCGTTGGCCCGCAGACTGAAGGGTCTCGGGTTCGAGTCCGGTCAAAGGCATGTACTTTGGTTGCAGGCTTGATCCCCAGCCCTAGTCTGGCCTAGTCTTGCCAATGGAGGCAACCAATCTCCCTCCCTCCCTCCCTCCCTCCCTCCCTCCCTCCCTCCCTCCCTCCCTCCCTCCCTCCCTCCCTCCCTCCCTCCCTCCCCTCACTCTCGCTGTCCCCCTCTCTTCCAGTCTCTCTAAAAAAAAAAATCAATGGAAAAAAAATCCTTGGGTGAGGATTAACACCAACAAAACTATGATATCGGTCTTTATTTTAAAAACTACATAAAATAGCTAAAATAAAGTGCTAATGAATTTTCACTTAACCTAGTGGCAACTTCTATTGCTCATACGCGAGGTACTGCTCCAAACATTCTCCGTGAAGTCTCTCCATCCCCATGGAGTCTATCATGCTCCAATTCCCATTTTAGGGATAGGGACATTGAGGAGGCAGGAAAGTTAAATAACTTGCCCCCATCTCACGGTTGGAGGGCTGGGAATGGAACTCACTTCTGCTGGACTCCAGTCTGCATTAACTGAGATGTATCTTCTCTACTTGAGCATCTTGGAGCCAGTCTCCCGAGCGCCCTTTGGGGTCCTAGCAAAACATTTTCAGCATTTCTGATGTCTCATCCTACTAATTACACAAACTATTAGCATTTCCCAATAGATAGATACCATCTATTGTGCTTGTTTAAGCACATCTTGTTCCACTCCACTGTCTCTGCCTCAATGTCCCACCTGTCACGGTAAAAAAGAACAAGAAACCGGCTTCCAACCTAAAATGTGTTATTATCTTTCTGAGGTTCTCACAGCAGTTTAACATTTCCTTCTCAAAAACCTGTAACCACAGACTGGTGCTTCTTGTTTTGAGAGTCCAATCTTATTAGATCATGTCCTAGCTCAGTGCAGGCCTTGCTCAACACTCTGAAATTTCAGACCTACTGAAGCTACGAAAAACGTTTTGATGAAGGAGTCTGCGACCTGATGTGAAATCGGAGTCGTGGGAATTTGAACAAACTAATAAACATCTCTATGGTAAGCTGAAACAAAGATGACAATGGAATGAATCACTAATACTCACGACTTTTTATGCAAAGCCCCTGAAGTGTTTAATGAATTTTTGCAAACTTATTAAACTTCTACGACAGTAATAACTCTCCTTTTACTCTCATGACACAATTCTTTCATGGACTACTGGCCTGGCCTCATGGTGTCATGCTCAAAATGCCCTCAGAGGGCTGGCAGGTAGTTCCAGAAATACACTCCTTCTACCCACAGAATAAAGAAATGGTACAAAGGAAGAAGAATTTGAGCTGGGGCAGGTCATGCTTGCCTGACAGGGGGGTGGGGGCTGCAAAAACTTGGGGAAGGGGGCTGGCCATGCAGCTCAAAAGAGAGAAAGAAGCAAATGGCGTTCCAAATGGAAGTAATTTAGAAATACTTCTGCACAAATCACCTTTGTATTATGTAGGCCCATGACTCAGTTTTCAGCTTGGTAGAAGTGAAACATTATTTCCCCTCTAGGTCTCCATGCTCCCTTCCCCAGATATAGCCTATAACCTCAAACTGTCTCAGCAGCCAAAATCAGATGACTAAGGATAAGGCCAGAGGGTGCAACTTTGGGTTGTTGTTTAGCCTGTATTACTGGTAGCAACCAGAACAGCATTAAATGCCACCATGAAAGAGGTCAAAAAAAAGAGGCTGTTCTCTCACTCAGGGAACACATCAGGGAAGGAGAATTTTCAACTGTGTGATATTTTGAATATTTTACTTGGGATTTTTCATCTTAAAGCAGAAAGCAAAGGCTTGAGACTTAGTATTTAGCATCCCGTTACATTTAGGTCATGGGGAGTAATGAGAAGAATTTTCACTTTTCATTTGGGATCATATTAAAAAAAGCCTCATGGCACCAGGCTCTACGACAATTATAAACTCTGGTCTCTGATGACTGTGGGGCGAGGGAGGGAGCACCAGGTGGGGACCAGGGCAAAGTGGAGGGTGCTACTCCCCGGCTCAGGCAGACCATTCCACGTGGGAGAGAGGAAGGACCCCGTGTTGTCAGATTTGACATTTTAAAATAAGAAGTTGGAAATGCAGAGTGTTATGTGAAATCTCTCAATTTTTGTATGTTGCAACTGATATATGCATGTCCTGCTATGTGGGCCAAACCAAATACATCTGTGGGCTGGATCCAGCTCACGGACTCTGGTTCTGACCTACGTGACCACAGTAATGGTTTTTAACCCTTACGCAGTTAACAGGAAACAAGATCAACACATCCTCCAGGGCGTAAATTATACCGTTGCTTGGTCAAAAGGCCCTTTATAACTCTACTGTATGGAGTTTTAGAAATAAGCCCAAGAAATTGATGAGTTTATTCTACTAGCAATGTCTAGTTTCCAACTTTGCAGCTTCCCACTGGAAGGAGGGCGTATCAAACCTGTAGGGCAAGTTAGGGATGGTGTTCAGTGAGGGACACATTCCGTGGCCTCACAATACGAGGTCTGAGCAACCGACTCCAAACTGGGGCTCATACCACCAGACTGTTCTTTGCTGCTGCTAGAGACACAGGAGCCCAAGAGATGTGTCAACCAGCATCTTCCAGTTAGCAGCTCAAAGGGGCTGATGGAAAGTTCAGCCGGAGAGAAAAGAACCATAATCCCCTGCTGATCTGACAACACGTACAGAACGGAGACCACACAACGGCCAGCTGGCTGGCTGCCTACCTTCCTCGTCATGAGCAAGGCATCGTGCAGTACCCCAGGCTTTCAGCTCTTTCCACACTGCTCGTGGAAGAGTGCTAAACATAGCCACTGCACATGTGTTTGGAAAGAAGGGGTTTTCTATTTTAAAGAAGAGAAAGCTCCTTGTCTCTGGCTATGCAGCTTGAAATTGACAACCCTGGTTCTACCAGGGACCAATGATCCTCATGTTAAAAGAGAAAGAGGGGACAAATTTGGGACTCTTCCCTCCACGCTAAATGAAAGGAGAGCTGACCTGTGACTGAGTTATAATGTGTTGGGGGAAATGTGTCCTCACTGGCCTGGCTACCATCTTAACATGTCGTTTAATCTGCCCAGCCGGGCATGGCTCAGCAGTTGAGTATCGACCTAGGATCCAGGCGATCAGGGTTCGATTCCCAGTCAGGGCACATGCCCAGGTTGCGGGCTGCAGCTGATCAATGACTCTCTCATCATTGATGTTTCTATCTCTCTCTCCCCCTCCTTTCCTCTCTCTGAAATCAATACAGATATATTTAAAAAAAACACAACATGTCATTTAATGCACTGGCATAATATGGTAATGGCACTAAAACCTAATCTTTATAGATTGCTTGTTACATATTTGCCAGGTGTGGTTCTAAGTGCTTTATTAACTTATTTATTCCTCACACAACCCCACGGATGTAGGTAGTACCATTATCCACATTTTACAGATGTGGAAACTTAAGTATTTCACCTAAAAGGTTAAGTATTTTGTCATGCAGTTAGTGATGGGTGGAACAGAAATTCACACCTGGGCAGTCTGGCTCCAGTGCTATGTTCGTCACCATTTAGCTAGATAACCTCTCAAAATGAAGACTGGAATCAAGGTAAGAGCCTAATTAGACACTGGGCTACTTACTGTATAACACCAAAGCTTGGGAATTTTCTGTCCTAATGGAAAGAAATTTACTACTTGCACCTTTTATGTAGGTCTCAGAGCAATTATGTATACAGGAAAAAAACCTAAGAAATTTCAATATGCACATTTGACTCTACTATTTGTACAGTGGAGCTGTGCGCACACACACACACATAGTCAAGCATATTCATTGGGGGGAGGAATGAATGGGGTGGGTGGTGGAAATAGCACCTCCCCAGTGGTCCCAGCCCCGTGCACACCTCCCTTCCCTTACTGTGCAGGTCTTGTGTGAAGTGTAAGTTTGTGATTTAAAGATAAGTGTTCTTTTGTTAAATGTGTAACATGGCTCCTCGAGGCAAGCCAACTACTTCATCTGCTGTTCAACTGAAAAAAAAGTTACAAAAGTTACAACACTTGAGAAACAAAGAGTCCGTGTGGGACTAACTTAGAGACAGTGCCTCAGCTTTCCAAAGAACTTGCAGAAGTAATCTTTAGTATAATTTTTGCCTTACACACTTCAAAACTGCAACTTCCTGCATAAACTGTAACCAAGTTAATTTTAGTATATATTAACTCAATTTTTCTCGTGATCATTCTCAAGCATTTCTCTAAAGATATAATCTATGGTTATTTTTAGGCCCAGCAGTTGTTTTTTAAAATATAACCTTATTTCCTATTATGACCTGTGATCTTAACTCCTGAGCCCGGCTTTGGAGCTAATCTTAGATAGGCCCCTAAAGCAGCACCGATAATGATACTAAAGCCTGTGGTGTAGATGATGGATTGTGATTGCTGTTTAGTTACCTTTTTATTTGTGGCTCTCCACTAGACCATAAGCTCTATGGAGGCAGGAACCAACTTCTAACAATGACTGACACAGTGAGCACTCAAGACCTACCAATGAAAAATAAATGCCATGCAAATTTATATACCAGAGTACAATGCTCTACTTTGGTCAGAAAAATCACATGCCATATAGGTGTGTGCTGTTAAACTCTGAAACCAGGCGGACATCCCGTTCTAGCTTCCATGTACTCGGAGTCCGTTTCTTTAACTCCACATCCCTTGCTGAGTGATCTCATTTACTCCCCCACAGCAACCATAAGTCAACAAAGCCCAAATTTTTATATCTCCCCTCAACCCCTCCCTGGAGCTACAGGTCTGACTGCCCAGCTGGCCTCAAGATACCTCTGCCTTACATGAGCAACTCAAGTGAATGTTTCCAGAACTGAGACCTATCTTCACCTTCCCAACCTGACTCCATTTCCCCTTCTCCAGGGTCAGGGCTCGCTTATTGGCGTAGTTAACGTGAGACTTTGGTGTCGGACAAATGCAAGTTCAGATCCTCAGGAGACACCGACTAGTTGTATAATATCGGGCTTCTCTGAGTTTAGATTTCTACAACTGTAAGATGGCCATGATATTACTTACTCCACAGAGTTGTCATGGAGACGAAATCACATAATCTATTAAATTCCTCAGCTCAAGTGCCAGGTACACAATCTCAGGGTGCAGTAAAACAGTACCTTTTATTAGTCTCCATACCAGTTCATTCAATCCACATGTATCCAAACTCTTCACCTGGAAAACTCAAAGCCATTTTTTACTTCTGATGTTCCTTCCATTCCCTCTAAATCCAGTCTCCAGGTCTGTCAATTCTACTCTTCAAACTCTGAAACCCGGCTCCTTCCTCTCCATTTCCACTGTTCCTGCCCTCATTCAGGCCGTTGGCTAATCTAAAACACTTTCCCATTTGCTAGTTTGTCTCCTGGCTTCAGGTCTCTCTAATGAAGCCCCATACATCACAGTGACACCAAGCCATCTTTGTTAACACCTACATCGATCAGGTCACTCCTATGCCTAAAAACTTTCATTGGCTCCCAAAGTCCACATCTACATTTTTAAGAAATGGGGTGGGAACTATCACTTATGTTAATAACTTGTCAGAATCTTTCTAGATATTTTTCACTTAATCATCACACCAATGCCAATGAAATAAATATAATTATCCTTGTCTTATAGATGAAAAAAATAGGTTAATAATCAGCACCCAGTAATAGAAGTCAAATAATTTGTCCATTCACATCAGGTCTGACTCCAGCCTGTACATCTCTCAGAACAATGAATTCCCACCTTATCTACAGAAATAAACTCTAAAAGTTAAGGCACAAAATGAAGATCTCATATAAATCAAAGCCGACCTCACAATTTCTTAGAAAGGTTGAACACTGCTAATGTTCCCTCTGGGCCTGGAAAAGATGCTGTGTCTTTGGCTGACACAAGATGAAGGAGCTGACATGTATCACCTATACTGTTTAACTGTAGTTTCCTTCTCTCTGTTTTTGCTCAGTATGTACAGTTGAATTTGTGCATAGTAATTGGAATAGATGGGTAAAAGAACACTTAGAGTGCACTAGGAGTAGCTGCAAATTACCTGGTCCTCCCAAACAGCTACAGGGGACAGAGACCCTTATCTTTGCATTCTTAGCACCCAGCATTGTACTGTGCATGTAAGAGGCAGCTAACTTATATACTTGTGGGAAAAAAATTAGCACCCTCTCTTCTTTATCTTATAGTTCAGTGCCTTCAATAGTCATCGCAAGTTTCAAATTAGTTGAGTATGAATTAAGAGGATTATTGGAAAGGTCCTCATTTGGTCCTGCAAAAACAATTATCTATGGTCAACAAGACTTGTCTGCCCTCATGTTCTGCACTGTAGCTGGGTGTTGCACACTCAACCTGACTTTGCAGGTATCCATTCAGTTGAGAGCAACATCTTGCAAAGTAAGGAGTCTGACAGTTCCCACAGGCTGCTCTGAGTCAAAGCTGAAGTGCGGGTTCACGGGTGGAGACAGCTGCTCTGAAAGCTGCCTCATTTTCTGGTCTAGTGTGGTCAGGAACAGGAAACTGAACCTTTGGTATTTTGGGCCTTGATTCTACCCTGCCCTTAAAAAGCACTCAGTAACAGTGGGGTCTACATGTGGAAAGAGTGAGCTCATTTAAAGTGTCTGTTGGACAAACAGAAGATGTCGGAATCTAACATAGTCTTGCTACAACAAATCTGGTGGGAAGCACATTCCTACACACTCACTAAATTCCGGTGTAACATCAGGAAGTCACACAGACCCCGACTGGACTCCTGCCCCAGGCAAGCTCCTAACCCTCTTGTCTCAGTTTCCTCTCTGGGACAATGTCATCTGCCTTGCATCACATTTCTCTCTGATGAAATCAAACAATGAGGGTGAAGCATCTAGCACAGTGCCTGCTATATGCTATAAGCTCCATAATCAGTAGCACTTGTTAGAATAACTCTCTCAGTTCTTGCCCCATATTGACCTCAAAGTCAAAGTCAGAGTCTTTACAACGGCTCTGAGGTCCTCACTGCCTCTCTGATCTCATTTCCCGCTTCTCTTCCCCTCTCATTCCACATGGACATCCTGTCATTCCCCCCGCGTGCTAGGCCTACTCAGGCTCCAGGTCCCTGCATGGTCTGATTCCTCTAATTTTTTTCCTTGTGCTGAGAACAGTGCCTGGACCAAAAGAGGCATCCAAAAAGTCTGTATTGAATGAATGAAGAATGAATAAATTGGCTTCTACAGTAAACTAATAATATCTGTGGAGAATTGGCACTCTGGACTAAATACCTCACTAACTGCAAAGGTCTTGATATGTCTGGGTCTCCTCCTGAGAGAGCTGGAATTCTGTCCCCTACCAGCTAACAAGAAACTATTCCTAGTGCTTCCATGAATTAGTTCATTGACTCCTCAGCCTACCCTTCACCCCGTGTAGTGAGGTATGATTATTAGTGCTTATTTTAGGGAAAACCGAGCTCTGAGAGGTTAAGTCATTTGCTGAAGGTCACAAAACTGTTGTAGTGATGTAGACTAATGCCATGTGCCACTGCCCCTGTTGCCTTCAGCGCTGATGACTATTTTGAATACTATTTACTGCCTGACTCTTGCTGATTTTACAATACTTTGAATGCCAGCCATATGGGCAGGTGATTTTCCTTGGTGCCTCCTTGCCACCAGCCCTAGCTGCTGGGGTTCTAGCATACTCCTTAGTTGAGCCTGCTCAGGTTATGATGGAGCAGGTCAGGCCAAATGAGTAAGGGACAGAAAGGCCCAAATGTTTGCTTTGTTTTTTTACAACTTATACTTCCAGAACCAGCCAATCACTGAGAAAAAGAAATTTTTTCTTCAACAGTCAAATAATGACAAGATTTGAAGTCAGTGGGTGGGACTGGGTACTGTCTGGAGCTGCTCGAGGATACAGAGGTCAGCTGGAAAGTCCTTCCATTGCTCCTACACCCTCTAGTGCCAATCTATCCTTTAAGACTCACATGAGTCCCCACTGCAGCCTCAGACCAATCTGTCCTCGGCCTCCTGCCTCCCTCCCCCAGGCTAAGCACCCTGCACTCCACCATGACGCTTGCTGATCTGCACTGAAACCACCTGTCCTCCCACACTGGAGTGTAGGGACAGGTCACATGCTCGCACCCTCAGTGCCTCACAAACAGAGGTATTCCATAAATGACTGTTGAACGGAACAGTACTGCCCTGCTAAGATACACAACCTCAGAGATCTCCAAATCTGCCTTGTCACCTTTGATCTGGCTCAGACTGAGATCCAAATGGCACAGCCCTTGACGTGACCCAGTTCCAGTTTAAGAAAACCACAATTATGTGGTCGGGGGAACAGTCTTCAAACACACGGCATGCTCTTGCCATCCGCTCAAAAGTTCTCCAGCTGGTCTCGATGAAATTAATTACCCCCAATTCTCATTACATAAATGCATTCAAGGAGTTATTTACATTTTCCTTAGGGGTCTTTTCTCTCTTCAAAAGGAAGCACAAAAATAAATAATTATTTCCTCTCGCTTCAGCCAACACATTTGCTGACGAGAAGCCTGTATCAACCAGTATATTTATAAGCTCTTGAGTTCTACTATGTTCAGATTTTAAATACAAAATGTTTGTAGGTGATGCTAATAATATTTTCTAGGGCTCACTTTCAGAGTAGTTTATTGGGTCACTGCAAAGGAGCCATCAAGTGCAGGAAAAAAGAACACCACATTCCTTTTTACTAGCATCGGGCTATGTATAAGCTGTGGGGCCTTGAGTATGCATCCAGATGAATATTTCAGCAGTCAACAGGGCAAGGAAGTACATTTTAAGTATCTGAGGAACAATCCCTATGAAATTCTGAAGTGAGACTCTTCAATATCACCCAAAACTAATCCCATCAATGCTGGCTGAAGTTGTGCTGCATTCCGAAGGTATCAAGCTTATTAATTAAAAACACACACATCCTGCTTATTCTGAAGCAATGTTGACATGAGTCTCAAATCGGTGACAACAAACCACATACCACAAAGTATTTAAATGAATCAGAAGTTCCAGGTGGGGCCTAAATTAAAAAAAACAAACTAAAAAAAGACAGGGAAAAAAACCCCCAAACTAAACCCAGAGATATTAAGCAGCACTGGTCATGTTGAGTGGCATTCCACTTAATTCTTATAACAACCTGGTCCATTCCTACAGATGAGGAAACTAAGGGGAAGGCAGTTTAAGGAAATTCCTGTCTCGTCTAATAGGGTACACTCAGGGGATTTGAAGCGCTGGCTGACAACATCGCTGAAGGATTGAGAGGAGGGTCTCTGCGGCCAGACTGCCTGATTTCGAATACTGGCTCTGACCCTTACTGCCAGGTGATTTTGAGCACATTTCTTAACTCTGTGTCTCAGGCTTCTCATCTGTAAAATGGAGCACACGCTTCAGAGGGCTGTGGTCAGGATGAACGAGTTAACTTCCATGAAGCGCTTGCTCCAGTGGGTGGCACACAGGCAGCACTCTTTTCACTTCTGACTCCAGAGCCCATGCTTCTTTTCCAGGGTTAAGGTTATGAAGCACAAAGACCAATCCTCTGAAACATTTCATAATTGCTCTGCATATTGTAAGTAACAAATGCAAGTTCATGAAGATAGCCCACTCCAGTTTTCACTGTGTTTCATTCCGGAAGGAATAGTTAGTACTGAGAAGCAGGCATCAAAGAGCACAGAATTTGGCTCAACACAGGAAATCATCCCCACCACTTAGAACTGCCTGGAAACGGAATGAGCTGCTTGTCCCAGGAGGTGCCTCAATCAAAGGTGACTACCAGTGGAGACAGCATAGGGCGGATGAGAACTGCTACCCTGTGGGGGAGGGGAGGACTGCGTGAGATAAGCTCCAGGGTTTATCTGTGATTCCACTGGAGAAGATTATTAGCTTAAAGGGCTGCTTTTTGCCAGCCTTTTTATAGGAATGTAACTTTAGTTACATCATACTCAAACACTTACCTTGACTAAAAAGCATGAAAGGTATGAAATAAAGGCTGTTAAAAATGGGTGCGTTCAGGTGTGAGTGAATGTGAGATGTTAGTTAATTCCTTGATTTTAGGATCTCTTATAGTAAATGGCCCCGTGAAGTGATTATAGTAATGTAACAGAATTTAATTGATTATGAATAACTATGTTTACAACAAGAAAGCAAATACTTTCTGAATTTGTAAATGTACTCTGTATTTTCTATGTGAGAAAAGTAATCAGAGGTCCTTAGTTTTCTGAGGGAAAACTGGCATAAGTAATGTTCTTTTTTTATTCTAACTTCTTAAGAGAAAAAAAGTAAAATCGCTGATCTATTTTTGTTCCAGGAAAGATACATCTTGGCCATTTTCCAACAGAATAACCATCCTCAAGTTGGCTTCTCTTCAGCAGTCTTTCCCTCATGTCATGTGCAAAAATTTGAAGGGGGAAAGGAGGTCCTAAAAGCTCTGCTAGAAGCTACCATGACACCCCCACCCCCGAAAACAAGAAAACTCCACCACAAGAAAACTCATCAATTTGCCTTGTATTCAAGGTATGCTCTCTCCTTCATTCATTCGCTCATTCACTCACTCATTCACTCACTCATTCACTTATTCATTCGCTCATTCACTCATTCATTTATTCATTCATACATATTCTCTTTCACTCTCCTCCATTTCTAGAATGTGCTGTGGTACAGGGAAGGGGGGGGCTATGGTGTTCATTAAAATGCCATGTACATGGGGAAGTTGTTTGTTGGAAATCTCTGAATAAGGCAAGAATTAAATGTCATTAAAACTCACGTTGTAAAACGGGGACAACACAGAACAGTAACTACTTCAGAGGGCCCTGAAAAGAATGAAATGAGACTACAATGCAAAGCTGTTACTACAACACCCAGCACACAGTCAATGCTTGATGAGCACTAGTTATTGTTATTTTTATTATTACGCAACGGCTAATCATTTGCAAAACTAAGAATCTAAACTACAATTCCTACTAATACTTTGATAAATAGCATTTAGTTCTTAATCTAAACTACAATTCCTACTAATACTTTAATAAATAGTGTTTAGTTCTTCGATAGTTCTAAAGGCACACGGGTCAGGGTTACACAGTAGTTTAGGATGTTCGAGGCAACAATTTTCATTGGGCCACGATAAGCTTATGTCTTAGCCAAAATAATATTTTAGTTAATAGAAGGCTCAAAATAGAATTTACTAGAGCTAAACAAACAAACAGACAAACCCAGCTCCTTAAATGTATATAGTTATTGCTTCCCTTTACTTTGGGGAGACAATATTCAAGCTCTGCCCATAAACCTAGCTGATTGCCACCTCCCCCACCCCTGCCAACTATGCTACATTAATGCATATTAAAAGTCAAGGAGCAAATAAGGCAGAACATATATGATATATTATGAAGGGATTAATTATCCACTCTTAGTCCTTTCTCTTTCCCTTGTTTGTCCCTCCCAGACCATCTCAGGGACGTGCTAACTGCAGACAGGAGTGCAGAGCCTAAGGACAATCTAGGCCTGGGAGGTCTTCTCTCTGTGGGTCCGAGAGGATGATTAGTCTACCCTTAGTGTCTCTTTTATTGGGTGCTTTCTGAGAAATACTGAGGCCTTCTCTGAAGGAAGCATCCTCTGAACTCTGACCAACTTTTAATTATTTTTTGGTTTTCTCACCAAATGGCTTTTGTGGAGCCTCTTTTTACATATCTGCTAGCTGGTGAAATCAAGACGGTGAAACTGTGGCACTTCTCTTTCGTTCTTTGACAGACACACAAAGATAACCACACGAGGAGCTCCCACAAAGTGAAGAGGTGGAAGGTACAAGGGGGAGGAACTCAAGTCTAGGTATATAAGCAAAAGGCTAACAATCACAGTGCTTCTGTGGAAACCAGGGATATGGAGGCAAACCAAAGTCATAAAAAGGTGCTTTCCCTTCTTCTACAGCCAAACCCGATGTCATCACAGCCACACGACACTCAAGAAAGTCAACCTATTTTAAGTAGTTTCAGGTAGCAGATTATTGGCTCACAATGAGACACACAGACTGATGGATCAGAGGAGAGAAAGTTCACTGTGCTGTGAGCCACTGCTAATCTTGACTGATAAAACTAGCAGAGACGCATCTCCACTTTCAAGTGTTTACTGGATGACATCACACTGTGGGTTTAATCAAAGTGCTGTCTGGATTATCCGGTAAATGTCACATAATCATGCTTGAGTACCTTAGATAAAGGCCTCGGAATATGGTCAATGAAATCATACTGCAAAACAAATTTCCCAGATGAGTGCATAATCTTAACTCTTTTTTCTTTGTATTCTGTCAGGTAAACTCTAACCCCAAAATGACGTTTGTCTTGAACAGAACTCTGGTTTTGTTTTAGAAAATAATCCCATAATGTAAGACAGTTTCCATTATGCACATAAGAAAGTATCAGATTGAAGCTTTTGACGTAGGTTGGTAAAATAAATATCACAATATCAATCCATCAGGGAAACGCATATTAAAACAATGAGACACCACTTCACACCCACTAAGATGCTACAATCAGAGACAGATAACAACAAGTGTCGGCGAGGACGTGCAGAGATTGGAACCCTCACACACTGCTGCTGGGAATGTAAAATGGCGCAGTCGCTTTGGGAAACAGCCTGGCAGTTCCTAAAAAGGATAAACACAGAGTTACCATATGACACAGCAACTGCGCTCCCAGACACACACCACAGCAATGAAAGTAAAGCACATGTCCACTTGTACACGAATGTTGACAGCAGCATTACTCTTAACAGCCAAGAGACAGACACAACTCAAATGACCATCTCCTGATGAATGGATAAATACAATGTGGTACAGCCACACCATGGAACGCTACTTGGCACTAAGAAGAATGAAGTTCTTGCACAACATGGATGAACCTTGAAAGCATGATGCTAAGTGAAAGAAGCCAGTCACAAAAGGCCACATATGCATATTTATAAGAAATGTCCAGAACAGGCAAATCTATAGAGACAGAAAGTAGATTAGTGGTTGCCTACAGCTGGGGGGGCTTGGAGGAAAATGGAAAGTGAATACTAATGGATACAGGGTTTCTTTTTTTTAAATGTTCTAAAATTGATTGTGGTGATGGTTACACAACTCTGGGAATATACTAAAAATCACTGCATTGTGCAGTTTAAATTTAGGGTCAATTGTGAATTGTATCTCAATAAAGCTGCTATGAAAAGGCGTATTAGCACATCAGATAGAAGGAAATATGATCAACCAACTACAGCAAGAATTGCTTCTTTAAGGATTCCAAGGCCATCCTCTCACAACCTATCAGCTAAGAGATCAGGACCTAAAGAATGGCTTTCAAAATTTTTAGCGACTTCACTCATGTTTAAAGTAATCCTGCTACTTCTAATCAGTACCCTGAGGATTAAGTTTTTCTCCTGTCTGTAGTCCCTGCATTAATCATCATGGAACTTTTCACATAGTAGCTGCTCAGTTATCATTTCTTGAATTGAATTCAAATATCTTTCAAAAAACAACCGATTGGGGTGCATAAATAAAAATCAAACCAAGAATATTTTGCCTTGTTTGAGGAAAGCTGATCGGCAACCCTATAGCTCTTTACCAAACTCCATCTGGGGCATCTTAAATGTAAGTCCCTCAAATATTAATCAGTCCTGGTTATAACAATAAGATTCATGCTCTTCAATGGCTTCGTTTGCATCTCCCTCGATAAAATCTGAAACGTGCTGGAGAGGGGTCACTGCTAAAGTGAATTAATAGACAGGAGCCCTGAGAGTACTAGGTGGGGCAATAGTCCGCCTCACTGATATTTAATGTCAGGAAATTTCCAGGTGGTCTATTGTGGGTGTTTGTTTTGCTTTCTCCTACGCTGTAGTTTGATGTTCAAGAGGATGAGCTTTGTAGCTAGTCAGCTTGGCTTTAAATTTGAGCTCTGCCACTTAAACTAGCTGTTTAATGTTGGTGCACGTTATCTGACATTCTATACCTCAGTTTCACCATTTGCAAAACAAGAATAATATAATACGTGCTGCGGGATTTCTGTGAAGATACAGAGTACCTAGAAAGGAGCCTGGAATATAATTCTGGCGCCTGGAATATAACAAGTGCTCAACAGTGTGAGCTACTACTGCAGGAGAATTCAAATCTGCAGAATCCCTGAAACAGAACTCAGGCATAGCTACTGTTATCATAGAGAGGAACATACGGTATCATATATAAACCAGGCCAGCTGGGACAGGTCAAAGTAAAACTATGGAATTACACTCTTCCCTAAATCCTGGTTGGGAAATGCTACTCTAGACTTAAGGAAGTGTTTTTGTTTGTTTTTGGTTAAAAATAACTTGTTTGAAACAATTTCAAATTTTCTTAACAAAATCTTTTTGATGATACAAAGGGCTGTTTTGCATTACTTTCCTTTCCACAGTTTCTCCAATATACATATTGCTAGGGTGGCAGACACTGAGAATATTCACCAATATCAACATTCTCTACTTCCTCCTGGGTCCCTAACTATCCATTTTTCCAATCTTCCTGTAGGTAGGTGTGGTACATGTGACTCAGTCCTGGCCAACAAAATGTGAGTGGAAGTGATGTGCACTTCCTGGGCCAGACCTGGCCCAACCTCTCTTTCCCCATGGACCAGCTTGAATGGCAAGGACTCAGGAGGAGGGAGCCACAAGATGGAAGGAGCCTGGATGCTTGAATAACTTTCTGAAGCAGACTGCCCCTAGACCCCCAATCTGCACTGAACTCTACAAAGGGAAAAAGACATAGTAATAAGCCACTGGGGTTTTGGAGTTGTTTATATAGAAGGACCTGTTACTCTAATTAATACAGCTAGGTAAAGCTTTGTTAATTATTGTTTGGCAGATCAAGTTTGCTTCCAGAATAGTTCTTTCTCTGTTAGATATTGGCAACATGTATACTAATAAAACACATTTCACAGATCCCTTCTGCTTTAGTCTCTTTTACCATCATCATGATCACTGGATACAATCTTTCAACCATACCAACAAAACACATCCAGGTGTATCATCTGATCCTGCTGGATGTCTCTTGAGAGGTCATGTCCTTTGCATTGTGTTACTTGAAATCTTAATGCAGATCTCTATGCAGAGCTGGCCAAAGTATCTCTCTTATTGTGCACTTAATTAATCATTCACCATCTCAGAGAACTCTTTTATAATTACCTCAAGCTCTAAGGAGTTTACCAATTTAAAACTGTCAGGTAAAAATTAACAGCTATCAGCAAACAATGATTACATTTATTTATAATTGATTACATTTATTTATAATTTTAATATAGCTCCTTCTAGCAATCTTTTAGTAGCCCATGTGTTTAATGTAACCACATTTTTTTTTTTTTGGTCACAAACACAATGAAACATAAATGGAATCTTTTATGATTACTGTCGCTAGCCTCTTGGGATGAATAAGCCAAGTTAGTATAGCTACCTTGGGTTTTCACACCGTCAACAACCTTCTGCAAGTTTCTATTCTTGCTTGGTAGCTCCTCCTTTCTCTCTCCTTTTTCTTTAATGGTTTTAGTGCTCACTACAATTATAGTTTTTATTTGCTATTTTATGGCCTGATTTCATTACCAGACTGTAATTCCCATGAAGGCAGGGCTCATATCTGTTTCTGTTCACCTAGTAAATATTCACTGAATGCCTATTATCAGGCACTGCTCCAGGAACAAGAGAATTAAACATAAATTAGGACATGGTACCTGTCCTTAAAGTGCATAGTTTGTGGAGGGAACAGGAAAAAGCCTATAAGTAATATATGTATATGGGATGAGTGCTATGTTATACTTCTCCCTTCATGCTTCCTTGGTTTTTGGTGGTAGTAGGGGCTACCTATTTACCTCATGATAGCCCATCTGCCCGAACACTGCCTCTTTTGCATTCATATGGGTGCCAAAGTAACCATATTTGTATCACATGGCTCGGTCCCCTTGGCCACAGTTGCTTAGGTTACAGTAGACTTTTGGCCTATGCTAACTCAACCAACTTCTCTCTTCTGAGAGGGTGGAATTGGAACCGAGAGAGTCTAATTCGGCCTGAGGTCTCCAGTTGAGCTGAAAGAGGACATATAACCTAGGGCACTAATCGGCCACAGTCTTCTGCCCGGTGGCCAGGGATGCTGAGAAAGTTCGTCTAGAGGGAGAACAGCAGCAAGTCATAGAAAGGAGGGGAGAGGAGAGAGCTTATGGGCTGAGAAAGACAAGGAGCCCACTTCCCATTCTGGTTCTAGTCCCTTATTCCATGAGACACCCCTACTTCTTTTAGCTATTCATTGTTGTTCTTGCTAAACTTATCTTATGTGAAGTTTCTTCTGCTTTCAACCATCTCATAACTGAGAGATTTCTAATATTAACATGAAATATTAATAGATTCTATTTAATCTCATTCATTTTTATAGCATAAGATATATGGGTTACTTCCCAAAAAAATGTCGCTGTTTTCTTATGTTATAAATAATGCCTCTGTTGGATTTCAATACTTAGGAATTCTAACAATGCTTCTCAGGTGCTCGCCGAGAGGTTTCCCACTTTCTGGTGATTTTATAATACAGACCCATTCCCATTCAAGGGCAGAACATCAAAGCCCAACATTCTTTAAACTCCTGTGAAAAACACTATCACATGTGTATACCAGCATTTGTGGCTAGTTAACATTCAGGGGAGAAAATAATTCTTCTTATAAACATCAATGGTGTATTTGTGCTCATATACAAAAAGGCTTTGATAATGAATGCTTTGATTTCAGCTCAGCAGTTGATCAGCTAGCCTGATTAACAACTGTTAACTGGAGACACCAGAATCTGAACACACCTAAAATACATGGTTTTAGGGGGTGTATGCTCTAGAGATTTCAGTATCAGCACACCCACAAACATTTGCTACTTTTAAAGTGCATTCTTTTCATCATTCATCAGAGATATGCCAGGCACTGTGAATGCAAGGGGAGGAAGCTCTGTCCTAAATGAGCTCACAGTTTACTGGGAAAGAAAGATGAGGAAACAGGAAACCATATGCCCTCCGATAGGTGCCATGCCGGAGATACCAGCATGGAGGAGCGGCGTCTACTCCATCCTGAGCCAGGCCTTTGAGGTGAATCCAAGAGAATAAGAGGAGTCAGGCAGCGTCAGAGCAGGGGCAGGGACAGGTTTGCTAAGAGATGGGAGCACGTGATGCTCACGTACAAGGTGGAGACGTGAGGGAGAAGAGGGTCTACGTGCCAGCCCCCAGGAGTCCTGTAATGATGCATGAACAAGATGCTTCGGGTAACTGATTACATTTTCCTCCAGAGCTATGGTTTCCAGTGCTTTTCATGTGTTCTGATTACTCTGGAGAAAGGAAGTTTGATTCAGTTCAAACAATATTTACTGAGGATTTAGTAAGTTGTAGGGACTGCTGTAGGTCCTGGGACCACAAAGATGAGTAAGACTGGGGAATAGCACTTGTCAAGAAGCTCAGCCTAGTGGGGAAGACAGAGGCACGGTATCTAAGTAAAGACAGCACAGAAGGGGCAAAAAAGCCTGAAACGAGTCCTCAAGAATGAGTAAGAACACACTAGCCAGCTTAACAACAGTAAGCATTTCAGACACAGGGGAGAACATAAATAAAGACAATCACGTAGTATAATATTGTAATAACTATGTATGGTGCCAGGGGGGACTCGACTTACTGGGGGGATCAATTTTGTAAGTTCCATACATGTCTAACCACTATGCTGTACACCTGAAACTCATATAATATTGAACGTCAACTGCAATTGAAAAATAAAAACAAATTTTTAAAAAGGCATTGCCAGGAAAAAGGACCAGGGCATGGGGAGAGAACAAACCTGAGAAATATCTAGGAGGCAAAACAATTGAGATGTGATTATTGGGAGGGAAGGAGGGAGCTGGTCTATTTTGACTGCAGGTTTTGGTTTGAGAGGAAGATCCATTGTGGCAGGGAATACAGGAGGAACAGCTGATTTGGGAAGAAAAGGGTCACGCTGAAGCTGCAGCACTGCCACGTCCAAGTGGAAAGGGGAGTATTAAGAACAAGATTACGTCTAGGGATCTCACTCAGCAGCATAAAGTGGGGGTGGGAGCTGAAGCCACGGTAATAACTGAAATGACACAGGAAAAGTCAGTATAAGGGAGGGCAACTGGCCAGACGCAGAATCCTAAAAAATATTATAGTGTGGGTAGAGGGTCAAGAAGCTCACAGAGGAGATGAAGGAGGGAGCAATGGGTTTCTGGGAGAATAAAGTAGGCAAAAATATTTTTAAATGTTTTTATTATTTTTTTTAGAGAGAGAGGAAGGGAGAAGGAGGGAGAGAGAGAGAGAGAGAGAGAGAAACATCCATGTGAGAGAAATGTCGATCTGCCTCCCACACGCATCCCGATCAGGGAGAGTCTGAAACCTGTGCATGTGCCCTGATCGGGAATCAAACTGGTGACCTTTTGGTGCACAAGATGGTGCTCAACCAACTGAGCCACACTGGCGAGGGCAATAGGCAAAAATTTTAAGTGAAGCAGAGACCCAGTAAGATAGGAACTGCAAAATTTTGAGATGTGCAGATTGCTGGAGACATTTTCCGGAGAGGTGCTGTTGGAGTGTTGGAAGAGATGAGGCTGCCCTGGGGGAGGAGAGAATGGGAGAGAGGAAGTGTCCCCGGGTACTCAGACCACTCTTTTAAGAAGGCTGCTTAGGAAGGGGAAGCGAGAGAAGGGACATCTGCTAGATGCCGGACAATCTCAATCTCAATCTCTCTCTCTCTCTCTCTCTCTCTCTCTCTCTCTGTGTGTGTGTGAGAGAGAGAGAGAGAGAGAGAGAGAGAGAGAGAGAGAGAGGGAGATCCATCAATCATTTGAAAGGGAAAGACAGAAAGACATGAGTGGATTTCTAGGCTGAGAGGAAAGCCATAGAGATAGAGACTAATGATACAGTGAAGAAGACATAACTGAAGAGAAAGATCTTGGTGGAGAAAGCTGTCCTAATTATGTACTCTATCTGAACACATTTTAGCTTTTAATTGTCAAGCAATATATGTTTCCAGGTCAGGCACCTGTGCAAAGCAGTAGTGCCAGGCACGGAACATTGACACGGGGCTTGGAACAACACCAGAGAGTGCAAGACAAATTCTAGTTCTTACCTGAAGGTTTTTTACATGCTCGATAAAACCCTACAGGAGGCACATAGGTAGTGAGATTAGAAAAAGCGCACTCCCTCATTCAGCATCCCCTGCAGTTCTGGGATAAGCAGTGAAAATGCCCCCAGTCCAGGGCACTGCAGTCACGACACAAAGTGATTTTCTTAGGCTGCAAAGGAGTCAGATCTGAGTTTGAGCCTCAGCTTTGCTTGAAATTAACTATTGGCTTTGGGCAATTACTTTGCTCTTGGCCTCAGTTTCTTCCTCTATAAAACTATAGGCCAGACGGCGAGGCTTAAGCAAGTTCACAGGCATGAAAGTGCTCTGTAAAACAGAATGCTCAATGCAAATATATGCTGCATGATGCACATACAAAAATGTTGTTTGAAGTCTGAAAATTGGACAAATCTGGAAAAGATTGGTCCTTGATTAGTTTTTGTTGCTGTTGTTACCATTGTAAAGACATATCAATACAAAGAAAAGTAAGTATTAAAACAAAGACCTTCAGCTTTCACTGATGATTAATTCCTTTGGGTTTTCTCGTGGGCTTAGGAGCCTGAGAAGGAACCAGAAGGTTGGGTGTTGAAAGACAAGTACAAATTAGTTACCACAGGCACCGGGGGGCGGCGGGGGGACAACGTGCAGCAATGGAGACTGTACAAATAAGACTCTAATGCACATCCTAATGGTTAAGGGTGTTTTAGTCAAGACAAACCCGAGTTCAAATCCTGACTTAGGCACTTGTTAACCACAACCCCTTCAACAATCCAACGCCACCAAGCTTCAGTTTCCTCATTTGTAAATTGGGATAATAACATCTACCCTTAGAATGTTGTTATGTTTGAATACCACATTTATGTAAGTCCGTGTGTATGTGTGTGAAATTCCTGGCATACTGTAAGTGCTCAATAAAGGTAGCTATTATATCGGGTCTTCTGTTCCAGGCTTCACAGAACCTTGTATCGTTTTTCCACATAGCTGTTATTTATTGACATTAAGAGCTTTACAGGTGCAGTGTTATCTAAACATGTATGTTTAAAGTATAAAATCTAGCCTGACTGATGTGGCTCAGTTGGTAGAGCATCATCCTATGCACCGAGAGGTCACCGGTTTCATTCCCAGTCAGGCACATGCCCAGGATGCAGGCACGTTCCCCAGTAGGGGATGTGTAAGGGGCAACTTATTGATGGTTCTCTTTCATCGATGTTCCTCTCTCTCCCTCTTACTTCCTCTCTAAAGTCAATAAAAACATATTTTAAAAAACATATTATGTCACTTAAACTTTAAAACTCTGTAAGAGTAAAAACTATCCATTTTTCTCTGGATCCTCAGGGTATGAAGTACCTGGCACAGAGTGGTTACTTAAAGAATATCTGTTGAAGGAAGAAAGTGAAGGAGAGAAAAAACAGGGAAGGAGGGTGGATGTTAGGAGCTACTAACTCAGGTGATATGAAATTCAAAACAGAAGAATGGAGACAAGGCATCTCTGAGCTACTAAATGTGATGAAGGCTTCTTGTACAAAGCCACCTTCTTATGCTGATGTGACTTATATTTACTCCTCTGCACTCTGATATAATCTTTCTCTCCATCTGACAAGTGGTAATGGACCAGCTATATTTCAAGTTTGCTAACAAAGACTGCCTAAGGTAAACATTTGTTGCTTTACAAAGCAAACCATGCCATTTTAGTTTTAGGTTATTTAATGATAAGCGCCTCAGATCCAGTCCCACTGACACTCTGTAGTACAGCATAGAAGTACTTCTGACTCAAATCCAGCTGTATTTAGAACTCTTTTCACACTGCATCATTCAAGCAGATGTGGGGACAGCTGTTGCTATTCTTTCCTAGAATCTTACTGAGAGGAAGATTTTAGTAATGTTTTTAAAAATAAATTACACAGGTGTTGTCTGAGTCAATTAGCGCATTAGCTATATAAAGAATATCTACAAATTAGGCTCCCTTTCCACAAGTTCCAAGATGGGAACAGGGTTTTCACTGTTTTGATTAGTCTACTTACATTTGGATATACAAAGTTATTTTTTTCATAAAACATAAGTTCTCCATGGACTTTCGTTGTTGTCAGTAGTTATTCTAATATTATCACAGAATAAAGTGATGGAGAAAGTCGTCTAGATTCAGATTCAAGTAGCAATGACATGGTGCAGAAGCTCTGTAAGTGCTTCCATACCCACTATGTCATTTCCCCCCAGAGATTTAAAGTTAACCAAAGCAAACCTGAATGACAGGCCTTCAAAAATGAGAGAAGTCAGAGAGACAGCTAAGAATCCTAAAAACAACTGAATCCAAGTATCTTGGGATGGTGCAGAGATCTCTGTTCAACAGTCCTACATAAAGATGAACTCTCTCCAGTCCTGCTTCCTTAGTCCTGAAACAAGGACTAATGGACTAGCTGGTCTCAAGATCCCAGGCCACTCTGCTAGACTCTCTCATGCCCTGAAGTAAACAACAGCCTTGGCTTTGCATCTGCTTGTCACTCTAAGTCTTAGCCAGTATGGAATTCTTTGAATGCAAGTCAACTAACGGAGTTGTGAGAGTCAAGGAAATATCTCACGTTTATGGGGTATTTTTTAACAAAGTGGGAGTATCCAAAAGTAAAATTTTTACACTCTGAATTTTTATTTTAGTTATCCTAAAGCCAATAATATTCCAATGGTGTGCTATGGATCAGGGAGCCTGAGTCAAAACTGAGAGATAGGCAAAATTGGTATAATCATAAAATTATAGCAAAACCCAAAACTGGGTCTACATGTTGATTGTGCTGTGTCTCGAGGGCCATGGCCCCTCCCTATGCTGTTATATTGACAGCCGCCCCCACCATTGAGCAGTACTTTTCATATTCATATTATCTTATTTTACTGATAAACTGGAGCTAAGAAATTTCCAGTTGGGCACAACTAGTAAGAGAGGCAAGATGGTGCCTAAACATAGTTCTCTTGATTCTAAGTTCAGTGCTTTCTTAAAAACAACAGTAGCAGTGGTGGTTAATAATTACATGTGTTTACTGTGTCAGGCATTCTGCCAACAGCTCTACATAGGAGGTTATCTTATTTCATCACCATTATAACTCAATGATGTAGATATTACTATTCCCATTTACAGATGTGGAAAGTGAGGCCAGAGAGGTTACCTAATATGCCCAAGGTCAGATATCTATTAAGCACAATCAAGATTCAAATTCAGGCAGTTTGCTTTTAGACTTGCTAGAAAACAATTATGCTAGACGGCCTTCTTATAGCGCAAAGCTGCTCTCATCACAGTTTCCATCCACAATTTAGGTGACAGTATTTTCAAGAAGAGTCGTCCAGGGCTGCCTAACATGGCTCTACCCTGGAGCTTCTAGCCGTGTGCAACAAAGGCTGCTGGTGTAAGGGCACCCTGCTCTCACACAGCCAATGTAAACACTGAGGGCACAGGCTGCACAGCGTCAGCCCCGGGCCCAGCACAGCGAATTATACGTAGACAACGCATAGTAATTCTGTGCTGAACGGAAGTCAGTGGAAACGACTGAGTCTTCATTGATGTAGACTGAAGTACTGACTTTCTCAGGGTTATGTCTGTACTTTAACATTAGGAGACAAAAGCCTGAAATCAAAGGGGAAATCAAGGGAGTTAGTGGAGCCAAGGTAAATACATGCCCCACCAACCACATGGGGCATGCAGACAGGTTTTGCTCAGCTCCACGTGGCTTTTAAATTTTCAATCAATAGCCAGTATTTCAAAATTAAGACATTTCATTAAAAAATCCAAACTTCCAATTTCTCTAAGAAAAACTAGAAGATATGATACTAAACAGGGCACCTGCTCTCTAGATCACCAATTTCAACAGAACCAGTTTTACCTATTTTTTCCTCTTTGGCCCCTACAGGATGGTGAATTGGCGAACTATGAGTTGGAGAGAGAGTGCAGGAAGATCTGGAAGAGCCTCAGAGCCTTCTGAGATTCTCGAATCAGTTTTAACAAACCCAACAGCGTCCTCTGCCAGCCTTGCTACAGCACACTGACATTTTAGTCATTCAGTCACTGAGCTTCCTTCCATTTTTGCCTCAGATGAGAAGATAAACCAACAGCTCCCTCTCAACTTTGCTGTCTCTGAAACTAGAATGTCTCCAGCATTAAAGCACTACTATAAAGATGAACCACTGGGCGAGTGACCTTTCACTGGCTCCAGGTCAAATGACCCAGGCTGCTGTTTTGCAGTGCTCTGTGCACTTTGGGCAAATAGCTGCTCTATCTCACACACGTTTTATGGAAGAAAGGCTGTCGCTGGCAAAAACTCTGAATCTTTTGTAAAGCCATTTTAATCTGCTTATAACTGTCCTGAGAGTTGTAGGCAAAAGTTGACATTTGCATTCATCGACCCCTTCTGGGTAGGTGGGCAAGGCTTTCTTCCTGAAAAATCCTGTGGTCTCTGCAGCTGTGCTTCTGTTCAGGAAGACGGGAGGTTTGAGGGGCAGCAGCCCGGGAGGCAAATAAGCATTTGAGAGAGTCTTAAATTACTCAATTAAATAGGTCTATTCAATCCAAATATAGTTCCAGATGAACCACAGCAGGATAAAACGAGATTTCCCTTACTAAATTTTGGATTTTATAATGTAATAAAAATATTTCTTTAATTAGTCAGTGAATTGCTATTGAACTTTCTGAAATAAAGAATCTGTACACATTTAAATGCTTTTTTTTCTGTCTGGATCCCAGACAAAAAACTAAAAAACATAGAAGGGACCAAATACATTGCTAGAATTACCCGTTTGGTATCACTTTATATTATTTCAGCTAGACTTCAAATAGAGACTTATTTAAAATGAGGTTAATAGGATCATTTCTAAGCACGATTTACTTTGTTTTAATGCTGTTTATGATGATAGGGAATACGCAGTTTCTTTCACTGTTAAAAAAATTCCTGCTTGTTAGAAAGTCTGCCGTCAACTCAGCTTTACTGCTTCAAATAAGCAGTTTGCACACAGAACAATAAAACTGTTTAATGAAAGAACATAATAGGCTTAGCAGATGTTGCAATCATAGAACATTTTAAGTAAATGGTTTTAAAAGGACATATCATCAGTTTGGAAGAGTCTGGGAAAACCAAATTCAGTTGATGAATTTCTGCAGGCTGTCTCTGAGGAAATATTTGGGCCTATTTTTCTCTAGGAGAAACACAAGACTAAGTTTACAATGAACCAACTTCCAGCACAGGTGGCCGCAAGGAGTATAACTCTTTAACTGGGTCCCATCACCTGTGTTCCTGCTTGGGTTGTTAATAAAGACATCTTGATGGGTTCTTCAAAAAATATCATCTTTACCATTTGTTTGCTGACAGCTTTTGGGGTGTTAAAGAAAACTGTTGCTTTCTTAGCAAAAAGTCCTTCAACTGCAACTAGATGAAGACATAAAGATGGTTCCTACCTGCAAGGAACCTATACTCCAGCAGGAAAACAAATGACAAAACATATACTCATTGCGATAGAGGTCAAGCCATTTCTTGCTAATTTATAGATAGTGTAAAAGACTGTACTGGGTTTACTATGTCATTTCTCTGCTAATAAACAATGCCACCTTCAGAAGGACAAACTTTTTAAGGATGAAAAACAGTGTTAAAATTTTAAAATGTAGTCTACCTACCGAGAAGACAGGCAAGCATGCAAAGAAGCTGACATTTTAACTGTGCATGCTTATTTCCTAACAACAAAGTCGGGTGATGTACTTGATTATTTTAATAATTTATAAGTTACAATTTAAGTCTGCTTAGTGTTTCAATTCTTAGTTTCAAAACAAGAAGAAGAATTAAAGCAGCAATGTTCTCAGCTTAATGCATCAAAAAGATGCCTTATGACCTGTAAATGCCCTAACCCTAAACATGCAGTAAACAAGTTCTAGCAGACTTTACTTACTCCCGTCTGCTGATGTGATTAATTAGTACTCTCACTTAGCGCAATGCTTGTATTGAAACATACTCCACCACAAACTGATCTGTGAGAGAGGTCTTAAGTGTGGTCAGTATCATCCTGAAATAACAAGACCGGTTTCCCATGGACGTTGCTCTTCCGACAGTGGCAGAGAAAATGTTAATGTCCCGGCTGCCACGATCAACCATTTGTGATATATATGGGGAAGGAAAACAACCCCTGACGTATCTCATGTTCCATCTGTGCTGACTGCCTCGGGCTCCCATGTCTCTCTCAGCTCCCAGGTGCACTGAACCACATCTATCAAAATATTTACCCCGAAAATAGCTTTGTAATAAGAGTGGAATGTCCTTTTTGATGATCTCTTTTGAAAAATACCTATGTATTTAACTGGCAGTTTTAAACTTTTAGAGATAGGAGATCACATGAACCTACTTATTAAAAAAAATCCAAAATTCCCTTCATGGTTGTTCGAGTTGATACATTTTAATCCCTCTACAAGCACACAATGGATTTAATATGCTTTACAGTTCCACCTCTGGCTACGGTTCTGCCCTCCAGCTGAGTGTGCCTCCATTCCAATCCCATCATTTCAAGTTGAACTTCCTAGGTGGTTAGTAGGGAGACAAGATTAGGTATGAACCTTCAATAGAAATGGCATCCCAACATTACATATAGCTAGTGAAAGCTATGAAGGTCAACAGCAATTTTTGAACAGGTTAAAGTGAATATCAGCTTCAGGGACTGCAATTTATATTATAGAATGAAAAACAAAAGAACATCCAAAAAAAAAAAAAAAAGGGAAAAACTCTTCTGACTGAAGCAAAAGCATACCAAAAATCTACCTGGTAATTACTCAATACTCACGGTTGAGGAAATAACTTGACCATACAGTCCACGTGGCCACTGCATAATCAGTACCTAAAACAATGGTTCAGCACTTCGGGTCACCCGAATGTGAAGGGCAAGTGGAAAGGTCAGTTCCAGCGAGCCTGGCAAAAGCAAACAGTGTGCGTGCTCCCATTCCTGGCGGGGCATCCCTCTGCTTCATCTGCTCGAGCACTCTGCCCTCAGGGCTTCCATGTTGCCCCCTCAACCTCCTACCCTTGGAAGTAACCAGACAGGGTGGCAAGTAAACCTGAAAGAAGGGCCAGGACAGAGAGTTTAGGTGGCCCTTACTGGTACCCCCGAAGGCCCCAAAGATTGCTTAATATTGGCAGGAATGTGGCACTCATTCTGCATAAATGGGGAGAATTCCCTTAACTCTTTTTATAAATTAAATTAAATTTTTAAAAAGATACCTACATATATCTATGCTTCCTTTCCTCCATAACAAAGAGCACCATCATTTAATTACAATCAATTAAAATCCAAGCTGATGTTTCTTGGGCTATGTGCACAGCATTGGGAGCCCAGGAAATTTATTTTTAAGAACTCAAGTATGTTTCTTTTTTGGAGTACCCCTCCCCAACATCATATCAAACATATTAAAAGCTGTATTCATAACCAATGATAAAAATAATTTTATGGCCACAACATTTTTGAAAGCATTTTTGTATTTTTGTTTTTGAATTTATTTGGCTACTAGTTACTCATTTAATTTGTACTTTGCTATGATCTCTCAGTAATCATTGCTAAATTTAACACTTAATGGAGATGACAAAATACTTGGTTTTAGATCTGTTTGCTTAACACTTATTTTTGATCCTGAACTTCTTTGTGTATCATAGCCAATAATTTTTCTTTTCAGATCAACATTTTTGAGGTTCTTGAAAAGCACAATATGACTTAGTCATTGGGCCCCTAGTGCCTGATGAACACTACGATGGCTTTGGCTGTAATAGCTAGAGAGGCGATTTGAGAAGATGCTGCTTTCCTCACGAACTGGCAGAAAAGACCTGGGGTGAGCACAGCAGGAAGGAAACCTAGGGGAGGGAGACGATGGCTGACAGAACCCATGTCACTGAGTTCAGGCTCAGCAGAACAGCAGACAGGATATCTGACCATTCAACACCCACTGTGTGTGTCCAACAGGGGACACAGATAAAGAAAGCACTTTCCCCTTCCCTCAAGGAATTCATAACCTAGTAGGGGAAATAGGACTTAATATAGGATGTGAGGCAGAGTGTGAAGACTGTTGTAAGAAAGACCACAGAGCTGTCACCAGAGCTACCAAACTGTATACTGGGGTTAGGGTGTGTGTGTGTGTGTGATTCACACTGTCGTCTACGTGAATGGAGCCCCATGCTGTGTGGTGCCATGGTCATGGCTGAAGGGACAATAAAAGTCTTTCTAGAAGAGATGGCGTTTGAGCAAGTCTGTGAGAGACAGGTCTGTTCTGCCATTTACCAACAGAGCAACGTCTCTGAGCTCCCATTTGCTTGCCTATAATACGAAAAACAACACTGACCTCACTGGGTTATTAGGAAGAAACAAAAAGATGTATGTGCAGTACAACACCTGTGCTAAGTCCCTCTTCCCCTCCTTCCTTCCTTCTTTATTGGAATGTTCACTGAGCTTCCACCTTGGGTCAGACACCCAACTGGGCACTGCATGTGCGATAAAGAACAATAGCACGGGTTTGCCTTCACGGAACACACAGAATGAGGTGATCCCTCCAGAGTGTGATGGGGGAAGGAAGCCAAGTAGAAGAATTCATGTGAGCAAAAGCAAAGAAAAGGTGTGTGCAGAAAACAGCTGTCCAGGTTTTCGGAAAGAGGGTTTTAGGGAGTTACTCTTAACTCTGCTCCTGTAGTAACGCAGATGAGTGGGAAAACTGCACAGCAACAGCAAGTTAGGGCCAGAACCCAGTGGCAAATAGGTTTCTCCTACTACCTCCACTCTCACCACTGGGGATGGCTTTCTGGAAGGCTGCACTGAGAATGAACTCATGGCTGTCTGTCAGTGCCGGCCTTGGGCACTGGAGGGGCTGGGGGGAGGCATGAATAAGGGATCTGGCAATCTTTGTCTAAATGAAGTTGAGCAGCCTGCCTTTGTGAAAAGCATGTCTGGAAGAATCTGTGTCATTTCTTCAACAGAGACCTAGAGCACTAGAGCAGAACAGAAGACCCGGAGGGGGAGGCAGACCTCGGGCTGGCTGAAGCGCAGCAGGCGCCCAGAGATCAAAGGCATTTAGGGTGGTGGCAACTGCGCTAATGAAGTGGCTTAGCTCAGACTTCATTTTGGGCTGAGTCACCAAAACGAGGCCAATGAATTGGAAAAATGAAAGAGGTTGAATTTTGAAGGCACAGAACCCTGTGTTCAAATTCCACCTTTTTCCATTATTAGTTTCTTACGCTGCCTAATCTTTCTGAACCTTAGTTTCTCTTGGTAAAAAATACATGTTAATATTTGCCTCACAGAATTGTGGGAATGATTAAAAATACTGGATCGTACTTAAAAACAAAAACTAGTACTTCTCCTCCTGCTTTCCTGAATAACTGCAGATCCATACACAGAAAATTTTGTAGGTCTAGAGAAAAGGAATACAAAATCTGAGGAATTCAAGGGTAAATATCCAGTATGGCTTGGGCCTGGCAGCAAAGAGAAAATGCAAATGATGAGATGCAAGGAGATGAAAATATTATGGCTCTAAAATAGCTGCCTAACTGAAAAGAAAAGCTTGACACACAACTCTGAAAGCAACTAGTTTTTAAAAGCCTTTAAAAAATTGAATAAACTAAACTTCCAATCATTAAGTAGACAAGTATTTAAAATAAGATTAACACAAGGAACTTTCACTGAATTCTCAAAAATCCTGTTCTGCTAATTTACTTTGGAGCCCCTTCATTTTTAGTCAATAAGTTTTTCTGCTTTGAAATCCTGAAGGCACAAAGCGTTCCTTTGCACTTGGGACCTCCAATCGGCCACACAGTATGGGTTGAGCTTCACCTGTATTATGGAGGTGAGCAGGAAGTGGGGTGTAGAGCAAATATGCCTTTCTTAAACAGTTTGAGAGGCCCTTGTCTCAAAAGCTCTGGAAGTCCTCTGAGAATGACATCATCATTGAGGTGAATCATCAGCAAGACATTCCACCTTGCAAAAGGAGAGGTACCTGAGCACAGCATGAGTTATGCTGAACAGGGAAGAGGCGCCTGGTACGGGTGCTGCAGAAAACCTGGGCACCTAGCTAGTGCCAGGTCCCATCATGAGACATGGAGATGATCACGAAATGACCACATTCATGAGATCTCAGGATTCTAAACATATAATACAGCAACCCAACTTCACAGGTACAGAACCCAGGTCACGGGAAGGGTACCAGTTGGCCCCAGTCTGCATTCTAAGCCAGGAATGGGGCCAGAATTACGAAACTGATCTCCAGTTTACCCTTCACGTCTTAGCCCACTCTACAGAACTGAAAGACACACTTCAGAGGACAACCTGATGAATCACAATCATATTGTGGCATAAAAAAAGAATTAAATAAAAACCATTCGCAACCTCAAATATGTCCATAAACTGTCCTGCTGGAAAGGTAGTTTTAAAATACACTTTCCAATTTGTTTGAACTAAAATCAAATTCAGGACGCTGTAGGAAGGCAGTTCAAACAAAAGCTAATTTTGTTTAATGAACTTACCAGGAAGGCATTGTGAAAGTATTGTGCAACTAAATGCTTAGCTAATTACTGTGAGATCAAATAACTGTTACCATGGTTACTGCACACTGTTTTCCATAATAACTTTTATCACTTCAATAAATCTTTGTGACGCAACAAATATAAAAAGTTTACTGTAACATGACTATAATGTTTTGGAAGGCCCACACTGATGACTGCTCTACTGAAATTACCTCCTAGTATTTGTCAGTGAATAAGGGGGTGATACTGTATCTGGTTGACTCAGTATCAAAATGTTTCACCAGCTTCTTTTAATAGGCTGTAATTCCTCACAAAATGAATTTACCTGAAAAAAGAGAATGAATGAATTCAACTGAAAAAAGAGAAAAAACAAGCAAAGGGCCCTTCCAGCATGACATCCTGTCTTTGAATGAGAATAAAAGTAACAGCAACCGTTTATAAAGCAATGATTGTTACATCCCATGCTGGGCACTTGACATACATCACATCCAGTCCTTCCCACACTGCTAGAGGATATGGACCCGCCAATGTCATTGGGCTCCTCCTGGGAGAGACTTCAACTCAGGTCTGCTAGCTCCATGTCAGTTCTCTTTCCTCAACACATAGCCTTATAAGAACTGTAAAAAAGACAATTTCTATAACAACTCTGCTTGCTGCTGTGTAGTGTTATGCCACACGAAATGCCCTGACACGACGCCTGACTGGTCCGTTAGCTGAAAGCATGTCACAGGGCCACTGGAAAATGGTCCCTTTCTCTGGATGTACTGGAGTCGAGACCTGGTTATATTACTATTCCCAGTCCCTCCATATGCAGGGACACTATCACTCTCATTTGGTCATTTTCACTCTTCCCTGTATCCTGCTTGCCCTTTTCTAGGCAAAAATGCTGAGATTTTTGAATACGCCAGATGGCAAACATGGTCTAATGAGGTAAGACTGAC
The DNA here is from genome assembly GCF_054644295.1 of Miniopterus natalensis. Classification (NCBI taxonomy): domain Eukaryota; kingdom Metazoa; phylum Chordata; class Mammalia; order Chiroptera; family Miniopteridae; genus Miniopterus; species Miniopterus natalensis. Next base: position 34,117,755 of record NC_142096.1, on the reverse strand, counting down.
CGTCAACTTGTTTGGGTGTGATAAGATAAAAGAAACTGCATATTCAAAAGTCACTTCTGTCACTGCGAAGCTTTATGGCTTTGGGTAGGTCACTGAGTATCTCTCTGGGTTTTCCCATCTGGAAAATGGGGCAATAACTTCCACCTACTAACTCACAGGGATATTATGCAGATTAATTATTTAATGTCGTTGAGTTCTTTGAAGATACAAAGTGCTAAGTATAATAGTCATTATCAGAGTGAAACACACATATGATTACGAGTTATTAAAAAGCAAGACCGAAAGCCATTATCAACAGGGTACCCTACTGCAATAAAAGCAAGCGTGCACCCTCCAGGTCTGCTGTAGAAACCCAGGGCTTCCTACCTATGAAACCTGATTCATACCTATTCAGCACTGTTCCAAAGGTTTTAAGAGGCCAAAAGCCATTTCATCCTTGGTTTCAAAGATGAACAGGTAGGATTCGTCAGGGACTGAATCAGCCTTGGATGACTCAGCTGCTGTAATCTCTCTCCTGGTCGAGATAGGCAGAAGCTGACACCTCTTGTTTTTGTCCCCCATGGCCAGGGCATTTAAGCTGCAAACTTGTCCTTGGCTCTACCTGTCTCTTACTCCCTCCCATCTCTTCCACTCAACCCATTACTGCTACATCCCAACTATCTCTCAAATTCAATTCCTCCCCTCCACACCCATCTTGATAGTACCTTAAAAAAGACCCTCCTCACCACAATTACTACCATAATCTTATAACAGTCGTCCTGCCTCCAGTTTTCCCACCCCCCTTAAATATCTGTCACCCTATCCAGAATGGAACGTAATGTTGTGATCATGACTTGGTTCTGTTTAGAACAATTCAATACATGTCACGCTGTCAGGACAAAAGTCACATTCTTTAGCAAGTGACAAGGAGTTGCATAAACTGTCTTCTATCTACTGCCTCCAATTCTTTTTCCCTCTCTCCTTACCATACTCTAGTCACTCTCTCTCCTTACAGCTCCCTCAGCTTACTGATACTACAACATCTACTACACTGTGTTGAAATTCTCATTACTTGTAAAGATACTAGTCTTGAAGAACACTAGAGGCAGTGACTGATTCTGACTTCAGCCTGTCAGAAAATATGTATGTATTCAATAAATGTTAAATGAATGAATGAATAAATGAACAAAGGCTTCCCGAGGACATGTTAACCAGTTACGTTAACTTATTTTGCTACAGTCTCTGCTTGGTAAAGGCTCTTGGGAAATTAATTTGATGGATGTTTTTAGCTACAGATGATGATGACTGATACAGGATGTCTTGTTATTTAGACTCAAGTGAACCAAATTATCCTTTGCAATACATTCAACAATTCAAGTTTGCCTTTTACATTTTTAGATTTAGTCAGATTCCATGAACTATTGCCAAGAAGCAAACACTCGAAGCATAAAACAAGAGTCTTAATAAGTTTGTAGAAAGCTGTGATCGTGGAATGTACACATCTATCATAACCTCCGCTGTAAAAAACTTCTCTTCCTCAAAGTCATGATAGGGACAGAAAATAAATTAACCAAGCAGTGAGTGGAAGACAGAGGCAGGTCATTGTAAAGCGATGTGGTTTTGTGGGCTCCATAGCTATAACAGAAAAAGTGAAAGAAAACTAGCATTTTACTTCTTTGCTCTGAATGCCATTTGACACATAAAACCTAATTGGCCATGTACAAACCAACTTCTCTTACACAAATTAAAAGAGGCACACATGTGTTCATTTATTTTGGGGAATGAGCAAAGGCAGCCATGTACAAGAAGTTCATATTTTATGGAAATAAAAAAGAGAATTATGGAACTTAAAAATACATTAAAAGTAAGACATGATCTCTCCCCCAATATCTGCCAATTTAAAAAGTCTTTGAAATTGATAAAACACGAGAGATTTAAATGTCTACAAGTCATCCAGGAAAAGCATAATTGATCAAGTTAGCTTCATTTAAAGCTCACAGAATGGGCATCCAATAGAATCACCTCGTACTTTAGTTTCCTACTTTTTGACACTCTTCCGCCTCTTGGATCTCAATTTTTGTTTTCTAAGCTCAAGACAACTCCTGTGATTGCTCATCAGTTCTGATGAGCAGGCTCTGGCGCTGTTGGCCGCACCGCTCTTCCTGAAATTACTTCCTCCCCTGGCTCCTACACTTCTATGGGACCTGCACCCCTCCATCTCGGACCATGCCTCCTCCGACGTTCCCCCCCTTTCTAGCCAACGGACGCGGGTCCATCTCAGTCTTCTGTGTTGCTCCTCCTAAACCTTCAACATTCCCCCTGGATATGCAACTTCTAAATCATTCATTTTAGCATCGATCTTTCTCCCGGTCCCAGATCTGCATCCTCAGCAGCCTAAGGGGACATTTCAAAGGCTCATCACACCAGGGCCTCCAAGAAAATGCGTGAACTTCAGCAGACCACTTTTCCGTACTCCTCAAACAGTTCTTTTAGCTTTTTTGTATTGAATCGATCACTGCCTAGGGCACTCATGATGAAACCTTGGGGTCCTTTTTTAAACCTCTTTTTCCTAACAACCAATAGGAGTCCCAGGGACGAAGGCCCATTTCCTCTCCCACATAACTCACGGCCACCCTTTCCTTGCATTTCTAATTTAACCAACCAAAACACTGTTCAAAATACTGTTTTAACACACAAATTAGTCCTCTCCTATGACCAGCTTCTTCTTTCCTTCATAATGTCACCAGATTAAGCTTTTTTAATATATAAACTTGTTTTGAGTATACACTTTTTTTTTTTGCATAAAAAAACTTTAAAAAATATTAGTTTGGTTAGGCCCTCCCCCACTCAAAAGTCTTCTCCAGTCCGGTATCACCTATAAGATAATAAAGTACTCATTTCTTAACCTAGCAGTCAACTCCCTCGGCAGCTTAGTCCTGACCTTCAAGTTTCACTTCTCATAAACTGCCATAAAAATACCATATGAATGAAAGCCCCTATACATAATTATACTCACTGAAGTAAAGCAATACAAGAGCACAGGCTTAGGAAAGGGGCCCTTTTCCTCTCTATGTGCTTAAACCAAAAGTTCAATGCCTTTGTTATAGATCAGAGTTTCTGCCCTCCCAGGGACACAGTAACTCCTACCATCTCTCCTCGGCTTCCTTAATAACACTGGAGTATAATTCCAAGGCCTAGCTCCTTGTCCTCAACTCCATTTACCTCGACTAAGACTTAACTGCAAAGAAAAACGAAAGTCTACTACTGCTTTCCTTTATTTTACCTTCTATTTGTAATCTCAAGTTCCCAGTACTTTCTTTTTGTTGTTGTTCACCCTGAAATTCTCAAGGATGCCTGTAAATTACTCAAGAAGGCCAAGTGTAAGGAAAGTGATCATGGGACAGTTTTCTGTTCTTCCCAACCACACAGCGGGACCAATTGAAAAGCACTTTATAAAAACAAAATCCTCACCTCCATGTAGTCCTCCCATAGAAGAGGAACATGGATGGTGGTATCTTTCCTGGTTTCCGCAGACTATTTTTATTATTCAAGAAATGTCACTGAAGAGCATCTGTAGGAATTTTGACTTTGTAAGACATGCAGTTAATTAAAAAAACAAGCTACATATTGTTAGATTTTAAAAAAAGAAATGCTGCTGACTCCCTCGTTGCTATTCTAATCACTATTGCATTCTACAATGTGACGGTGCTTAAAAAATAGACCTCCTCTGCCCCAGCTCATGCAGTTAGCTATATTCATTTGGTCTTAATTTGAGTTAGAGAATTTAGTTTGAAGCAAGGCAGTAATTTTGTGGTGTGCCTTTGAGACAAGATTCATCCAGAAATGCTTAGAAATCAAATAATTTAAAACAGTAGAGGGTGCATAATACACATTTACAAAAAGAAATACATGGGAAGGTCATCAGGGAGTATGAAAGATAGTCTCAAATAATGGGGCTTAAGGAAATTCAAATAACAACAAAGATCAATGGATGATCAGAGACAAAGAAGCTTGGGCATTTGAAGTGGCTGTGTGGTATGCCAGAGAGAGAATATGATATGAAGTCAGAAAGCCTTGGTTCAAATGCAAGCTCTGATAGGTAACAAGCCTTACGACGGAGCACTTAACCTCTAAGGCGGGGCTGGAATTAGGATGAGGCGAGTGAGGCACTGGCCTCAGGGGCAAAATTTAAGAGGGTACAAAGAAACTCACTGATCAAGATAATGAATATTTTAATGCAATGTTCTAAAAATAAAAATTAATGCCAAAAAAAAAAAAAAAAATCATGACCCTGCCTGGAACAACTCAGCTCAATCGCCTCACCTTCCTTAATCCTGATTCTGTCAGATTCTGCATAAATTTCAATTTTTAAAAGTATTGCATAAAGTAGTATTTACCTTGATTCCCGAGTTTTTTTGGCATTCTCTTAAATGCTGCGCCCGAGGCAAGTGCCTCACTTGTTTCAGCCCAGTCCCAGCCCTGCTCCTTGTCTGCGATTTCTCATTTGTGTCAATAGTAACATTGAAAACAAAGAAACATCCCCTTCCCAGAATTGTTGTGAAGATCCAATGAGACAGACGCGCATGTCGAGGTATTAAAAGAGATAAGAACATTTTTAGTATTATTATTTTAGGAAGAATTGGAAGAGGCAATAAGGCTGAAAGATGACATGATAAAAACTCCAGAAAGTAAGTCAGGCTAGTTGTTCAACTTCTCTCTCCTACCCTGTGCCAATCCTTTCTGGGCCTTTTGGTCTCTTGTGTGACTCTGAAGTGGCTTCGAGAACAGCCTGCCCTGTCCTGGGCCATGCTGCATGGACAAGTGCCATTGGGTGCAACAAACTCTAATGGGACTCAGCAGAGAATATACAGGAGGTTTCTTCTTGGAGTATCAATGTTACCTACCCTGTATTTTTTGAAAGGAACATGGATGGAGGAGAAAATATAAAATAAACAGAAATGCTAAGATTAGAAAAGAAGCTTCAGTGAAATTTCACATTTGTAGTAGGCCACTTTGGGCTATGACTCAGACTTCCTGGAGTAAGTCATTCTCTTGCTTTTAGAGCTTACTCTGGGGAGAGATCAGGAGGTCCTGATCTTGGGCCACCCATCATAGTCTTGGATGTGCTTGTCCATGTGTTCATTTGACAAACATCCAGAACACCAATTATGTACCAGACACTTGGAATCCGGAGACCAATAAAGTAGAACTGTCGTTTTCAAGAAGCCATCTGTCTGGGAGTATGAAAGTATCAGAAGACCCTATACGGTTCGCTGAGACTTTCATTAATTCAAAACGCTTTCAACGAGTGTTGGATCTTAGGCACTGAGGAGAGAGCAGTGAGTAAAACACAAAAATCTCTTTAGGCTGGAGCTGATATTTTAGAGGGATTCTTGAATTGGTCCAGGACTGGGTTTGCTCTAGGAAAGATCAGACCTCTTATTTCACTCTAGAGCACCAGCATGGTAGACCTAAAACTAGCAGAAGCTAAAAGTAATTTTTTAGTTTCTTCATAAGCTGATCTGTTCTATGATCCAGTAGGAATAAATGGGTATTCCAATGTCAAAGAGAGAGGGCTCCTAGAAACATTACAGAGACAAATGGACACCTCTGTCCAGACTCTTTGTGAACTTCAATTAAGATAATGGACTTTTATTTGGTCACTCCGAATTTTCAAATCAAAGTCTGGGCTTCTTGAAGACAGATGTCATCTCAGCCCTTATCCCACTCGCTGCTCACTTAGTCTGGGCACTTAATACTTGTTGATTTAATGCAGCATATGGATTGAATAATATTTCTAAATAAGTATTGCCAGCTGTAGATATCATTGCCCCGGCTACCTCATTATGAAGTCTCTGCCCGTGGACATGTGGAAGAAATGGAAAGGCTGACTGGCCATCCTAAACGTACAGATCCAGCTCAAGGGAACAACACAGATGCTCTCCTTCTCAACCGTTTCCACAGAGGCAACGAAATGGTCAAAATCACTCACCAGTCACAAGATTACTACTTGTCTTTGTGTAATGCCTGCTGCTTTTCAAAGCTCTTTCAAAACCACTATTTCATTTGATTCTTTCATCAATGCTATTAGTAAACAGGGTGAGCAACACCATTTCAGGGATGAGGAAATGGACACAGAACAGGTCTCACCTAAAGCCGCACAGCTTACTTGTGAGTGCAGGAAAAATACTGCACCCTCTGCAATGCCCAGCCTGTGACGGCAGACTGCGGAGCTGTGGGCATCGAGTTCCCAAGCTTCTAAGTTCCTGGCACAGGACTGGCACACAGTAAGCTCTGGCTGTCTTACTCATCTCTGTTACCCCAGTGTCCGGAGCAATATTTGGTGAATGGATGGATGAACAATGAATGGGTGAATAATAATGAATGGAGGGAAGGAGCGGCAAAACTGAAGGAAGCCTTGACTCATACTTCAGTTTTAAAGATAGCAGCTGTCAGAAAATTACATAAAACCAACTTCACAAATGCTTTTCAAAAGCTTCTACATTGCTTTTCTTACTCCCTTGCCCGATTAGCTGTAAATCAAAGTAGATGTCTTTCCCTGACCTGTTTTCAAAGTTAATCTTTAAATCCCTTGGTTACAAAATTATAAGGATTAAATATTTGTTCTGTGAAAATGTATAATGGTTCAGGCAAGAAGAAATTTAAAAGTGTAAGTATACTGATTAAATTCCCAGAATTCAAGACATTAATAGAAGAGTTATATTAAAATGCTTTAAGTGAGATGAATCTCTGATGAGTTTAAGTTGCTGAAATTTCAAAAGCTACTCAAGTCATAAACCCAATTACATAAGAACAGCAAAAAAGCCAAATAAAAAAAACACACCAGAAAACAACAACGATGCTTCTATAAACAATAAAGGCTTTAAGACACTGGGTGGAGACTAAATTTGAGCACCTTGGTGTTTTCTGATAGAAAACAAGAAGTGTCGCTTTCCAGCCTCGTGACCTTGCCCCTTCCATCGTCTCCCCCGGTTAGTGAAGCTGGGGTGCGGCTCGCATAAGATTACCCGCACCGTGTCCAGCACAACCGTGATTGTCAATAAATGTCAAACAACAAATTTGGATGATTCCACAAAAACAGCAGGTAAGGACATGACTCGGTGATGACTGAGGAGTACGCTGGTTGACTCACAAAACAGTGATTTTTCTCTGCTTCACTGAAAGGTAAATGTCCGGGTTTTTTAGCAAGAGCTCCGAACGCTTTCCTACGCAGGCTTCATTCAACACATCGCACTCCTTGGTCGATGTGAATAAGAGCATTTATCTGTAGGACATAAGACAGGTTCTGTCTTAACTCTGTGCTGTAGGGTACACTGGGAACGAAAGACTCAAGCTCTGATAGGACATGAAGGAATGCACCTAGGTCCAAATCGGCATTCTGGGGAGGAAACTCAAGGCCAGAGAGAGCGTGAGTTAGCCCTGGTTCAACATGCACTAAGTGAGGGGCCAGCAGGACTAGAACCTAGGTCTGCTGGGGAAACAATCTGATCTGGTGAAGATGTGTGTATATATATGTAAATACAGTGGTGGGCAAAGTAGGTTTACAGCTGTTAGCATGGAAAACAATACAATAATTAATATATTTGTTATTTATTTTACATACAACATTGGGGATATACACATGTACGTATACACACATGTATACATCCCCAATGAATCAAAGTAACTTGTACCCGTCCTTTTGCCACAGTGCTGTTTTGGTGGAGTCCTGCTACTCAGATGACTCCGTCTTTAATTTTATCTTCTTGAGTCTCTTCTGAAAAACATTTTCACATTGGGCTGACACCAGTGACTTAGCCTAAGGGATCAGACTCTCCTGAGGGAAGTCACGTTCAGGAACCCACTCCCTTCCACCACACTGACTCACCGTAGACACATCTCCCATATTCCTTGATCTGAAACCCAAACCCAAGAGTAGTGTAAGCACGATGCGTTCCAGCTCTGGCTTTGACACTGACTTTGGCCTCTCGAAAGTCACTGAACATTTTTTAATGAAATATTTATTGAGGAACTTTTGTGGCAAATATTATGTATGTGGCACTGAATTAGGCACTTGACATATAATAATAACTAATTTTTTAAAAGTAGGTACTTTGGGAACTTTATGATCTCACTGGATCCCCTAACAATCTTCCCAAAAGGATGGCACCATTACTCCTCCTTATTTGTGAAGCCTTTAGTTTTCACAAATAAGAAAACTAAAGGCTTAGCTTCCACATTACTTTTCCTATTTATAGTAGAGAATTCTGAGGGTTAAAGAAGCCTTATCCAGACTCTCCCTGACATAACTTACTGAGCGGCCAGGAAGTGGCAGAGCCAGGATTTAAACCCATGTCTAAATAACTCCAAAGTCCATGGTGGACACTATAAGGTATCTTCCAGATGGTCCTCAGGAATGAAATGGCTGGGGGTGTTGAAGGCAGAAAGCCCTCCGCTCTCAGCCCTCTTTGGATACTGCTTTAGCTAAACAGAGCCTAAGATCTTGGCACTCCCTGGGATGACCAGCATCCAATGGCTGGTCAATGACGTATAAGGGCCTGGCTGAAGCTTCTGTTGGGACTGTATCTTCACAGCTGCACTTCTCCCTCTGCCCAGTCCTGCCCTCTTTCCTTCCCTCCCACAGGTGCTGATCCCAAGAGCATGCCTCACAAACTTCTGCTCCCTAATCTCCACCTCAGAGTAGGTTCCTGGACCACTCAGGCGCTTCACCAGGCTGCTGCCTCAGTTGCTTCATCTATAAAAGGGAGGTTGGGTTATATAACCCAACCTAGTTTCAGCTCCCAAACTGTAGTGTAGCATCAGCCACTTCCCAACAGCTAGCATGACAAGTACCGAGATTCACACTCTCTAGTCTGTAAGCTGGAGTAACATTCTCTAGCCTGCCTTTACTTCTGATCACTGTTGTTCCTCCTGCCCAGAACACCCTCTTCTCCCTCCCCACACCTGGCTAACCCTTACTCACTCAAGACTCAGTCCCCTTGTCATCTCATTGAGGAAGTCTTCCTTGACACTGAAGGATTAGGTGTCTCTCCTGTGTGGCTGTGATGCCCTCTACATATCACTGTCATCGTACTTTGACATTGCTTCAAAATGGCTTGTTTATGTGTCTACCTTCTTGTTTTGGCAACAAAATGTAGTGGCTTAGCACAACAGTCACTTATTTGCTCATGAATCTGCAATTTGGGCAGGGCTCGGTGAGAATGGCATGTCTCTGCTCCACACAGCACAGTGTCGGCTGGGAGGCCCTCCCAGAGCTGGAGAAGCTGCTTCCAACATGGCTCAGCCAGGGAGCTGACAAGTGGGTGCTGGCTGATGGTTCCTCTCCACTGAGGTCTTTCCCCGGCCAGTTTAGGCTTCTTCACAGCATGGTAGCTGGGTTCTAAGAGTGAGTGTCCCCAAGAGACAGGAAGTGGAAACTGCTAGTTTCTGAAGGTCTGGGCCCAGAAACTGAATAGACTTCTGCCAGTCTATTGTCAGGAAGGCACAGAACCCACATTCAAGGGGAGGAGGAGGAGCCCCACCTTCGATGGGAGGAGTGTCAAAGAATTTGGGGGGCCATGTTATAAAACCATCACACTTCTCTACTGAACTATGAGCTCTTTTTGGACTCATGAACATGGCATGTGTCTGCTGAATAAATGAATCCACTTCTGCACCAAACTGCCTACACAGCCTTCACAGTGTCTATCAGTCACTTGCTCCAAGGAGGTTCCAGACAACTCCGCCACATCAACTGGCAAGAGGATTAAGGCTCAAAGACAATCAGACTTAATGTCTTATAGCATTTTAGAAATGGGAGGGATTTATGAGATAATCGTATTAAAATCCTTTATTTTACAAAAAACAAAACAAAACCCGTAAAACAAACAAACAAAAACCCTGAGATATATAGATAAAAGGATATAGCAAAGAATCTATATGGGTCAGTTATATAAAAAATTACAATGACTCAGAATTTGCTACACGTGGGAAGAATATGCTATTTATCTGCTCAGTTTCTTTTAGCAAGTCAGAGCTAACTAAACTTCAGAATGTGAGTGATGAGTACTGCTAATTTTCTTTCTTTTAAAGGGGGACACTATTTACTTTTGCAAATGGAGTCCCATTTACAGCTACCATGGTAATTCAACAATCTGATGATGCACTACATGTCCTGGTAAAATGTTTTGAGGCACAATGATGACTAAAGACTATGCACTGGCAGCATCTAGTCATTTAATAGAAGAGGAAAGAATGCGTAGACCTTAGTTATCAGACATCTTTAAACATGACTGAGACACAATTCTGAACAACAGAGGTATTTGAATTATTAAAGGTAATTATTAAAGTAAAAGAAAACGAAATGAAAGAATTTGACATCAATTAGGATCAAATAAATGCCTAACTCTAAAAGGTGAATTTTGACTAAATAAAAGAAATAATAAGTTTGCTAATTTGCAGAGATACCTAATTATAGCTTTAGAAACACACACTTTAGATCTGAAAATACTTAATCTCTTCTAGGGCTTCTGAGGAGCTTCCAAAACACTACAGAATCTTGTAGGAGAAATTATGATTATGACTACAAAACAATCATTGGGTACTGACAATCAACTGACTACACGGTAGCCTTCTACCAAGAAAATAAAATCAGTTTTCCTCAAAGGAATGGATTGTTTTTCTGAGAATTTTTTCTGTGTGGCGTAACATTTAGAAAATGTAATTTCCTATATGTAATTACCTTGTAAATCAGACAGCCTATATGACTTCCTCATAAACTTTCTGGAGGGAAGGCTCAATACTAATCTGGCAATTCCATAAGAGATACTGGTTTTATAAGAAAAACTAAGAGGTGTATTTATGACACAATCGGCACTCCCTACCCAATGTTTATGCCATTACTACTTCTTACCGAGCACAGCATTTGAGAAACTACAAAATCCCCTGGAACTGATATCAGAGATAAAAGTGGAAAGTAAAAAAACAAAAAACACAACGAAAACCCCAATTTGATCTATCTGAGACATATTGCAGGAATTCCCCAAACACTCATCCACAAAGACTGCATCTCTTTTGTGTAGAGCCAAAAAAAGGCCTGCCCCTAGGGGTTAATGGTTATTAAGCAGTACTTCACTATGTATCTACTATAAGCAAGGCTTTGGGCTGGGCACAAAAAAATTCAGAATCTGTGTACACCTGCTAATTCAAATTCTCCATCAGATAACACAAGTTAACATTTTTCAAGACAAGGTAACATGGAGCTCACAGAGCGTAAACAAGCTCCCTACATATTCCCCAAATTTAGATGTCACTTAGCTTTACTTAGACATGGCGATACCCTGGATTGGGAGAAGGACAGTTATTTCTTTCTAATCTGAGAAGGCAATACAGAAAACAATAACAACAGCTGCAAGTTTACCATTTTCCAGGCACAATGTTAAGTACTTTCTATGTACTATTATTTCGTTTAATCCTCATTTTATAGGTAAGAAAAGCTAGGTTTAAGGGGGTAAAGAGATTCGCCCAAGGAGCACAGCTGGTGGGCAGCAATGCTTTGAGTGGCCCTGCTTTGCTCCAGAACTTGAGCTCTGAACTTCTGAACTGCCCACTCGACATGCGGCTGTCCACTCAGTCTAATCTATGCACAGCTAAACAGACGATAAAGCAAAACGTATGCTTTCATTAGAACATAACTTAGAAATGGGTAAATACAAACAACAGATTTTTTTCAAGCCATTAACTACCAGATTAAAAATACTCCTTCAGTTACAATTACTAAGCAAAAAAGAAGCTGCCCATTAAAAGACTTCATTGATAAAAAGACACATGCCAATTTTAGAGATACTAAAATGAGAAAATGTCTGTCTTAAACTGATGAAACATAGTGCAGGCTTATTTTACAGTGCCTGTGTACCGCTCCTCTTTCTTCTATTTACCACCCTCTTCCAGGCCCCACACATTAGTTTCTCTTTACTTGCTGCCTAAAGGTTGGTGTTCTCGGAATTAGTTCCTCCTCTTTTTGCTGATTTCTTACCCTCCCACTCCCAACAATCTCATCTATTTCCAAGGCTACAAGCATTTCCTGATGGCATCCCCAAGGATGTTTTTAGCTCTTTCCCCAGACTCCTGACCATACAGTTTACCTCTAAATTGATATTGTATCAGTCTCTTAAATTCTGTTAAAAAGGCAGACTCACTGCCCTAACCCCAAGCCTGCTTCCCCTTTGGGGTGGTGTCTTGTGGTGGCAGTGTAGTGCAGTCTACTGTAGGGAAAAAGTCTTTAGATTACGGGTGCAAGTTCAAATCTCAGCTCTGACACTGTCTGCCAGAACTGGGCAACTCATTTAACATTGCTTAAAAAGCCTCAGTTTCTTGCCCTGGCTGGGTAGCTCAGTTGATTAGAGAATCGTCTTGACACACCAAGGTTGGGGGTTCGATCCCAGGTCAGGGCACATACAAGAATCAACCAATGAATGCATAAATAAGTGGAACAACAAATCGGTATTTCTCTCTCCCTTCCTCTCTCTCTTGCTATAAAAAAAGGCCTGTTTCTTTATCTAAAAAGTGGGATTAATAAAGATAATTTTCAGATGGTAGAAAGATCAAATCAGCTAACTTATGAAAGTAATTTTCACACTGTGTAATTCAGAATAGGCCCTCAAGCAATAGTTGCTAAATATTGCTATTATTAGTTAAGGAGATCCTCTTCTGCCCGGACCTTAAGTTGGAAATTTGGAAATATTACTATCTCCTGGCTCTTATACAAGCTCCATTATCTACTCAGGCACCAAATGCTACTGATTCTACTTGAAGAAATATCATTCCTTCCATTGCGTGAAAATGTTAACTTTCCTCTTTTTTGTATTAGTATTTAAACATATTCAACTCTCCCATGTAAAAAAAATCAGTCTGCCTATTGAGGTAGTGACATAATATTTCACTGTTTCAAGTACCTCAGAAAAATGTGTTTGCTTTTGGAAAAGATCTACACATTTCTTAAGTTCCCTTCCAGGCATTTTGTGTCATGTTATTATTTAGAATGGAACTGTTTGCTTATCTCCCCCCCACCGTCCATGGGGATGGCTGGTATATAAATAAGATTGCTACTGACATTTGTTGACTTTGTCCTATATCTGACTATCTTAGTCCCTTTATAATTATTTAAACTGTTTCACTATGGGACTAATACATTTTTACTATAAAAAACTTTGAGTATACACATAAAAAAAAAATTTAAGTCAATGGAAGTCCCACCATGAAAGGTAAGCAACCACTACTAACAGCTGTGTATGTATCCTTTCAGATAGTTTTCTCTATGGTGCATCATAGATTTAAATCTATTTTATAAAAAATGGATCACACTGTGCATGCTGTTTTATTATAATATACGTACACATAAATATTTACTACATGTAGGCTAATATTAATCTTGTAACATTGTTATCAACCGTCAACATAAACCTCACTATTTAAAGATCAGGATTCAGAATTATTCAAAATATAAAAACTAAGAAATGGTTGGAAAAGACATGACAAAATAAATGAGAATCAGAAGAAATCATAGCTATAACTTCAGACAAACCTGAATTCATGAGAATAAAAGTAAAACAAATAAAAGTAGATTATTTTTCACTAATAAATGTTTGCTTACAATATGGAAATAACAGGCTTTTAGGTTGTAAATATTGCAATAGCTATGTTAGTAGAGATGCATCAAACTCATTTTTTAAAACAGAACGATAAATAGATAGAAATTCAATAGTATCATCAGACTGTAACAGCATCTCAGTCCTTTCCAGATTTAAAAAAAATTAGAGGGCTAGAAAAATCCAAGAGGATGAAGGATGTGGTTTTTTTTTGTTTTTGTTTTTTAAAAACACACATTGTGAGCATCTTTATCTTTCCAGACCAATAAGCAAATATAGAAAACAGTGTTGCTCAATGTTTTTAAAAGTCCATGCCACCTTGAAATAAACTTTAAAAATCTCAAGCCTGCCTTTAATGCTTGAAATAAAAAATAAATATTATGAACTTAAAATATTAAAACAATGGCAGATTTGGGGAAATTTTTTTGCTTCAAAACTCTGATCAACATCAGCTCTGAGTATTCTGGCTCGATGGCTCTTTTGCCTTCTAGCCCGCACGGAGGGGAAAGAACTTAGTGGGGCCGTACTGATCTAACTGCTTTGCCCTCCGCCACAAGTGGAGAAAACCCGGCTTTGTAAATGTAGGCTGATGACATGAGTGGCACTCAAAGCCCACTCATTTGTTTTGGAGTAAACAGGGAACTATTTTGCTCAAAGTGATTTTCGGGAAGTAGTTATTTTGGCAACTGAACGAAACCTGAGTTCCAGACACTCCCAAGGAAGATCTTCTGGCAATGATCGAATGTAGGTGTGAAAAGGAGTCCTCACCAACAACAAGTGGATTTTCCAGCTGTGAGTTGAGAAGCTATCATCCAAATTTATTCTTCAGACAAATTAAGTAAAAAATTTCCCCTCTCTGAATTCATCATCAGGAGCCTGCTTCTTGAGAACTTTGGTACTAGTCAGAAAATTCGGGGCCATGTTCGGTACAGCATAATGCTTAGGAGAGGGGACTTGGGTATCAGACTGGGTTTGATCTTGGCTCTGCCAATTATTAGCTGGGTGCCCTCAGGCAAACTACTGAGACTGTTCTGTTCTCTGTATCTTTACCAGTAAAATACTATATGTACCCACTTCAGATGACTGTGTTAAGTACTACATGAGTCAGGTGAGCATCAAAACAATATCTAGGTTGCAGGAACAACTGGAAAAATGTCCATGAGTCTTAACAGCACAGCTGGACTTTGGCTGCAAAATTTTATGTATTAATGATGTTGGGTTTTCTCCCTTGAAGTTTCAGTTCTTTGTAACTTCTAATACATCTTCCAAACATGTTATGCTTTGTGGATTGTGTGCAAGTTTGAAGCACTTGCTTTCGCCCGTATTATCTCAGAAACAGAGTGACATTACTCTTTAGCTCAAATCTTTCCACGAACTTCTCCTTCTGACATGACTGAAAAGGTCTAACAGAACATGAGGTAATAAGTATTCCCCGATTACCGCTTCTCATATTCAGTTTCAATTTTAAAAAATAAAATCTTTAATTCATCTGGGATGTATTTTAATGTGTAAGTTTTGGATTTAAGGGTCATTAAAACATTAACCAATGGTTCAAAAAGTACTTCTTGAATAAACCAACGGTCCCCAATGACTTGGAAATCTATCACACAACAAAATCTTGTATGTGCGTATCACACTAGCCGTCTATTTCCTAATGTTCTCCCATTGGAACTGAAGTATCACAAAGGGGCTTGGTTGCTTTGGTTCACCACTGGATCACCAGAGTGATGCTTGGCTCATAGGAATAAATGGCTTCCCTTTTTTTATCTCTCAGTGTGATTACCATATATTGGTTTTCCAATGATAAACAAATGCTACATTATTGAAACAAATATGAACTGATCATACTTAAGATTCTTTCAATATGCTATCAGGTTTCATTACTAGTATTTGACTTAAAATTTCACATATGTAGTTTTAAGTGAAAGTGTTCACAACTTTTAAGAAAAAGAAAAAAACAGAATTTTGCCATAGTCATCCTAGCTTCATAAAATAAACTGGGAGGTTTTCCATATTTTTTCATGATTAAAATAGATTAGATAGCACAGGAAATATCTGTTTAAGATTTGACAAGAATTAACAATGAGTATGTCTAGAATTTGCACTTTGGGGGAAGAAAAAAATCTTTCAATTCTATTTTTGTCAATGTCATTCACAGTGTTAGTCATTTTGAGTCAATTTTGGTTATTTTTTAAAATTGAGTTTCGGTCACTGATTTTACAGATTGACTTTATTGTCACAGAGTTAAAATATTAGGCTTGAAATATATATTTTTAAAGAATTCCCTTTGCATCTACAGTCATATATTCTTTTTTTAAAAGGTGTGCCTCTGGATCATATTATGGTTGATTAAAAAAATCCATTTGAATCCTTGTCTTTTAACAGAACAGGGTAGTCACTGTATGGCATTAAATATGTTGTTTTAATTTTAAGCTATACAGTATTCCGCTTATTATACATTCAAAATGCCCCCCCCCCCCACTCTTAGCCAATTGACTGGGGAGTTATTCATCCTATTCCTACACTAGCATTGCTTAACTTTGCCCTTTCTGTATCCTGCCTTTCTTTCTTGACGCTGCTAATAAACCAGAATTTTGGACTCTTCCATCTTCCTTCTGCCAAACTGGTGAGATACTTAATGATCACAGATCCCCATTACCATGTCTGTCACACTATTCTTTTGAGAAGCCATTTATCATCAGCATATGGCTTACTGCTAATACTAACAACCAGCTCTTCCCCTTACCATGTTCTTGACTCTTACTAATTACTTGTTTGGTCTAGGACTTCTTTGTGCCTATTTTTACCTTTAGGGCAGGCATAGAGCGGGGTATTTTGTCATTCAGTGTCAAAGATGACGTTTCTGTTGCCCTTTCAAGAAAAGATGCCTCATCTGGCCGTGAAGTCTGAGTGCGACCCTTCCTTCTCTCAGGTCCATGGGACGAGCCCTTGCTTTTCCCACAGAGTGCTAAGTGACTGGATACAAATGTACCCTCTTGTGTACACTGCTCCCCCACCCCACCCCACCCCAACCCACCTGGGTGCTTACAGCTTATTCACTTGGAAATGACAATTTGTTAGAATAAGTTTAAGAGTGAATTTTTCATCATCATCATTCTCTTTAACAACAGCATTATTGAGATATAATTCACGTGGCATAAAATGTCTTCATTGTTTTTTGACGTGAAGATTCACAGCTCCCTTTAGCTAAGGTGGTGGTGAGCGTGTGAAGTTTGATATAACATAAGCCCAGGTTATCATCTTGAACCAGAGGGCCCTCCAATACACCCTGAGGCCGACTGCAGCTGCACACTGTACCCCTCCCGTCTGTTCCACTGGCTCCCCCTTGGAACCTGCTTTACTTTCTCTACACGTTTCTGCCTTTCCCGTCAGGTCCCTCTTCTGTCTCCATGGTTTCGTGATGTCCAGTGCTCAGCCCTCCTCTCCTCATGCTACATGCTCTCCCGGGGCAGTCGCACGCACTTCCTAGCTCCAGCCCCTCCCTGAATACTGTTTGCATAGGAACGCTCCCCCATCAGTGACATCTCTCATTAGATTCAGCTACAAGGATATCTTGAAATCTCAGGAGGGGTACTTATAGCTTGAAGAAACACTTCTCTGCCCGGGCCTTTGGTCTTCGACATGTCTATTTCACCTCCAGTGGCCAGCACCATAGTCCACTGAGCTGTCCCTCCAAAAGCCTGGAAGTCCTCATCATTAGACTTGAGGACAAAGATAGTGTCTCCCAGGTTACCACTATATCTCACAGTGTCTGACATGTAGCAGCACAGCAAATACTTGTTGAGGACATGAATTCAGTCAATCCAATACACATCCTTTCAACTCGCCCTCTTCTTTTCATGCACTGTTGGTTACTTTAGGTAAAATCACTCTGTCCCCAGGCTTACTACCAAAGTCTCCCGGACTCCAGTCCTGCTTCCCCCAAGACATTCTCCAAGCTACATTCAGTTATCTTTTTCAGTCACAGATCAGTCTTTTTGTCTCTCAACTTAAGGCCCTTTAAAATCAAATCCAAATTTCTCAGCATAACACACAGTCTAAAATTCTCTTAACTTTGTACACAGCATTCCCTCTACTTGGGAGTACAAGTCAGGTGTCACTCTAGGGACAATTCCTTGATGCCCCAAAGCGGAATTAAACACTCATCTCATGTGCTCTCCAAAGTTTCCTGTACTTCTCCTACCATCACATCTATTCTGTACTGTAACTGTCTGTAAACTGGTCTGTCTCCTCAACTACACTGTAAATTTTGATGGGTGGGCCAGTGTCCTTTCCACTGTATCTCAGTGCCCTGCAGTTCCTGGCACACAGTAGGAATTCAATGAGTATCTGGTGAATAAATACATTTTCAAATATCACCAGTGACTGTGAAAGTACATAACTTTGGAATTCCATCACGGGACAGGAATTCTGAACCCAGTTGGGATCCATAAATAGGTACTAAGAGTGCATGAACACCATGAAATCGAAACCAGTGTTTTATGTGTATATACATTTTTGAGGGTAATTTTAAGACTGTCTAAAGAGTGACAATACTAAAAGTTTAAGAAATATTACTGTTGGAGCTTATTTGGTTAGAAAGGAATATTCTAAAGCATATTACACACTAAGAAAAACAAAAGGTAGATACATACATACAACACAGAGACACACACAGGGATTGATTTAATGACATCAACCCTTATGGTAAACTTTTTATTGAAAAGGGACAAGAATCAGAGGAATTAGAGGGCTGTAGGAAGACTGAAGAAAAACAGATGATGCCAGAAAAAGAATTTAGGAAGCCAGAACTGAGACAGAAAAGGAACTGTCGTTTTACATGGGGCCCTCATGCAGCCAGGACATGAAAGGCTGGCTTCATCACGAAGGACGCCAGTGTCTGAAGATCTCTGCACAATTCTGGAAGTTGTAAACTTCAACTTGCCACCATGCGCCCAAGCTCAGGATAGTCCTGTTCTACCAATCTAGTTGTCTTTTTAGTTCTGTCCAGTGAACCCCTGTCTAGACTCTGACCTTCAACAGAAGGAGAAAAAGCAAAAGGAAGGCCATGGCCCGGGCCTGTGAGGAAGGAGGGGCAGGGAGAGGAGCCGTCAAGCACTCGCTGCTTCTCAGGTGACCGTCTTTCTCTGGCTCCCTCTCCTCTGTCTGTATTCAGAGTACAGTTTATGGGCCTCCCTATTTGCAGGAATCTTGACAGTGTATCATGTAATATGAGAAGATGCATGAAGTTCTGAAAACACAGGTAGTTTGGGAGCTGTGGGTATGTTTTATAAAATGACCATGCTTATCCTTTCCCCACCAATCAAACATTTAATGAATGAAGTGAATATGAGCATTCCCTTTTGGTAATTCCTCATATCAGCACATAACATACTACACTACCTGGTTTGCTTTAGGACATGCTAACTTTTGTATCATAAGAGGCTGTTACTAATCCACTAAGCAAGGACTAGTGCTTCCGAAGTGGAAAAGCCTTGATTTCGAGCGTTTTGACGCTACCCGGCCTACCTTCCACCCCTGCAGAGGCAACAGTGTAGCTACTGATCTTACATCCAAGGCGTCTCTGGCTGTGAAACGAGCCTTGCTCACACAGGGATGAAAACTGGACCCTGTCCTCCTTAACATCACCCTTCATCCAAGGAAAATGAAAGTCAAAGGATGGTGAATTTGGTTAAAAGGCCTAAAGAATTCATTGACTGGTTAACTAGCATCTAAATAATCAAGAATGGTCCATAACCACCTGCATAGCAATTCGGCCCCATGTCACTGAACATCAATATAGAAGAGTGTCTGTAGTGATGTACAGGGATAGAAACCTCACCAATTCATTATACATACTGATAATCCGAGTGTCTTATTTTGTTGCAGAACTCTAGTTGTATACATGAACAAAAGTGTGACTGTTCAAACAATAGTTTTTAGGAACCAAGTCTGTAAAAAATATAAGTCTTTTGAAGATTTTATATTTACCTATCCTAACTGAAATTTTGGAGAGGCCCTAACCTATCAATAAAAGATATATTCTTTTAAACCATAGTGACGACTGAGGATTGCTCTGTGTAAATTCCTGATAAGTTTACGGTGAAACTGAGTATCGGTTATTCTGCCTGGAAGTCGCAGTGAAAGGGGAGGAACAGAAGAGAAAGGGGAAAAACTGCTGATTACAAGTCCCACCGAATAGCCTACTTACTCGATGCAACAGTTAATTTTTTAAAAATTCCAGGATTCACTTAAGAGTTGTATTGGCTTTTGCCCTGTTATCTATTCTAATACACTTTTTGGCAACAAATTGTTGTTTATGATTTCTTGTGTAAGTCCTGTTACAGTCACAGATGAGGTGAACACGTCACTGAGAGCATGGGCTTTATTTTTTCCATAGCAGCGTGTAGGACCTGAAACCCTTTCCAATGCAAGTGGAGCTGTTTTGAGGAAAGGAAGATGAGAATGGAAGAAAAAAATCTATAACCTCGTTCATGGCCTGCGCTACTTGCATCCTTGATCTTAATCCTGTCGATGCCTCCATCTTCTTTAGGTCTCC
Organism: Miniopterus natalensis; assembly: GCF_054644295.1. Taxonomy (NCBI): domain Eukaryota; kingdom Metazoa; phylum Chordata; class Mammalia; order Chiroptera; family Miniopteridae; genus Miniopterus; species Miniopterus natalensis. Next base: position 34,097,571 of record NC_142096.1, on the reverse strand, counting down.
CTGCTGCAAGAGAGGCCAGGTTAGGAAGTGACTGAGCATGAGGCCAGGGTCAGTGCTGACAATGAGATGAGAGGCAGAATGAAGCCACACAGGAAATGAGTTTTTGGAGGTCCTTGTAATGAGGTATCTATAGTTTACTTTCCATTTATCCACACAGGTGTGAAATTTGCAAATCCAAACATAATACTCACCAGAGGAAGAGGCTCTAATGTCACTGATATAATGTTATTTGGTGCTCTCTACCGAAACGTGCACATTATTAAAATGTTCTTAACACTACTTCTGAGAGGAATTCTCGTGAAGTGTGGAATCGAAAGGACACATGGAGCATGATGACACAGATGGGCATCACCTGGAAAATGCGGCAGTCCACTCCAACAGATGCCCACAAGGTAGCATTCACCTTGATGAGCCTTGCAGAGTGACACCCGACCTCATTGACTGGACCCAGGAGTGCAGACTCATGCTAACAAAACTCACAAGACACTGATGTATTAAAGAAAGAAAGAAAGCGACTTTATTATTTACAGTGAATAACAGAAGAATTGGGCACACTGAACATCTGTATCAGCCCGAGTGAATTAGCTCCATGGGAAGGCAAATTGCCAGAGGGGAACGGGGTGCACAAGCCGGCTGAGTAGTGGAGTCAGTTGCGCAGGCTTCCAGTGCAGAGGGCTCTCTGCTAGGGGGTTACCCACCTGCCAGGCAGTCTCAGCCTGGCAGGTGCTATTGGTCAGACAGTGCTTAGTAAGGCATCATTACAATTACAATAGCTTTTCTTTTTCTCTGCTTTGGAGGCAGAGCAAATGCTCTTATGGAGATTTTGTGTGTGTGGGTTTTTAAGATGTCAATACCCTCAATTAGTTACAGTCAAGTCTTACTGCCCAAGGAGTCTTCAAGTCTCCTAAGATCACATTGCCTCTCTTGGACTTAATCTGTGAGGTGTTAATTTCTGAGAGTATTTTTGTTTTCCTGTTTTCTGGGATCCAGAGGGGTACTGCATGGTAGACTCCACATCTGCCTACAGGTTCCACAAAGTGTTGGTCAAATTCAAATCGACTTGTATTCACTGTGCCAACTTTATGCCCACTGCTGTGCCGGGTACAAAATAATTCCCCCCAAATATAACAAGAGCGTCTAAGGAAACATATCTACTGGATGCCTACAGGCCTAGGTTCTTCTTAAGGTACATTAATTCATTCCTTTTTCTCTAGCTTTTACAGACCCTCTACTGTGTACCAGGATTTACTAGGTACAAGAAATATAAAGATTCACATGACACTGTCTTGTTCCCTTAAAGAGTTTATAATCTAGCAAAGGAACAAGGCACGTTTTTTTAGAAAGGTACAGTGCCAAGTGGTACAGAGCATGGTAGAGTGCTTTTATACCTCAGGGCCAAGACAGAAGCCATATCTTTCTGAAAATCAGATTTTAAAAAAATAACTAAATCAAAATGCTCATCTTTAAAAAACTGAACAACAGTGTTCAGTATGAAGCACAAAATAAATTCCTTCCTTGCTACTTTCCCATCCCTCTCCTGCCTCTTAATGTTGCCCTCAGTAGTTTGTGAATACTCTTCCAGACCTTTTCCCTCTGTATATGAAACACACACACACAGTTCTGCATTCCCTAACACACACATACTTATATATAAACATGAATTTATATATTTATTACATCAACATGTAAAATTTATATATTACATATCCTATTCACAATACATACATACACATGCACGCATATAACATACACACACATGTGGGATGATACTATATATAGTGTCTCATAACTTGTTCTTTTAGTTTTAATTCTTTGTTGTAAATTATAACATGTATATAGAAAAATGCACAAAATAAATATACTCAGTTTAGAAAATAGATTATCCTAGATAGCAACCTCTAGGTCAATAAACAGAAAATTCTGAGTACCCCAGAGATAGAAACCCACCACCTCCAAAACCATAATTCTGAATTTTATGTTAATAACTCCCTAGTTTTCTATAGAGTTTCACTACCTCTGAGACAAAGTTCAAATTTTCCCTGATGGGTAGACACCCTCAAGGCAAAAATAGCTTTGGATCTCTAAGCCTCTCTGAACTCTCACTTTTCCTAGAGTTTGGCCTTTAATTCCTTATCTTTTCAGTGCTTTGTTGCTCTGAAGATTTCTTCTTATACATATTCAATAGTTTCAATTATTTTCAGTAAGAGGACTTTGTTCAGATAATCTAATTGGCCATATTTCCAGTAACAGAAATCTATGTTACTTCTCAATTTCTTCCTTCTCTTACAGTTATGTGTATAAAATTAGATTCTTATCCACTAGATCCTAACTCCCTAGGGGTAGGAGAGGCAAACATCTTTGATTTCCCATAGCACAAATATGAAATATGTGAAATATGCAGTAAGTGCAGAAGAGTAGAGTAAAGGAATAGAAAAGAGAATGAATACCTAAGGACTCCTGCCCTTGAAGAGTTTCCATTTTCTTTTTGTGAAGGAAGATAAGATGTATGTGCATGAAATAATTTGACATGAAACCACTTGAGGCAATAAAGAGAGATGTTTAAATGAAATCCCTTATATTCATCACTGACATGAAAAAATTTCCAAGATATATTATCAAGTGAAAAAGAAGTGGTAGGATGGTATCTGTGTATAAAACATGTATCTACATTTATCTTCCATGTCTGTAAATAGGTATGTCCGTATATATGTGCCCACGAACATTCCTGTTTATGCACAGAAATAAAACTCTAAAGATACATAACATTGGGTTCTTCTACAGACTAGGATTGGCAAGCCAGAGTTATCTTTTCACTTTCAAATATCCTATGTAATATTTTTACATGAAGCATATACTACTGTTACAGTCAGAGGGAAACTTTACATTATATTCAAGGGTAAACATACCTGAAAAAGGAAATCAAGAAGAAAATATAGACAGGAAGACAGAAATTACTGGGGAAGGCCTCTTAGAAAAGGTAGGACTTGAAATGGGCAGTGCAGGACTGGAAGAGTTTCAGTAAGAGAACAGGTGTGGGGAAAGGGTGTGGGTGAGTGCTTAGTTTTGAACTGATGTCAGGGAGGAAGTGAGGATGGTACCTGAAAAGGCCCATAAGGAATTCATCTGGCTGAAGTTAACAATAGTTGACGTTGAGAGATATGATTAAATGGACAAAACAGAGCCACAGCATAAAATGTGGAATGTCATCAATATTAAGAGCTTATGATTGGTTTGATGGGAAACAGAAGCCATTCCAGGTTACCGTGCAAGGTCGTAATATGAGATAGTATTAAATTCATGGAGTAGTTTGTGCAGAATGCACTCAAACATGAAAAAAACCCCCAGATATTTGTAAAGTGCCAGATCAATAATTATAGGCTTTATTAAGTAAGTTATTATATTACAATTACATTTTAGGGAGATTATGTTGGTATTCTCGTATAAAATGCATTGCAGGGGAAGAAAGGCTCAGAGCAAGGAGATTTTCTTAGCAATATAACATACTTGAAAGAGCTTGACCAGTTTTGACCATCTGAAAAATGTAGATAACTTCCTACCTCTCAGGATTGTTGTAGGGATTAATTTTACTGAAAATGCCATGGTCAAAACGCATTAGTCCATTTCTTCTCAACTGCAATTATAGTCCAGAGGTATGTTGATAAAGATCAGAAGTGATAACCTGATCATGGGAATGGAAAAGCTAAAACCAAGAGGTTTTTCTAAATAAATGATCAATAAAGATCTATTTATTAGGTGTAGGGAATGAATGAGGGAAAGATGAAGATCTCTAGGTTCCCGCAGGGGTGCTTGTGGATGGTCCTGACATCTAGAAATTGAACTACATCTGTGATCCATGTTTTCGGGAGTCATGACACTCTGACCATGTGCGTTTCACCTCCTCCATCTCTTACTCCTGACTCACAACCCTCCCCATTTGGGTATGGGGCAATCTCCTTGTATTAGTGCAAATATGGCTTAAAATATTTTAAAACAAAAGTGTATTTATATTCATTTTATTATAGAAAACTATTTTCAGGAATGCATAAAAACCTTAAAACAAGTGGAACATGCAATGTTACTATTTAATGGTTGCAGTGGGCAAAACTTAGCAATAATTTGTTAGAAATCAAAACAAACTCCACATTTGACTTTATGAAAGAAAAATTCTACATAAATAAAATGCCTGACAGATTTTTTTAAAAACTGTTTGTATCCTATTAAGGCCCAAAACATAAAATTGTGAAAACCAAGAGAGATCAACAAGAATTAATCACACAAATGATTCTCATTTACACTGTTTTAAAATTTCTTTTCTCCTAAGTGGATTCTGACTTCTGAGTTACATGTTATAATCCTGTAGTCCTAAAGCAGACTTTACAGCATTACAAAAGTCTCAGTTGGATACCCTGTTGTCTAGCTAGAGGTCAAAAGCTTGAGGGATATTACATAATAGAAAATAAAAATTCAAAAACCTTAAAAGTGACCTATCATGCTTTAGACTTCTTACTTTTCTGTAAGGGCACATCCCTGCAGAAGATGACAAAGAGTGGCAATTGTGTAACTGAGACTCCAGAACTAGCGACAGCCCGGAAAGTGACCACTGTTTTGCAATGCAGTTGGTCACCATCGTATGAAATCTTGGGAAGTACAGCGTCTTGGTTACCTGCTAGTTTCTGTGAAAGCACAACTCCGAACGCAGTCACGCAACACTGCAACGGAGCTTGAGTCTAAACTACCAACCTACATTGCTTTTTACTTACGCTTCTATTTTAAAAGAATGTTAAGAATATTTATACATACTTACAAAGGTAAAAACAAAGAGGGGAAGGTGGAGAGGGAGGGAGAGGAAGAGGAAGAGGAGAAGGAAACAGACCTTCCCGGTAACAGGGAAGGGGGAGGCAGGAGAAGATGCAGGTGAAACAAACCTGGCTGGGACCTGCTGTTCGCTGAAGGGGGGATAAGTACACAGAAGGTCAGCTTCTACTGTGCCTACTTTGTGCGTTGAAATGTTCCATAATAAAGTTTAAAAAGGCACATACCTAATTTTTCAGGATTGTCTCCTAACTCAATACCTAAAAAGGGGCCTCTCAGTACTATTAATAGTACTGCAATAAACACGTCATTTTTAGAACACTGAGCTATGATTTCAAGAGTTCCTGAGGTTTATGTGCCCAACAACAACAAAAAAAATCATGCCAGACAATAAGCCTTGTTAAGAACATAGTGTTTATACAGAGCACTTTCATATCTAGTAGCTCAGCTGATCTTCACAATAACACTGTGAAATACTGTAACATTCTGATTTATGGAAAAGAAATATGAAGTCCACAGAGAGTGACTTTCATTCATTCATTCACTCATTCCACATACATTTACTGAATACCTAGTATGAGTCAGTCAGTTCTGACTAGGTATTAGGAATTAGGAGACAAATGCAATTCCTTCTTTCAAGAGGTGTGAGTCTAGTAGAGGGAGCAGATTAATAAACTGATAATTACATGATGAAGTGATTCATGCTACAATGAAGTGTTTTTTTAAAAAAAATTTAGCCATGAAATATATTTTAGATTCCCACCCAATATATACGAAAGTATGTTTAAGTAAAACAAAAGTTATAAAACAATCATCTTCCTATGCAGGATGCACACTGTGGCATTTCCAATCTACACCATTCAGTGATCTTTTCCTGTTTAATAAAATACTGGTCACCTTTTACAATGACTTCATTACTCACTAGTGGGATGCCACCTCCATTACACAGAAGTGCTGTGATGGGTATGGTCAGAGTTCTGATGATATAGAGTTTACAAAAGGAAACAAAAACTCTGTTCCAGGGAATAAGAAAGGCGTTAAAGAGGCTAGTGTCTGAGTACTTTTCAGTATTAAAGTGGCAGAACTGGAACAAAGGTCTTATGATGCTCTAATCACTCTGCTCTTGCAATAGCTGTGCTGTTGCATGCTGTCCAAACACAAAACAGCAATAGACTGTGAACTCACTGATAAGCTATGAAAACAAGTTGTTTTCTTGAAGGGATGTCAGCATTCATTCATTCATTCATTCATTCATTCGCATGTACTAAATCCGCATTATGCGGCACAGCACTTCCTGTCTATTGGATCATCCTGCTACTACCTGTAAAACAACTATAAACATCCTGAGACTATAAGGTTTATTCTATGATTCACAGTCCTAAATATTTGTCCTTTAGAGTAAAGGCTTAAAAAGCAGAACAGGATAATGTGTTAGAGGTAAAATTAGATACTGTACTTTTTATCGACTGCCAACCCACATTAGGACTTTCTTCAGTGCCTGAATCCTTTGCCTCAACAATCTGCTGTCTGTCCAGGGCAGCTGTGCCCGCTATGTACAGACTCAGTGAGGGAAGGAGCTGGCAAAAGCCAACGACTCCACAAGTACTGATACCTCATATTGCTGCCCCCTGCTGTCTAAGGAAGACAGGGGAAAGATCAGGGAAACCCACCTACTGGATTTTGCTTTGCCATTTCCCTCAACAGAAAGGTTTCCATTTTCAGGTACTTGTTTTGAGAATCCATTTTGCCCAATTGCACCAAAGACTCATTTTATAAACCTGATCTAGTCTGGCAAATTCTGTGTCTTTTATCCATTAAGCAATAAAAATGTATCAGCGCTTTCCCACATCAGCATGTGATCAGCTTACAATAGTACTGTTATTCACTGGGTATTCAACAAATATTCATCAAGGATACTGATATGCCCTGGCCAGTCTCCACAGTGGTTAGAGCGTCGGCCTTCGGACTAAAGGGTCCTGGGTTCAGTTCTGGCTAAGGGCACGTACCTCAGTTACAGGCTTGATCCCAGCCCTAGTCAGGGTGCATTCGGGAGGCAACCAATCAGTGTGTGTCTCTCTCACATCGATGTTCCTCTCTGAAAGCAATGGAAAAATATCCTCAGGTGAGGGTTAAAAAAAAAAAAAAAAAAGGGTACTGATATAGACACTGAATAGAAAATAGACAAAAGGAAGAAAGTTAATTGGAATTCCCGAGGTTTGGAGGAAGTACAGCTGTTTCTCATCCTTACTTTCCCAGAGGGAACCATGCTCTGAATGTCAATGATAAAAGATTTTGTGGCTGAAGGTTGAAAAAATAGCAATCTTAATTAAAATCAAACCAAACTAAATCAACCCCCAAACACCAACTAGTACTTGTGCCTTTAATCATATAATTGTAGGGTCTCAGTAAATGGAAAGTTTTCTGGGCTAGGCTTTCTAGGTATTAATTCAGTAACAAAGGATTGGCCAGAAGGAAATGAGAATTATACTTTTGAGAAAGTTACTGAAAAGCATAAGCCATTTATAAAGACAGTCTGCTCTTTGGATGAATCTCTTTGTCTGGAAGGCAGGTTTAGGCTTGATACCTTTGAATATTCTAAACAAGTCTGAATAGGTCAAGGAACTACAATCCACAAGGTCTTCAAAAAGATCTTCCTGTTTTAGACTACACAAGAGATCTATTTTAAGCATACTCACTCTTTAATTTAGACCACCAAGGATAACATTTCCAAAAATCTGTAAATATTTAGTTGAAAAGCCAATGATAAAACACTAAAACAATCAACGAAAGATATGTAGCTAAAAATAATATAAAACAGACTCCTTTTTAATCCACAATTATTCTCATACAGAAAGTAGAACTGGGGGGGAAAAAACCACTGGACTCTATTTTGAGGCTAAAGATGAATTCCAGGAGAACATAAACCTGGCATCACTTTCCTTCTATAATCTTGAACACTCAGTTGCAACTTTGTATGAAGCATCTTCAAATCACTGCACTCCTTTAAGCATCTAGAAATCAGTCATGTCCAAAGCCAAACTCTAATTTGCTTCTACCCTTTCCTCTTGCCAGTCTCCCCGAAGACCCACTCTTAATTCCAGTGATCCCTAAAAAGGGCATGCACAAGAAAATCCACTGGAAAGGAGGTTAGAATATTAAAACTTTTGTACTAAATACACGCTCGAAAGTATTTAACTATTAAGGGTGTGCGATTTTTTCTTTAAAAGTTAAGACTACTAACCTAATCTAGGCTTCTTCAGTGTCTTCAGATCATCAGTCTACCAAGCACTTAAATTCCCTCAAAGTCTCTTCCCCCGCTTTTCCTCTCCATGTGCAGTGCAGCAGCGCAGATTCTCCAAGTCTGCCTTGGGGTTCTGTGGTAGTTGTCCATCTCATCTCGCTTCTGGCAGTGTCTTTTTACAACTCATCCTTCACTCTGCCACTAGAAATACCTTCACCAATCAGATATCACTTACCAAATAGCAGCACTACCTACAAAATTATCCAAACACCTTAAAGTAGTTTTCAGGGCTTTCTATACTCTTAGCTAAACCTAGGAAAGTAGTGGGGAAAAGGCATGAACTTCAGGCCTGGGCTTAAGTTTTACAAGCTTTGTGACTTTGGGGGAAATTACTTAGGCTTTCTGGGCTTTTATTTCCACCTCTGAGTGGTAGTATTAATAGCTCACAAAACTGTTATGTAAATCAAATAAGATTACACATGAGAAGGAACTTAGTGCAGAGCCAGGCACACACGAACTGATTATCAATTTTTCGACCCCTTTTTGCTCTGCTAAATGTCCTCTGCCTCCCTCCCCTTACATCTGCTCCACCATGATCCTGGCACATTCCACACCAGCCCCTCTGGGACATTTGCTTTCCTCAAATGTGGCATGCACTCTCAACCTGCTGTGGTTCTGATTATACTATATCCTCAGCCTCACATGCCCTTTACTGCCTTTTCCAAGTGAAAGTCTACCCATGCCTCAAGGCCCAGCTCAAGTGTCAACTCTTCCAGGAAGTCTTCCCTTTCTCCACTGATCAGCACTAACTACTGTTCCTTTGTGATCTCACTGCACACTGCTTGTAGCTTTACTTAGTATTGCTTTATTTCTTTGTGTTATAATATTACTATACTTATACTGAATATAAAATTACATATGTTACCTGCATGAATTATAAGCTTCTTGAAGGCAAAAAGCATGCTTTTCTTATTTTTATTCTCAGCAATTAACACCTTGCACTGGAAGGGGTTTAATAAATGTCTGCTGATTGAATAAATAAATAAGTGTATCAAAACATTTTCAAAAGGAGTAAATTTTTACCAGAACAAAACACCAACCGCTTGTCTCAATGTATGAAGTAATTTTTAGAAAACAGCTTTTACCTGAAAAATATACCATTATTTAGTCTTTGTCATACATAGAGATGAACTAAAAATGGTGCATTTTGATACTTCCGATTGAGTGCACAGAAAATATTATTTTTAATCTATTAAACTGATCTTTAAAGTTTATAATATCAATTCTTATCCACTGACAGACTACCAGTGAGTATTAAGGGAGAGTAGTGATTCACAAGGGGAAAACATGGTACATACGTAAAGTGGAACATTAGGCATCAATTTAAAACCATGTTTTCAGATACTTAATGAGTCACATGATACTAAATAAAATAGTACACAAAGGTGGTCCCAATTTTGCAAGTATACATTTAATAGGAGAAAAGACTAAGAAAATACATAAGTTGTTAATCTGTGGTTATCTCTGAGAGAGAGAATTACAGGTGGTTTTTATTTTTTGTCATTTATATTATCTGAATTTTCTATAATATAGACATTTGTATAGCTAAAAAAGTTAATTAAAAAAGGTTGACTATAAATTCTAATTAAAATTTAATCATAGTTGTCAACACTAAAAAAGCTTTAATAGCCCAGTAAAAGATTTCCTACTTTTTAACATTAATCACAATCTAGTGGGATGGGGCCACGAAAGGAAAGTCATGGAGGCGAGAGAGTGTGGGCCGACACAGAAAGGTGAGGGAAGGAGGCGAGAACAAGTTTTGAAGGGCAGTGCCATGGAGGGGGCAGAGAAAAGGGGAAGCTACGGGAGAAAGCAGAAATGACCAGATTGCCAAACAGGGAGGAGCCAGGGGGACAGGGAAAGCTGTCTTTTCCTCTCCTTTGTCTTCCTCCCCAAATTTTGCCCCCCATTTGTGCTTAGTCCCCTGATTCTCCCTCTTTTCTACCCCTCCCAACTTCTTCATTTCCAAAACCACATTTTTATTCGCAAGAGTTGCTCCCGCTAGCTCTGCGACAAGTGGCATTCCTTCCTCAGGAGTTGGAAAGTGAAAACCGAGGAACGAAGTATCTACAGTGGCCTGCAAGGTGCAGCCGGCTTGTCACTGCCACCACCAGGCCCCAGCCTCAGGGATGAGATCTGGAGCAGATCCCGGCTGCAGATGCACGCAAGGGGCACAGAGCAGAGGGAGCAGCTGGTAGCCTCTGCTCTGTTCCGGCCACCCCGTGTCCTCATCTGCACTATCTTCAATTACAAAGGATGCACTGTCTTCAATTACAAACTACCCACGCGAATGTCCCATGATTAGAACTTACCATCTGATAATTGTATGGTCACCTTCTCTCTGGTGGATTTATAAAATGTTATTTTAAAACGTCAGGACTAGACATGTTTAAAAGAAAGTCCACACAAAGACGGAGCCACGAGAATATTAAGTCAAAAGTCATAATGTCCTCAGGGTGGGAATGCATTTATTTCCACAGTGCATCCCAATATGCCGGTTTAATATGCCAAGAAAAGCTCAAGGCTAACTGCTTGCTTCTGGTTTCCATGAAGAAAATTCTATGCATTCTTTTTCACAAATAAATACAATGGCTGTATTGAATCAAAAGTGTAAATAATTGTTAAGAGTTAGATCCGTGGGTGCAAAGTGAGAGCAACTTCAGAGACTCCATGATACACTTCAATTCAACTGTAACAAGCTTATTAATTCACCTTTTGAATCATTACTTGAAAAATAAGACAACGCTAATAGTATACCAGGAAATGCATTCACTTCCTAAAGTGTGTTATTTTCTACCTCACCAAACAGTATGAGAATTGCCAAAAGCTGTGCTGCCTAAAGTGAAAACTGAAATGTCCTTGCAGACTTTGTTCAGCAAACAGTAAAATTTGCTCCCATGTTAACAGAAAACAGTCTTGTAAAATATATCAAGAAATAAATAGGAAGTACCTTGCTAAATAAACGTACCCCAAAGCACGATATGAACCAAATGAACTAATGGGGACCTCCTGGAAGCTTATTCGCTCACTGTACTTTTAGCCCCTGCTCTTTTTTTTTTGGGGGGGGGGGAACTCCTGGCAAACTACAGGATATGGGAACAGGGTGAGCTTATGATCATTTTCACTTCTTCCACTTGGAGCTCTCACAAACTTGGTGAAGCCAAGAAACAAACAAGAGCTGCAGTGCTCGGAATAACTGTAGTAGTGTTGACTGTAAAAAAAGAATTGTTGGGTTTGAGGTGAATGGAAAGGACAGAAAGAGGCTGTTAGAGAGCTTAAAGAAGCCACAAGATGAAAGAAGGCACCTGCCTTCAATGGAAGGCAAGCTCTACTGTGAGCTAAGTCGTGTCCAGCACCAACCCGCTCACCGGGCCTCTCCGAATGGCAGAGCCCCACACTGGTCTAAGAGCCAATTTTAGTCTTTGAGGTCATGTGTGAGAAACCTGAGTTCTCAGGCTCACTCCTTTTAGGGATCAGCGCAGGAAGCCTGAGAAAGATGTGCCGGAGGTGTGGTAAATCACCCTCAGAACCAGCCCACTGAAGAAGACAATTTGATTTAGCAACACGGATTTTAGCAAAGGTACTCAAAAACAATCACTCATTTTTAAAAAAATCAAATGTCCCACAAAAGAGATCACATTGTCACTGTGTCTCCATTTCCTCCTACTTCTAAGAGTTCTTTCTGGTTCCTCAACAAAGCCAGTCAACGAGAGGCAGTTTGTGCAATGGTTAGGGGCATGGATTCCGCAGCCATATTTCCTGGGTCTGAATCATGAACATGAAGTTGGGCGAATTGCTCAACCACCGTGAGCCTCAATATCCTCCTCTGTGAAAAGGGGTGGTCCCACCATCTACCTTCCCACACCTGGAGCAGGACTGGAACACACTAAGTGCTCAGAGAAGGTCAACAGCAGTTACTGCTTAAAGAAAATTTACTACTGCAAGATCATGACATCCCTGTACCTAGACTTTTTTAAAAATCATATGATTAATGTATTTAATAATCTGCACATCTGCCTCTCCAAGTTAAGAACATACTTCTTGAAGGCTTATTAATCCTTTGTCTCAAACATCTCAGTTTCAGGCATATAATAAGACCTCAATAAATGTTTGAAAGGAAAACTGAAAGAAAAAGAACAAAGCTTTGCAAACCAAATAAGGTGAGCAGTTGTAATAACTGTCCTATAAATAAATGCAGATTCCGTGAGCTTTCACTGAGTGCCTATTTTACTCTAGGCCCTGCATGAAGACTCTATGTCATCTTAATACATTTCTATGGACAAGACATAGCTATGTAACCGAAATAACAACACACTGGCTACAGTACTGGGCTACACTGAGACTCATCTAGACCAGCCCCTCGGTTTATAACCTAAAAAGGGGTGGTTAACTAAATCTTGAGTTAATTTTTAGGCCATACAAATAACTCATTCATATGCCTCCAAAATGTAGCAGTAAGGGACCGTATGACAGGGAATGCCATAGTAGGACTGACATTCTCTCCTCTTGATCTGGGGCAGGGTGATAGTAGCCTTTGGGATATAAAAAGTACCTTGGAGATGTTCTTAAGCACCCACAGGGCCCAAGTCAGAAAGCCCAAGTTTAAAGGATCTCTTTAACCACAGAATAAAGAACCACATATTCCATTCAAGATTTGGCCACAAGTCAACTTCCAAATGTTAGTTCTTCCTGAAATCATCATGTATCTCAGGAAAAATTCCTATCAATCTCAGCTCTTTTACTTTTTACTTTATTGGGAAGAAAATTCTGAACCAGAGTACATGAGTAAGTGGATTTCAGTCTTCTGAAAGGGCTTTGGGTGTGGTTGAGATAGCTAACTTTGAAAACTTAGCAACACAGGATACATTATGAGTAAGTTCTTTACTTTTTTTTTTTTTAAAATAATGATGCTAACTCACCAGATCCTTCTGAAAGAGTCCTTTTATTAATTTCAATGAAGTCAAGTAGAGAACAAGTCGTAATATGAAACACAATTTATGCAACTATGTTGAAATTCTCTGCCAGAGTTAAATCTTCTAGTGTAAGAATTTTATGGTAAAACAATTTCAAAATAATATCAAGCACTGGATTAGGCTCATTTTGGTTTTAGGCTGTCATAGGAAAACTCTTTTTATACAAATCATTGAACTCTTAAGGCAAAATGATAGCTCCTTTAAGTAATTTTTTTAAAAAATTGTGTTCCAGACAGTTTATAATAAAAGAGCTGAAACTAAGCCTCAATTGAAATTATATTGTTAGGCAACTCCAAAAACTAAACACAAAAACATGTTAAATAAAGATTGCAACATCAAGGGAAAACCACCCTCATATATACAGTTTTAGACTCTCAGCCATTTCTGACCCCAGCCCAGATGAGATCAACTGATCCTTCCGAGGTTTTTCCTACAGCCAGCCAGCGGGCTACTCACTCCCTCCGCAGCCACATGGGTTACTCAGGGAAAGGCACGCAGTACGTACAGTGAAAGGGCCAATAAGAAATCCTGTGGGTGGGTTGGTCTGCCTCTCAAAACCAATGAACTTCTCATTATATAACCTTTACTAACAAGAGAGAGTTTGTAAGTCATACAGCCAACTTAAGTATAAGGCAGGCATTATTGTATGTTGTATTAAAAAAAGAAGAAGAAAAAGCTTTCTGAATGGCCTGGTCCAGGTTATGTCAGGAAATTAATGAATCCCACTTGGTAGTATTACTAGGCTCATTTTGACAATGATTTTCAGGCCATGTGATGTTTTCTATCAGAAAAGCCCAAGCCTCTAAAATAAAATCTCTGTGACATTTTATTAATTCTTTCTAAAATAAAGTAAGTCTTTGAACCACAGGAGAATTCTGAGAATCTAGCCTTTCCAGAAAGCCCAAGAAAAATACTTCGGTTTCACCATTCTCAAATTCATTTGACTTTGAAACAAAATAAACATATTACTCTATTTAATATCATTGCACAAGCGAATTCACAAGAATGAAATATGTTCAGAGTTCCTAGAAAAAATGTAGCAATACAGGCTGCCAACTTGTTCAATGTCAAGCTCTAGGCAGGATAGCAGCACTAGCAGTAAATGACTCAGAGTGAGTCACGCTTAAGCTATTTTTGCTTTTAAAGTACTGCCAGGCACTGTGTTAATATTCAACCCAGAGTAAATTTAGCCCAACAAGAAAACAAGTGTTTCCATGGTTGCTTCTTCCTGGTGTTTATGGTATATATGTAGCCATTAGGCACAGGAAGACAGCCAGATAAATTAAATAGAAATGCTCATCTTTCATTTATATCCAGGCTTTGGAACACTGGAAACACTAAATGCAATTTTGGCCATTCTTCCATCTCCTTCTATCTGCCCCTCCAGACCCAAATAGCAAATATGTAGAGTGTATACTACAAATGATTCATTTAAAAATCTGTACCATTAAAGTGGCTCTAGTAGGTTGTTGTTCAGGATTTTATGTGGCTCTGTATTAAGAGTCATAGCCACTCACATTTCTCTGACAGTGCAGCCACAGGGAACTAAAAAGCGTAAAAATTAGCTTGCAAAACTGGTAGCAAATGTGGAATACAGATACCAAATGGAATTCTTCTACAGTATCATAAACAGTGAATGGTCAGTCTGGTAATACAGTAATGTGAACACTCAGGAGATGTTTGAAAATGTTGGTTATGAGGGGGAGATAAACAGCTAGAATCAGACTGATCTGAAAAATCATCTCCATTTTTCAGAATATGCTATTCCTACTGCAGATGCATACCTGAGTAGCACAATGAATTTAAAATAGATTGTAGGACTTTTTTGTAATTAAAATCCACCTGTCTGTTTATAGCTGTTAAAATCATCAACATTATCTATAGAATCTATGCTATAGTTATATACAGTGGTTAAGTATTTTGCTCAGCAAAAAATATTAAAGCTAAATATCCCAGGAGAGGTTTTCCAAGTAGGATGCATGCACCTCAGAGGATATGCAAAATCTTAGAACTTCTATTGATAATTAACTTTTATCGAAAAAATTAGGTTTTGCCAATAATGTACATACTGACGTTACGGAAAACACGTATAAGTATGAGCAAAGGAAATATTGAGAGGCATATGCTCCACCATGGGGAAGAATAGTCAAAGGTGCTTTAAGGAACACAGCCTCCCGAAGGACGGAAGGACCAGAGCCTTCTCTTCATGTTCTATCCGAGTACAATGTGTTTTTTACATTTAAATGGTCACTGGCACAAAGGAAGTAGAGTGGAAAAGGCCAGGTCAGCAAGCAACTGGAGAAGATCAAGAAATGGTAATCTGAGCAAGGCAAGACTGGGAAACAGCCACATGTAGGACTGGCACACCAACAGTCACCAGGACCAGCCCAGTGGAATGATCTGAATAAAAGAACTGACCAGTTCTCCTCTCAAGATCCCTAGACCGTCAGGACTCCCTGAAAATTATAGTGGAGGTCCAAAAGCTATTCCCAGGGCCCTGGGAAAGCCCACCACAAGTGTAATTACAGAATAGGCATCTTCACAACACATGGCTCTGGGGAACAACTGTGAAAGAGGTACCATGGAGGTGCAAAAGGTGAGAACTCCTAAAATAGTCTTTAAGTTGCTTGAGTGGAATCTTTAATTTAATGGAAAGAATCTAGACAGGACTTGGCATATATAGTAGGTGCTTAATAAATCTTTGTGGAATGAATGGGTGGAATATGTAACTGTATACACACCAAACATCTTATTTGAGACCCATGCATTCTAAAAGCCATGCATTTGTTATCTGTATGTTTATTATATAGGCAACTTTCAGACTCTGAAAGCCTAAGGGACTATAAATAATTTATCAGAATTTCTTGCTTTCTGACTCCCTTGATTCCTATTTCACTAACTCTACTTCATAGCTCAGGGATCCTACTCATATTGACCTGAAAGTTTCAGATTAGAGGGGTGGGCATAAACAGTAAATCTTCACAGAAGGAACATTAAAATCTAAACAGAGGAAAAGATGGTGAGGGATGAATTGTTAAAGCATGATGTTTTTTTAGGGCAGTGAAACCATTCTCTATATCATCATGGCAGATACATGACATTATATCTGGACCTGAGCCCCGCTACTCAGCTTCCTCTCCTGCCAATTCTGACCTCATCTCTTTAATGTTCATGGATGTTCTAATCCTAGAAGCCTGGATTCTGGATTCTCTTGTTCCCACAGCATGGGATCCCATCTGTCTACCTTGCTTTGACCTATGACTTGTCTTGACCTCACTGTTTGTGTATACTCAGGCTGGAAGAGAGTGGCCTATTACTGAACCTTGGTACTCTAAACCTTGATACAGTTCCCTAATTCTGTCTACCAACCTTGTATTTATCTTGCTGTAAGACCCAGCCCAGCCTGATAGTAATTACAAATGAAGAGAGCTTGGAGGACTTATATTGGCACAAAATTATAATATTCAAAAACATTTCTTAAAACTAGAGATAAAAAAGTTCATTAGTCAATGTGTAATGAGTCTACAAAAGGCTCTTAGGAGCAGAGTTTTATTCTCTCTTCTAACCTCCCGCCTTAATTCTAAGTTCACACAGTGTCCTAAATGTAAAATGCAAGAACTGATTTTGGGGGTGGGCGGGAGCATCAGTGCCTTACGTAGACTCTACTATTTATGACACTAAATTTGAGTTAAATCACCCCCAAAGCATGTTTATTTATTAAAATACTAGAGAGAAGTGTAGGCCAATGAATGATACGACATTCAAGTCACATTTCAGAATAGATAACCCTATGGCCAAGTGAGAATGCAATTAATAACATGGCTAGTTTCATATGCTCTGTTAAGATGCAGATAACCCTGTGAAGGCTAAAAAGTCATTTTCGTATGGCCAGATTCACTTTGCTTTCAGTGTCCTCCAGGGCAAAATCGTAGGGCAGAGAATAAAAGCTTAAAAAGAAGAAAGAATACAAATGTTCAAGATTTCTTTTTTATAAAGGGGGTCTATTTTTTCAAAGCCAAATAAAGTTTTTCTTTTCTATTCTCATTTTAGAAAAGGAAACTGAACTATGATCAACTGTTATCATTTATTGCCAAGTGCAATTTTTAGATCAGAAAATATTATGCACATTGATTTTAAGATATTTTTAAACAGATTAGCAGATGTCCTTCACATTGAGTCTATGACAGGAGGTAAATGGAACAAAGCCTCTGCCTGCCCGCCCTGAGCACCTGAGTTAGCAGAAGGAGTTGAAGAAGGCACACAGGGTGCGTGCCTTGGTGACTAGAACACAGGCTGGCGTTTGCTCACCCATCTAACTGAGCCAGCTCTACAGAGTAGACCCAGAAATGCTTTATCTAGGGCTACTAGGAAACAAGTCATAGAATCTTACTGGCATCTTCAAGTGAATTTGTGTTAGCATCTCTGATAATGTAAAAGTCAGTAGCAAACAGGCCGAGTTTGGGCTGTGAGAATGATTCATATATAAAGTAACAGATATCAATAATGTTAATTAAAATGTTTAACACAAAGGCAGAAACTAGTATAAAATATTTAGAAAGTGACAATCCTCCCTTCTTTAAAATTACATATAGAGACTGATTCTGCTCACTTAGGACAATCATTCCATAAACATTCACAGAGCACTAAGACATGTAAGTCACTGATGGGGGAGCAACACAACAACGCATAACTGAATGACTGTTTCACATCAAAACTTGGGATGCGTGGTCTGACAAGCACAGGCCAAGGGTAGAACATCAGAAACTAGAACTCTTCTTTAAAGTTAAGGAATATAAAGTCAATGAAAATATGAGATTATCCAAAACTGCAAAGAGCTGACAGTGTAAGGGAGATGGAAATATTCTAAAGAGTAACAAACAATATGAAACAGAGTAAGAGCAGCTTGTCTGAGACATGTAAGTGGCAAAGGCCAAAAAGTTTAATAACACTTGAGTTGGCCAGTATGTAGGAAACGAGCTCTCTTATACCTTCCTGATGGGAATTTAAGTGAATATAATCTTTATGGAGGGCAATCTGTCCGCCACAGTACATCTAAAAACTCAAATACGCTTTGACTCAGCAATTTCACCATCACTTACCTTACTAATATAGACCTACTTGTGTGGAATTTTCCATGTGTAAGTATATTTATTGCAGCAATGTCAATAACAGTCAAAGAATAATTATCCCCATCATTGGGGGACTGGTTAAAAATTATGAGCTACTCTGTAGCATTAAAAAGAATGAGGAAGCCCTATGTGTACTGATATAAAAGAATATCCAAAATACATTAAGTGAAAAAGCAAAGTAGAACAGTGACATCAAGACACACATACACATGTATACACACACACAGATCATTTCTAATATATAAGAAATTGGCAGCAGTAACTGCCTCCAGGGAGGCAAAGACCTTACTTTTCACCACATAGTTTTTTGTACTTCATGAATTTTATACTATGTGGATATATCATCTAATCAAAAAGATCTGTCTATGTATCTATGTGTCTATCTACCTATCTATGCTATAGAAAGGAAGAGACTATCTTGAGCAGGAGGGGTTAACAAAGGTTTCCCACAGAAAGCATCTGAGTAAAATCCGCCTGGGGGAGCAGCTAAGGAAGGCTGAGGAGTCCTGGGGGGCAGACTGGTGAGGAGGAAAGGAACAAGGGGAAGCCTTGTCGGCAAAGACAAGGTGGATTAGAAGGGAGACTAACGTGCAGACACTGAATGCTACGCCCTTTCCACATTTCTCTGATAGGACTTCTCTCTTAGTAAGTCCTGTGTACGAATATATAATGTAACCCATTCACTTACCAAACGTCTCTTGTGAGCCGGGAACTGTGCTAGACGCTGAGGGCATAAACACCAGTGAGACCCGGTCCTCATTCTCAACAAGCTCACTATCTGAGGAAAATGCAAGACTAGGGGAGCGGGAGAGGGATTCCACAGAGAAAAGCCTGACTAGCAAATATCTAAGAGTGATTATCTATCCATTCTACATGATGTGATGAGAATGCCAGTGGTGATGACAACCTAACACGTATATAACATTTACTGAGTGCCAAGACACTGTTCTAAGTAACTTTCATATATTAATTCATTAAGCCTTCACAACAGCCCTATAAAATAGGTATACTATTATCTACCATTTTAACAGATGGAGAAACTGAGGCACAGAGACTTTTATTTTTATTTTAAAACTTAAAATCGGTAGTTACCCAGCTAATAAGGGCTGGATCCAGACTTGAATCCAAAAAGGGGTCTAAAACTAATACATGACCTACTAGTGACCCTAAAAGAATAAGGGCCAATCTCAGAATAATTATGCTCCTTACGTTTATCTGTATAACACTCTACAAAATACTTTCATGTGTTATATCACTTTCAATTTACAATAGCTTTGTGATCCATTCTCTTAGAAACAAACACACATTCCAGCTATTAAAATAACTGAAAGAGCCCTGGTGGGGTAGCTCAACTGGTCAGACCACCGTCCCAATATGCCAAGGTAGTGGGTTCTTTTCCCGGTCAGGGCACACCCCCAGGCTGCAGGTGTGATCCCTGGTCAGGGTGCAGCGAGGCCACCGATCAGTAATTCTCTTTCACATCCATGTTCCCCCGCCCCCTTCTATCTCTCTCTCAAATCAATAAAAAACATATCCTCGGGTGAGGATTAAAAAAGTCACCACATGGTAACATTCAAATTAGACAATATAAGTCAAGGGTCACTGTTTTCATAGGAAAGGCAATGAGATAAACCAGATAATGGGGTTCACAATGTATTGTAAATGCCATTTAAACAGTGAAATACTGTCTTGGATTTACTAAAATAAAAACCATGATTCTTATATTCTATTTTTAATTATACAGTTATGTTGAGCACTTTTGGCAGCTAGTATGTGTTAAAATATTGTGCTATTCAATTACCACTAAATAAAATTAATTTTAATCAGTCCTTGTCTTTCTCAAAACAGTTTAAATTGTTAAAACAGGACAAACTAGAACAAAAAGTTTGAAAAGCAAATTTACCTGTCAAATTTGGGAAAGGAAATTCCCCAGTATCTTTCTATTAGCTCAGCTTTTAAATAGATCCAGATATACTTTAGAAAGTACCAGTTGACATTACGCAATGGGGGTTTCCTTACTTTTGTTAATTTTGGATTTCCTTGTCAGCAGAGACATACAATATTTCTGTTTTTATTTTAAAATATCAATACATGACTAAAAAGAGTACTACTCAGTGAAAATGAAATGTGCACTTCCCTTATAAAAGTAAAACAAATATTCTCGATGCCAATCTTCCAACCAAAGTACACAAATATCTGATGAAAGAAAATTAGGCCTTGGTACCACTGGAGCAGAAGAAATTTGCCAGACATCCTGCCAGCATCATGCATTATGTTTTCTACAGTCTTTCTACAGTATTATCTCATGTTCTTTAATACTCGCCACTTTAAAGGGCTCTCTCTTTAATTAAATCATTACCTCCTTGGGAAAACACAACTCACTCCTAATTTCAGTAGGATTCTCACCTCTCCACTTACTCAAATTCTACCACTTCTTCAAAGTCTTATTCAAAACTCATTTTCTCTATGAAGCCATCACCCTCTGGTTTCAAAGGCCTCTCTCTTTTGTCAGGTTTAATTATACAAATCACATATCCTGGCAGTTGAGCATTTGTCTCCTCCTGTTCTTTTTCTCATTCAGTAGCACACAGTTTCTATTCTCTCCTGGCACTTATTATTCGGCTTTGAATTACAGTTATTTAAAAGTTTTGCTCATCCTATAAAAATGTAAACTTCTTGAGAGAAAAGAATATACCATACTTCTTTTTTTCCCTATTCCTGAACACCTAGCCCAGTGCCATGCACAGAACAGCCACTCAACGGTATTCAGCAAATACTGTATAGGTAATCCAGATGCAGTTTAGTTTCACTTATGTTAAATTATCTCTTCAGTTGCTCTGGTTATTTGAATAAACACGTCTCTGATCAAATGGATGACGCAAAAAAGTAAGATTGCTTCAAATACCCCATGCTTTTGGGGGCTGCATAACGAGAGAGTTAATCACACGCATACCCAGCCAGTGCTGTCTCAGTAGCTGAAAAATGATCATGTGGTAGACTAAAAACCTGGCCACGAGGCTTTCTAAGAGGCAGAGTCACCACGAGGCAGAGTCTATTTTCCCACCCATGAACCTGGGCTGCTTTGTCACGGCTTTGACTGATAAAGTCTGGCAAAAGTTACAATGTGTAATTTCCAAGCTGAGACCTCAAGACATCATCTTGTGCTCCTGTTCTTGAAGTTTTTATCTCCCTTCTGCCATTATGTGAATAAACCTTAACTGGGCCACATGGATTGGGAAAAAAATGTCCCAGCTGAGGGTGCCCTAGACCAAGACGCCCCAAGCCAATTAGGGTGTGACAGCAAATGTGTGAGCGAGCCTAGCTGGACCAGCGTCACCCGGCTAAACCCAATCCAATGGCCAACACAAAGAAGCATGAGCCAAATGAACGGTGGTTGTTTCAAGTCACTAAAGTTCTGGGTGGTTTGTTCCACCACAAAAGCTAACTGGGAGACCAGGAAACTCATCACCACTTAAATTTAAAACAGAGCACTACATGGTGTAATGATACTAATTTCTATTCCACAGCAGTTTTGAACGTGACAGCCAATGAAAATCATTGCTAAATGTGTAATATTTATTTTAAATAATCTTAAAATTCTATGATTAAAGCACAATTTCTAAATAATTGCTAGCTTTTTGATTTTTTAAATACCTATTATCTAACAAATGACTATGCCTCATCGCTATCGCCTTATGCTTCATGAGAGGTTTTTTACCTACACAATGTTTCTTGCTTGAAGTCGGGTATGACTTCCATTCTTCACTGCTTTAAATATCCACATCTGGGAGAGTCCAAGTAAAGGGTGAAGCAAACTCCTAAACCAATTCTACTAATAAGGAGTAGAAACAACCCCAAAATAAAACAATGGCCAATTCTACCTCCTGAAATCTCATTAGATTATGGAATTTAGTAATGGATTTTGAAATATGAAAAATATGCATAATTTTCAGTTTAGGAATCAAAATTGTGTGCATCCCTGACCCCAAGAAGGGTGGCTCTAGAACTAATCTATAACCTACTAGTGACCCTAAAAGAAGTGCCAATCTCAGAATAATTATGCCCCTTACATTTATCTGTACAGGACTTTGAACAATACTTTCATGTGTTATATCATTTTCAATTTACAATAGCCTTGTGACCCATTCTCCTTGAAACAAACACACATTCCAGCCATTAAAAGAAATAAAATAATAAAAGCGATTATAAATTCTCATAATTTCCATCACTGAAAATAACTGACGTAGTAGAAAAACTTCTCTCAAAGAATTCTATAAAAATTCACCACATGGTAACATTCAAATTAGACAATATAAGTCAAGCATCACTGTTTTCACAGGAAAGGCAATGAGAGAAACTAGATAATGGGATTCACAACGTATTGAAAATGCCACTTAAACAGTTAAGTACCGTCTTTGATTTACTATAAGGAGAAAACACTAGAACAGACACTCCCTTTCATGTTGTTGGCCCAGAGGCCCCTTGGTCCTCCTGGCTCCCGAGCTGTCCTTGTGCTCCTCCTCTTCTTCCTCTCCTGAAGTCTCCCCCACTCTTCCCCTTGCAAGGTCATCTCCAACCACAGCTCCAGCAACCACCTGGGGGCATGTGAAGAGCCTCCCTCCCTTTAGCCACGGCCTCACACCAAAACTTTCCTCATTTCCAACCATTTATTGAAGATCTAGGCCAAAACCCAGGCCCTTAAATCCAATACACCTGCCATAAAAGTCACCCTCCCCACCCACAGAGCAGCTCCTCCACGAGGCACCTTACTACTTCTAATGGTACCACCTTCCCCTTTACTCGGCCAGAAGCCTCAGAGCCACCTTCAACTCCTTATTCTCCCACTGTTTTAAATGGCTGCCGAGTCCCACAGACTCAGCCTCCACGACACTGCTTGCATGCATTCTCTCTTCCAGTCCCCCCATCGGAATTCAGGGTATCACCAGTACCTGATCAAACCACTATAATAACAAGACCTCTTTCCATCCCAATTTACCATATATCCCACAACCAGGTTTATCTTCTTAGAGTTCAAATCTAATCAGATGGCTCACCTAATGAAAAACCTAATGCTCCCATAACTTACTAATTAACCCGTCCTATTCAAGGCAACATATAAATCCACAAATCAGTCCCAACTTCCCCTTGTAATCTTATCTGCCATGTACTTACAACCTAACTGGATCACTCACTGGTCCTCATGTCCTGTGTCTTTTTCTACTTCTGTTCATGCTTACAATATTTCCTTACTCAATAACGGTGATCAGATACATAGGCAATACTGGCACAGCTTTAAATTTTAACATTATGTGATAAAGCAATTTCTAAACATTTAATTTTTTTGATAAATAATTTTTACAAGTTTCTAGTGTCATGGCACACATTCTGTATCTGTAATATACAATTGATTACAGATATCTTAAATCATTGTACTATCAAAGCTTAAGCTTGATCCTCAGGTACAGTTGGGCATTTTACTAACTATAAGGTTGGTATTTATAATCTATAATTCTAACATGCTTCTTCCAACCCTCTACTGTTTCAGGGCCACTTCATCTCCTTTCTCAATAATGACCTCCAGTCTCCAGCCTATGCAATTATCAGAATTCAGCTGCAGGACAATGGACATCACAGCAAAAACAAAGAATAGCTCACCACTCCTCAAAGCTTGGAATTCTGAAAACATAATAATATACTTTCTATTTTTAGAGGTGGGGCCATAGGGGAACCTGTAGTTGAGTCAAATGAGTGAGTCAAGATGAGAAAGTTAATAATATTTGAGACAGTATGTCTGTGCTGGCATACACTGTCACCAAAAGCATTAGACACAGAATATTTTATTTTAAAGGACAGTATTAATACATGTTCAAAATCAGATTATAAATTGGATATGTCAGTATTGGTTTCCACTTTGCACACTATTTAAAGAAAATAATGAGCTTATTTCAAAGGTACCATAAATGTTGCCTCAAATTCCTCCTTTGCTGCCGCCGAAGCATCTCACATGCTATTAGATGTGCCTCTCCAAATGTAGACTTCTTTAAAGGCCCCACATTATCGATGTGCACTTGCTCTACCTTGGGGAAGACTCCCCAAAGCCAGTGATATCCGTGCTAAGGCAGAAGGATGAACTTGTCTAACCAAGTGAAGAGGGGGAGGGGTAAGCAGAATATTCCATGAAGAGGTCAGCAAGTGGAAGTCCGAAAGTGAAAAGCAACACAATAGTTTCAGGGACCTGCAAGTGTCTAGATGAAAGGGCTAGAGAGGAGAGTGGAGAGGAAGTGAAAAAGAAGTGCAGTGCTGGAATGGCTTTACTCCAGGAGGGCTGGAGAGCCTCCGAAAGGCCACATGAGGGACAAGCATGAACTAGACCTGCACTTCAGGATGCTCAATTGCTCTGGCAGAAACTGGTGGGAGGCCAGTCTGGAGCAGGAAGCAGGCAGGAGGCTGAGGGTAAAATCGCAAACAGAGCAGCAGTAGCAGAAAGAAACCTGGAAGGGACTGGTAGAGGCTTTTAGGAATGGGGACTAGATAGCACACCTTGTTAACTGGCTGAAAACTCTTACTCATCTCTTTTAGGAATAGTGTTTTTGCTTTTGACAAATGTAAAATAAAGCTCTGATGCAGAGGGAAAATATACCTAAATAAGCTACTACTATATTTTCTTGACTCTAAAACCGTATCAAATGTAGAGAAGCATTGTCAACTTAATAGCTTGGGTGGGGATCAAAGCTACCACATAACAGGAGATGGAGGTTGTTAAGGCTGATGGCTGGGGCCAGGAATTAAAAGTTCTGGAGTCTGACTTGTAAATTCCTTGCTTTATACAACTGAAATGAAATCAAAGAATAGAGTCCCCCTAGGGAAAGCAGAAGGAAGTACTTTCCATCAGTAAGCACTCAATGGTCAAACTGGGCAAGGAAGGTTACTAAAGTCCGGGAACACCTCCAGCCAAGTGGCAACCACATTGCTACTCAGAGCACAGCTGATGCCCACGTCTGCCCAAGCGACCTGGCTGAGAAGGGACAAAAATGCCTTACCCCATCCTCTCATTCCCAGGGCGGAGGTGTGTCAAAGAACCTGCCACGGGGGAAACGAAGTTCCATGAGCTAGGTTTTAATCCTCTGTTGTGGTCTTTCATTCATTCCCCAAATACATATGAAGACTGGTTCCATGCCAGCTGCTGTTCAAGGCACTGCAGAGGGTATCAAGGCAGACAAGTACCTGCTCTTACAGAACTGACATTCCAACCACATGCATATATATAATGAAGACAAAGATATCCCATAGTAAAGAAAACTGATTAATTTATCCGACTCTGAAAACTTCATTATTTTATTATTTGTTAATAAACTGACCATTAATCTTAGAAAATGCTACTCAATACCTTTCACCACCCATACTCTCATTTCTTCCCCAAATTTTGCACATCAAGTTCTAAGAGCTTGCAATCAATCTCGCGTGACCAGTTTTCTCTTTCTCTCACTCCCAAGACATTAACTACTTGTCTATGTTCCTTGTGCCTAGCACAGTGCTCTGCATATAGGAGGTGCCTGTTCATTACAAAAATATTATTTTAAATAAGTCATCAGCCAATTAGGAAAAAACGCTAACTTAAATAACTGGGCTCAAACAGCAGAGCCGATTCTTTCCAATTAAACCCAGTGTACACTTATAAGAGAATTCCTAACATACTGAAGGCCCATAGAGCACACAGTGACAGCTGCAGCTCCATTACATCTGATATTATATTTGCTCATGATAAATACATTTCACCAGACACAGAACGGTTCACTATGTGAATAGTATTGTTCTTGACACTCTACTCTCCGCTTCCCTATCACAAAAAGGTTGCCAAAACCAATACTGAACTGAAAAATGAGCTGTTACCTTATCAACATTAGTTCACACCCTTGCCCGTGACAGAACATTTCTTACCCACCTGACAGTGGCAGTATTCTGTCCTTCACTGAAACCTTGTAACACTTTAACGAAATAACTAAAACACTCTGGGCTGGTTTCCTCGCAGTAAAGAATTTATGCCAACTGCTAATAACTTGTAGCATATATATTCCTTGATGTAAAAATGATCAAAGGAAATGCCTTTAAGAAGCAGAAAAGATTAGGTAACTAATATTTGGGAAGCATACTACAGTTTATAAAACACTTTCACTTTTCATTTCTAATTAGCTGATTTAATCCTCACACAACTCTGTGGATTAGTTATTAATTATTATTATTAATTTTACAAATACTTTACAGAAAAGTAAAATTCCACTGATTTAATAAACAAACAAACAAAAAACACAAACTATTATGTGGTTGAGCCAGAATCTGAACTTATATTTCCTGATTCCAAATTCCAGGATCTTTCCATGGCCTGGACAGTCTCCATCCTTAACACTGTTATCAGCATGTCTAAGGAGATTAAATAAATGAGTTTACAAAGCTGTCAAGAAAATAAGATTTCACAACTAATATAAATTTTAACAAACACAAGGCGAATAACTCTGAAGGACAGTACTTGAGTATAACAAACATACAAATATGATAATCGTTAAGGCTACCAATTATACACATGAACAGACACTTGTTTTAGAGTTATTAGAAATGTACCATATTTCCACCCAAGTGAGGCAAAATAAGCAGATGCTAACTGGGTGCCAAAGGTCAAAACATAAACTCCATGAGCACAGGGACTTGTCTATTTTGTTCACACCTGTATTCCCAGCATACTCTATAATACACCTTGTTGAATGAATGAATGAATGCTAAGTACAACATGAAGTATAAAAGAGAGGTAATCAGACATAGAAGAATAGTGTTAATTTATACAGAGTGGGGCAAAAGTAGGTTTACAGTTGTAAGCACACAAAAGACAGTTTATTCGTGTATTATTAATTATTGTATTATTTTCCATACAAACAACTGTAAACCTACTTTTGCCCCACCCTGTATTGAAATGCAGGATACCAAGTACAGCTTAATTCTTTAGGTAATTACTGAGTAACTTATGAGTGCCTATAACTATGCTATGTATGAATGAATGTTCCCTTTGAGATAATCAACTGTATGAGATCTGGAATTAGAAGTCAGATTTGTATCCTCTAGAATGCCGAGCTAAACGACCTTTAGTAGATTATTTTCAACCTTGACTGTATATAAGCATGACCCGAGGAACTTAAAAAATGCCCAGAGCCCCACCAGACACCAACTAAATCTGAATCTCTGGAGCTGAGGACGGAACTCTGATTTTGTTTAAGGTTCATGATTGATACTGATTGATATCCGGTGATGGGTGAGTGCCACAACTGTAAACCTATAGTTCTCAAACTCTGATGCAGGACAATCAGCTGGACGGCTTGTTAAAATTTAGTTTGACCCCCACAGTTTCAGAATCAGTAGGTCTGGGGTGCCACATGAAAATCTGCCATTTTCAACAAGTTTCCAGGTTATGCTGCTGCTGCTGGCATGGGAACGACACTTTGAGAACCAATGCTGCAGATCATCTAAATGTTTCTTGAATGAATTAAATAATAAATGCAGGAGATACACAAATAGGAAAACATGACATTATATGAAAATTTTAAATATAAAAAAGGAACTTCATGTTCAACATCACTGGTTATCAGGAAAACTTAAATTAAATCCACAATGAGATGCCATTGCATACTTATTAGAACGGCTAAAATGAAAAACAAAACCAAAATACCCAAATGCTGGTGTGCACAGCATCTACCCCTCTCATACACTGCTGATGGGAATACACTTTGGAAAACAGTTGGTCAGTTTCTTATAAGTTAAACACATACTTACCATGCAAGCCAGCAATCCTATGCCTGGATATTTATGCAAGAGAAATTAAAACTTATATTCACATAAAAACCTGCATATGACTGTTTATAACAGCTTTATTCATCATGGTCCCAAGCTGGAAACAACTGAAATGTCCTCAACTGTTGACTAGGTAAATATAAAGGCACTTCCATAGGATGAGATACTATTCAGCAACACAATGCAACAAGCCGATGATATTAGCAACACTATGGATAAATCTCAAATGTGTTCTGTTCGGTGAAAGAAGCCACTTAAAAGTCTACATACTGTATGATTATATGTATGCAACATTCTGGAAAAGTTACAGCTATGGAGAAAAAACCAAAACACTGGTTGCCAGGGGCTGGAAATGGGGGGAGGTATCAATTATAAAGGGGCATCCATTATATATAGTATAGTACCCCAAGAGTTGGGGTACTATACTATATATCTAACAATTATGAAACTTAAATCCTTTCAAGCTCAGAAATTAACAACTTGACAAGATACTTATTTTCTCACGTATGATATACATAGTCCCCAGGACACTTATGATTCGGTCTTCCTATTCTAGGTTCAGGTTGCTTTTTAGCACGGATGGCATCACACTCTCTCAAAATAAGCCACCATGAAACATCCATAGATCACAGTTTGTGTTTAAACTTGCTGCTGACTCATTTCTTCCTTGATAACTGAACCTTTCTGTCCTAATAACTTTAATTATAGCCATCTCTCATTCTAAAGCTTCCTCTTTCCTCGGGAACGGATCTGTTATCCTTGTGATCTCCTGACTATGAGACACAGGGTAAATATGTCACCTCCAAGATTCAGTCTGCTAAAAACAGAACCTGTATTTTTCATGCATTCCTCTCCTGCATGTGGATGTCACGAAGATTAAGAGAGATGATGTATGTGTATAGGATTTTTGTTGTTATGCTTGAAATAAATTTCATGAAATTTGTTATAAGCTTGTAGTGCAATAAATAGCCTACTCGTCTCGGGCATAACACAGCAACTATTCACACCGGAAGTGTCATTCTTAGGTACTACCTTGCCAAAACCATGGGATTTGGAAAAGAAGGACCCAGTTTTAAGTCACTCTCAAATTATTTTGTGATCTTGAGCAAACCACTTACCTTTATCTATAAAACAAGACAACTACATGTTTTTTCTAGGGGCTATTTTGAAGGCAAGATGAAGCACACAGTAATAAACTACTACATAATGTCTGATATGATTCCTACTCCCTGACTTCTGAAGGAAGGGACCAAGCAAGAGATTCTCTCACCTTCATCAGAGTACATCAGTGCAGACTATGGGAGACCCAAACAAACTGTTCTCTACTCAAGAAGTCCTATGACAAACCAATTTTTCAAGAGATGAAAGAAATACTTGAATTGAGAGAAAAGAAGACCACATGGAGGTGTTTTCAAGAGTTGGGGTACTATACAGGGGAAACAATGTGAGCTTTGAGTCTTAGGGAAGTTATATTACTTCTCTTTGCATATTTTCTAGTCTATAAAATGGGTATAGTTATCTTGTAGGGTTGTGAGAAATCAACGATAACATACATAAAGAATTCAAGTTCTAAACCCTGTGCATGGGTATTTTCTTAAGTATGATGTACACTCAAACAAACACTGCCTGTAGTTACTTATTAATTCACCAAGCTGTCATTAAGTACCATATGGACTAGGCACCATACAAAGCCTGGCTATTACTTTCATTATTACTGCTTTCCAAAAGGACTAGGGCAAACCTAAGGCGAAGGCTAAGGAGACGGATATCCTCATTGCTCATTATAAAGGGCATGCAGAAAAGCTAGCTGCTCACCATGGAAGAACTGTCTGATAGCTTAAGGACTTGACTAAAATTCCAACATGACGGAGTCAATCTAATTTGCATTAATCTTTTTTCTTCACTTATTCAATTATTTATTTGGTGCCCCAATCTGCTTTAAAATGTAAACATTTCTGGAAACTAAAGACTTCATAAGACAGAAGGAGGAGGGTAGTCACAACTCTCCCAGATGCCCCTCTGTCTCTGGCTTCCTGCCTTCTGTTCCACTGCTTCCTAGCTTCAAAACCTTGGAAATACCACTGAACTTCTTTGAAGCAGCTTCATCATTAAGGAAATAGTACCACTTAACTTAACTGATGTAAATAAAGACATTCAGGAAAGAGAAACTGTATGGGGTAAGAAACACAAAGAAAGCAGAAGGGAAGAAAAAGACACAGAAAAGAGTCAGACAGATACTAACTCAGGGAAGAGGAAGGGGGACAGAAGCAAATACACAAAGAATAAGAAATTTGCATACGACAGAATTTCACTCAATGAGCACAAGTCCTCAGGCCAGGGATGCAATCCAGCCTGAAAAGGTCAATCTCTATTGTGAAATTTATGATTTTTAGCACTTCCCAATAATGAACGGTCCTCCAGCAAGTAAATGGTGATGGCTTCATCAATATCAAGGAATCAAATGAAGACCAACTGAGGATCACAGAGATGATAAAGCTGGATACAGGAGAG
This sequence comes from Miniopterus natalensis, assembly GCF_054644295.1. Lineage (NCBI taxonomy): Eukaryota > Metazoa > Chordata > Mammalia > Chiroptera > Miniopteridae > Miniopterus > Miniopterus natalensis. Next base: position 34,067,011 of record NC_142096.1, on the reverse strand, counting down.
TCAGAGAGCTTAATTTTTCATAAATTTGGTTAAATGTTCTAAGCAGTCACATTTAAAGTGAGCCATAGTCAATTCCTGAGCATGATGCTACTATGTTATTAAAAAGTGTATGTTGCTATATACACTATACACCTGCACCAACATATCACTGTAAAGGCTTATATACACAAAATCATGTGTGTGCACTTTTTCAAGCAATTTAAAGGATTTTCAAAGACAAAATAAGTTGTTGACTTTTGTTGCTGATTTTAGATCACAACCCTATAATAAATGCTAGTTTTCTTCCTCTTCTGTACTGATGATACATTACTGAAGGGAAAAGCAGCTTTAGGATCAGGCTGCCTTAACCAAGTTCTGACCCTTTTTTTCTAGTTAATAATTCTGTTCTGTAAACATTACCTGAGCTCTGATTATGTGAGGAACAAAAGGAACAAAGAGATGAAGAAGAACTTATTCCTGCCTTAAAGGGTCTTGGGTGTTGGTTAACTGCCAGCCAGCAATACAGTGTTTGGATTGACAACAGTATCTTAGGACAAAGGTATTCAGAGGTGTGAAGATGTATCAGGATGCGATCAGGGTGGTCAACACCTGCCCAGTTTAAATGCACTCAACGTATCTCTAGGCAGAGCCAAACATCTTCCCTCATCTCTTTTCTTCCAGGTTTCAAAACTCACACGCACCTTCCCAATCTGCAAAGGTGCAAATCTTCTCTATAATCTGCCCCACTGTCCATCAGCATCTGGGTGAGCGGCTCCCATACCTGTCTCCTCACCACAAAACCTCCATCTGCTTTTCCACAGAACCCACTAGGCTTCCACTCTACATTCCCAAATGACGTAAAATGCACACTATGGCCTTACTTTGAAGTATCTTGAAAGCAAAACCATTCCTCTCTCTGAAGAAATGGTAATCTACTGTTAATTGGCCAAATTAATGCTAATGTCCCTCGTTAAGTGCACAACAAAGTACTGAATTATGAGAAGGTTAAATCAAGGGTCACAAACTGATTGTTTTGTTTGTACAGTGTTTTAAAAATCTACTAATCAATCAGCTAGATTTCTGGGGTTTCAAAAAGAACCTGAAGATCTGGCCACACCAGGTCCACCCTCACGCATAGCAACAACAGACTGGCACAGGTGACGGTGTCTCCTTTAGACAGGGCATAAGATCTCAAGTTTCTGAAGGTCCTCTGAAAATTCTTGTGACCACCAAAGACCTGGGCTACAGATACTGTGTGTCTAGACCTCACGCTGAAGTTCATGGAATACAGCAGTAAGGAAAACATAAAAGCCCCTGACACTGAGGAAGTACACTGTGGTTTTGAATACATGCTGAAGGAAAGGGAAAGCAACCCACTAGGAACAGCAAAGTGAAGGTATTTCAAATGTTCCCAAGGAACTCCCTCTTTAATGGGATCCTTGAGGGAAGTGAATGGCCACGCCGTATTTGATCAGTTTTGAGATCTAGACAGCATGCTTAAAGAGGAAGGTACTCGGTTAATCTGTGAATCCATATAATTGTAAGATTATAGTGTAAACTCATATATATATATAAAATCAACTACAAATGTTATTGTCACTGAAATAGATTTCTAAGTTTCACTCATGGATTCAAATATCTCCATATCTTATTTTCTGCATTTCTCACATATGACCTAAACATGTATACTGTTAAATCTGTGAACATCTTCAAATTAGCAAATTTACATTAAAAAAGATATGCTTTCCTTTACTCTTAACATTTAAAAGTACCAACAAAATTATGTTTTATATAAGGTTATTTCAATACTAAAGATCTCTGATTCATAGTCAATACTATTTTGACCACAATGCAAAGCCCTTATATTTTGAAGGTTTCTAAGTAACAATTCTTGTCTAATGCCCTCGACTTCTGCCTTGCTGACATGCACTAAAACTTCTGATGCCGCCCAACCGGGCTTGGCTCAGCGGCTGAGCATTGACCTAGGATCCAGGCGATCGAAGTTCAATTCCCGGTCAGGGCACATGCCTGGGTTGCGGGCTTGATCCCCAGTCGGGGGTGTGCAGGAGGCGGCCAATCAATGCCTCTCTCATCACTGATGTTTCTATCTCTCTCTCTCCCTCTCCTTTTCTCTCTCTGAAATCAATAAAGATATATTTAAAAAACAAACAAAAAAAACTTCTGATGCCTGCTAATCATATAATAGAAAAATAAATAAAGGACACCAGAAAGATTGCTTGATGACTTGAGAAAGTGCCTATACAGAGGTGTCAACACATTCTAATTAAGTTCTCCTGATGTTAAAATTGCAGGAAATCTTAAGTTGCGATAATGGAGACAGTCTAAGTAAAAAAGGCAAGGAAGAGAGAACATTGACTGAACATACTGTTTAGATAAATTAAAATAATTTCATCCAAAACAGTCTGGTTATGTCTGCCTTAAACCAAATCATACTGTTTATTTCACAACTTGGGTTAGTAGGAACATGATTGTCATTTAGGAAAATGGAATTCTTTTCTGTGAAATTGTTCCCTAACTCAGTTATTACCACCACCACCACCACCATAGTCATCTTGTCTAGAAGTATATAAATTATCTTCAGTCAATCTTGATCTGTATGACTCAAAGAATCAGAACTAAGAAAAATGGGTGACATCGACAGGAAGACCAGGCTATATAATAAATGACTCAAACCAAGGTCTTCTCGCTGCTAAGCTCATATTCTTTCCACTATGTTGTTCTAGCTCTTTCTCAGTAATAACTTAAATCTAAAGTAAGCCTTTAGAGGTTGCAAAGATCCACTATCTCATTAGATCTTGATAATAACACTGAGAAGTAATTAGGGCAGACATAATATCTCTAATATACAGGGCACTTGGTACCCAGGGGTAAAATGACTTGTCCAAAGAAGCTGAATCTAATGCTTGGTAATATCCATAAGACATAAGTAACTACTAAAAAAATGCTGTGTGCTACTGAAGGATATTACCTTTAGAGTAATCATACCTTCAAATGAGTATAGTATATCTACTCTGTTTGTATTCTAGGGATAGTAAATACTAGGTATCTATACTGCCTTCTTCACACTGTAATCCTTCCCACACTCTTTCCTGCTGGGCCTGAACCCACCCTCAGAATCTTCTTGAACATACAGCTCCAGGCAGCCCCTATCAACTGACCGGCAATATGAGCCACCCAGATAAAACCTGATTTCCTACCCTGACTCTCTTCATTTAGGTCCCACATTGTATTACACTTGTTTCTGAGATCCTTTCTTTGCTTTTGATTTGATAATTGGTTATTAATGATTCTCACATTATTTCACGTGTTTATATATTGTCTTCTCCAAGTACGGAACTCTGCCTTTGATTTGTCGCAGAATATCAACTGCAATGATTCATATACAGTAGGCACTCTAAGTATTCTGAACGTACCTGAGACAAATGTATGGCATGTATGGAAAAATCTTAAGTTAAAAAAAAACACACACAAAACACCCACAACAAAAAACTGCCCTTGTTTCTAATTATGGTTTAGACCAGCGATAAGTAACTTTCTTCTGAAAGGGGAAGCTTTGTGGGTCAGATGGTCTCTGACGCATCACTCAGCTCTGCCATTGCAGTGTAAGGTGCCAAAAGATGATACGTAAATAAAGGTGTCTGTATTCCAATAAAACTTCACTTAAGGACACTAAAATCTGAATTTTATATCCTTTTCACATATCACAACAAATAGCTCTTCTTTTCATTTTCCCCCCACCAATTAAAAGTTATCAAAGCCATTCTTAGCTTGCAGGCCATAGAAAAACAGGAGGCAGGCTAGATTTGGCTCACAGGCCATAGTTTACTGAGCCCTGGCCTAACTCTGGTTTTCAAAGTGAGAATTTCTGGTGGTCTGCAGAATCCTGTCAACAAGTCCAACTCCCTGTATGTGAGGCCCGATTTTCTTCATATTATGCATTATAGGAGGTTAAATATAGAAGCAAATATGAGGATCCACCTGCCTCCTATTAAGCCAGAAACTGAGATTTGCAAAAAAGTAAAACAATGTCACTCTTCTCAGTAATTCATTTATGTTTAGAAAATATATTACTATATTTCAGATGCTCGTAATGCCACTTATGTTAACATGTAATGGGTTAATTATCAATTTTAAAAATGGATTACTGTTTTTTAAATTCCTCAGTTTTGATTTCTAATATGATAAGTGTCAATAGCTATAACCCATATAAACCAAAGCTGTATGGGGCCCTCAGTAATTTTAAGAACATAAAGGGATCTTGAGAGCAGACAGTTTGAGAACTAACTGCTGACTATAGCTGGTTGACTCATTCCTGCCAGCACTTCCCCAGGTCCACCCAACAGACAGACCACCTGATTTCAGTCTCCATCTTGACTTCTCCCCCGCTAAAAGCTTCCTGGCATTTCTTTGATTAGATCCTGATTTGATAAAATTTAATCCCATGCAATTTATGTTCTTCCATAATGAAGTTAGTGAAGACATGGTAGTTATCTTCATGAAAGAACCCTTCAGAAATGTGCCACCCACAAAAACGCTTCAGTCTTTACTTTGCCAAAACAGGCAACTTGATGCAAGGAACTCTCCTTGGCTTGTATTTTCAAATCTTAAGAAATTATTGTAATTCCTTGCCTCCATGAGAACACACCTCAAAACAGATTTCACCGACTCCTTTATAAATCAGAGTCCCTTTGACTTGGTTCCACAAAAATTGTGGGAGCCTGATGCTAATCAGCATCCTCATAGCAGCATGAAATCTAAAAAAAGAAAATCCACTAGAACTGGTGCATGTTTAATTGGCAGTGCCAATAATAATGCACTGTCAATTGTATTTTGCAACTAAGGGATACACATCTTAAAGAGAGGGTTATATGAGATTTTAAAACTTTTTAAAAGAATACTTAGGAGAAATAAAAGGGAAAGTTGTCTTATTTTCAGTGTTACCATATATAGGGAAACCTTATATAAGGAAGCATTTCTTTCCATATAAATTGACTTTGTCATAAGGTTTAACTGTCTATACAAATGATGTGTACTGCTGGCCTGGGGAATCTTGCCCCCTCCCCCCCAATTTTAGAGAGGATTAAACAATAACTACGATTTCCAACATTTATCATTTTGTTGAATTAAATATTAACTAGAAAGCGTTTCCCTATGAGAGTAAATGACTCTAAAAATCTTTAGTTTTCTCTTATGGGATAATAACTTTGTAAATACCGAAAAAGAAAGAAATGTATATTTTTAGATATTTATCCTTCAATCTGTATTATAAAATATCTAAAAAATCCGGAATTATGATCAGATACTAAATCTGCCATAATCTGTGATTTGGGCTCCAACTAGTAAAATAAAACACATTTGGCTATTTTGAACAACACTCAAACTGAAATTCACTAGCATCCTTAAGATCAGAAAGCCACTAGCAAATTATTACCTGTTTGGGGATTACTACCCATTTGGGGCAACAGTGCAAATTATATTAGAAAGATTTTGGTAGCTGTGATGTTCAATGAAGAACAGAAAATAGACTTAAAATGTGGGGGAAATGCTTACTGTCTAAATCTACAGTAAAAGCAAAAGTCTAACCATGATTGCAAAACATTCCAAATTGTGAAACTTAATTTGTAAAATAGACAAAAGTAAAGCAGCTTCCTCAGTTATTTTTTGATATCTCAGCATCAATTTAAAGAAAATGCTCATTTTAAAAGAAAGCCTACTTCAAAATATGAATCCCTATACTCAGTACAAACAGTCATAAATAACTGTGTATGTCATATCGCAACATTCCCCTTGCTCATGTGCATGCAAATGAAGGAGATGTGAAGCACGGTTTAAAAGTGACTTGCTTCACTATTCAACTCTTGAAGCGATAAAATAAAAAATACAAGCCGAAAAGAAACAAGACAATCGATGTTAAGGTGCAAACAATTAAATTACATAAAACTGGTATGGGAATTACATGGAAAAAAGAAAACAAGGATATGTATACTTCACTGTGTAGAAAAGATGTGCTATTTCTGGTAAATACTGTCTACACATTTTTTTAATATAATAAATCATTTTCCCCATTCTCATTTTAAAATCAAAATTATATTAATTAAAAAGCCTGAGCACAATAAAGTTGGTTAGGAAGGCAACACATTTCGAATCACTTGACACTTATACCACAACAGAGAAAAGGGTCGAGGGTAGTTGGTCCATATTTGAGAAGGAAAACAAAGTCTCAGTAAACATTGTTTCTGCTTCTTGAAAGCAACAAACCTAGAATCAAAGTCTAGTTATCCTAAAGCTTGGCACAGCAGTTTAAAATGTGAAAAACACCCTTGTTATTTTAATAAAATAATTTTCAGTTTTATTTTTTTTCACCCAATTCCCCTCCCCAGCAGGGGGACAACACAGTGTAAATTTCTGTAGCTGGTGGGGAATTTCCTTAGCACTTTGTGGAAACTGTTGGCTTTCAGAAACGGACAGGCTGATTTGAACCAAAAGTTAGACAAAACACATAATCGCAGCAACAATAAAAAGCTATTTAGAAAGATCAAGCCAAGCAGATAAGCAAACTTCATTAAATAAGCTTTCTGGGACTGTTCATCAAGTCAGTTCCCTAATTTCAAAAAGCCAAAGCAAAGCAAAGCACACTGACTTACATTGCTTCTTTAGTTCTTTCAGCTGTTGTTTAAACTGCACAAATTTTTCATTATTTTGAAAGTCTGCATCAGAATTCTTATTCTGTAAAGCCAAAAATTTCTTCTCCACTAATAATTTTAGATCTGGTATATTTTCTGGACGTTCTTCTTTTACCTGACAAAGACAATAAAATTATCTTAGTTAAATGTTAACAATAACATAGTATGTAATATTACTTTAATCTCACTTCATTCAAATAAAAATATAATGAGGTAGGAAACAGAATCCCCCAAACAGAGAACCAAAGTGGCTGGGACTTGTACCAGAACAGACCGCGGGAAACAAGGGAGGGAATCATTCATCCCACCTGCCCACTGCTTTCTTCCTCTTTTGTAAAATTTATTGGGGCGGCATTGATGTTAATTAGTAAGATGATGTGTGTTTCGAGTGCACAGCTCGATAATACATCATCTGCACATTGCATTTCGTCCTCAACACCCAAAGTTCCGTCTCCTTTCATAGTCATATATGTGACCCCTTTACCCTCTTCAACCTACCCCACCCGCCGAGTTTTTGTTTATTTTTGTTTGTTCATTTGCCGCTTTATGTTTTGCGTCCCCCATGAGTGAAATCACATGGCTCTGCCCCTTTCCTATTTTGCTTAGCATCATACTCTCGAGATCCATCCATGTTGTTGCAAACGGCAGTATTTCATCTTTTTCTTTAATCCTCCCCCAAGGATATTTTTCCATTGTTTTTCTGAGAGTGGAGAGAGAGAGAGAGGGGAAGGGGGGGAACAGCGATGTGAGAGGCACATAGACTGGCTGCCTCCCGCACGTGCCCCAGCCGGGGCGAGATCAAGCCCGCAACGGCGGTCCGCGACCCTGACTGGGATGAACCCTGAGACCCTTCAGTGCTCAGGCCAGTGCTCTGACCGCTGAGCCAAGGCAGCCAGCACATATTTCCTCTTTTCCTGTGGCTGACAGTGCTCCATTGTGCCTGCTAACTCGCCATCTCTGCCAACTACTGGAGAGAAATGGCACCAGCCCAAGGCCGCGTCTTCCACTTTACCAGGAGCGCGCCAGCCCAGGTCCGCCCGGTGCCCTCCGCCCTCCCCGCTCCTCTCTGACCCTCGGCCTCAGCAGCTGAGAGGGGTTCTGACTTCACAGGAGAAGTCGAGGCCTTCGCCTTGAACCTCACCACCTGCTGCCGCAACAGGAATAAGTGCCCCCCGTTCTGTTCATGCTGAACTCTCAATCTATGTGCTTATTTTTCCTCCCAATATTTTTATAAATTTCTCAAACATGTGAAAACTTGAAAGAACTGTATTTTACCATTCATCTACTTCCTAGATGCACAATTAATGCTGTGCTATGATTTATCACATATCTATTCATCTGTGTGCCCTCTATCGATCCCCAACCTTGTTCTTAAGTTCATTCTGGATTCCATCTTCTTCCTCTCCTTCAGAACAAAATGTCCCTCTCTGTAAGAGCTTTCCACCCAAACCTTAAACTGGCTCTTTACATCCATATTTTAAAACAACGTCTTTAATCCCTGCCCACTCCCATCATTTTCTATGTCCAGCTCCTTGAAAAAAAAAAAAAATCAATGTACCCACTGCTTCTACTTCCTCCCCCTCAGGCCTGGCCCGCTCCCATCAGGCTGCTGCCCGCCCACTTCTCTGCAGTGGCTCTTCTTCAGGCCATCATACTGGGGACCCCTTGAATCACCGGCCTTTTCCTGATGCTCCCGCCACCAAGCAAAATTCACCAAACTCTCCCATGTGCCCTGATATGCACTAGGCAGATTTCTTCCACAGCCCCAGTAATATTCAATTGCACTTATTTTTATGTTTCTTTTCCCTAATAAAATGTAAACTCTTTGAAAGATGTCTGATTTATCACTGTGTTGCCAGCACACAGTAGGTAGTACTCAATATATATGTACTCAATATATTTCAAAGGAATTAATCTGATTTGCTCCAAATAAACTTATCCACTAAAATCCACAACTTATCAACTGTTAATAGTTATCAGTAGGTATAAAACACAATTTCTGAGCTGGAAGACAACTTAGAGATCATCTAGTCTTGACTTCTACCTTCTCCAATTTCATAAACAAATAGAATGACATAGAAAAAAGTTAAATGACTTACCTACTATCATCCAATTAGAGGCAATGCTAAGACTATAAGATAGATATAAGAAATTCTCCATATTGATATAATTTTCTTTTGCTTAATTGTTATGCATTTTAATTAGCTAAAAAAATAAAATTAAGCATAAAACCAAAATGCCTAAATTTATATTTATAGTATGAAGTGAAGGAACTGATTGTGTTCTCATTGCACTGATGAAACTCAACCAGTGCTGGACCCACCAGCAAACAGAGTTGTAAAAAAAATGGAGTGGCTTTAATGACAAGTCTTATACGTAATTTAAAATGTTAAGTAAGTCCTGTAAGGCTAAAGAACCAATAAAGCTCAGTTTGGAAAAGAGAAGGTAGAAAAGCAATTTAATAGTGCCTTATGTCTTAAGAATAGGAGATGTTATACATGGTGATTAGCTGTCTACCCTTACACTAGACAGAACAAGATGAAACAAGTTCAAGATTATAGCATGAAGTGTCCACAGTAGGTATAGAAAATAAGCTATGAGCTCTTAGAAAGGAATTATAGTCTCTTTTTCCGGATTTATAAAATAAAATCGACTCACATCCACCTGAGATGTTAATGATAATATTCCAGGTAAGCATACAGATCAACCTTTTCCAGGTCTTTTAATGAGTCAAATGATTATTTAATCTGGGGAGATCTGGTTTGAGCAGATGTAAATGTAAATGTAAATGTTCTTTTCTAATATAGTCTCTAACTCACTCAACATACTTAATTTTCCTACTTCAACTACAACCACTGCTGAGGAGTTGGACAGAAGATGGGGAGGAGATGGAGGGAAAGGCATTTTGAGGCTGACTACAAGCTAATCTGAAATACGACTAGGAAAACCTGAGTAAACCAAATTTAGTGATTCAGAGTACTTTTTGCCCCACAGCCAGAGCCTCAAGAGATCTGCTGTGCAGCACATAAATTCACAGCAGCAAATATCTTCTCTGGAAATCTAACGCTACAGTTGGCAGAGCTACCCACTGCAAAGAGAACTTACTGTACTCTAGCTATTAAAACAAGAGCCTGGAAAATATCAAATTCATTATCTGTTTAAATCAATGCAATAAATGTGATTAACTATATTTTTAATGGTTTCTTGCTTTGTTTGTATCTTCAAGAGAAATAGATACATAATCCCAAAAGGGCAATGAAAAAGCCATTCACTGGTAGCCGATCATAAGTGTTATCTAGTCTGAAAAAAGGAAGGATGGCCCTCTGCCTAGGACAAATTTAAAATACCTCCAAGAATTCTGAGATGGAAGGAGAGGATCTATTAGATCCCAGTCCATCACTTTCCTAAGGATAAAACCCCTAAACACAGGATGTTAACACCTCAGTGAATTAAAAGCACTGGGTGTATTAGTCTGCTAAGGCTGTTAGCAAGCCACCGACTGGGTGGCTTTAACAACAGAAATAATTTTCTCACAGGTTTGGAGGCTAACTGTCTGAGACCAAGGTGACAGCAGGCTGGTTCCTTCTGAGGCCTTTCCCTTTGGCCTGAAGAGGGCTGTCCTCTTACGCTGTCACATGGTCGTCCTTCTGTGCATGTCTCTGTTCAAATCTCCCCCTCGTATAAGGATACCAGTCATATGGGATTAGGGCTCATTCCAATGGCGTTATTTAAACTTAATTACTCTTTAAAAAACCCTATCTGAGGTACTGGGGATTAGGACTTTAACATAAGAATTTCGGGGGAAGACAATTCAACACATACACTGGGTTAATGAATTTTTAAAACAGAGTTCTTAAAACAGCTTACAGATTATTAATTTTTAGACCATTATAATTTAAAAATGATGGGAACTACTGAGAAGTAAACTTAGCAGACATCATACTTACATAAGAGGGATTTCATACTACCCTTGGGAGAGAAAAAGTTGAGTTTTTATGCACCACTCACCCATCCAGTATTCAGTGAGTGTCCTCTCTGTGCTAAGCACCGCAGCTGAACAGGAAAGAAGGTGAGGAAAGTTGATCGGGAGCAGATGGTGAATAGCTCTGGGAGCCAGGCTATGCAAGTGAACCTGATCTGATAGGCAGCAGAAAAGACACTAAATGATTTTATTGAGTAAAGTAATAATACCATGAGAACTTCTAAAAAATCACTGTTAAAGTATATAAGATGCCTACAGACAGAGAATGAAGTTAATGCTGCACGACAACTAACGCCAGAGGCGCTAGCAACTTGGTCAAATTATAAATGTGATTTTTGAAGCAGAATGCCTGAGTCTTTTTGTGAGAGGAAGACCAGGCCTTTTGTGAGAGGAAGATAATGACCCTAAGATAGTCAATATTTAATAAAGGCAACTAGCTAAATAACATTTTATTGGGAAAGAAGGGGGCAGTCCTGAATGTCTGTTTAACACCTAAGTGGAGAAATCTCGTAGGTGGCTGGAAAGACATTTAAAATGAGAACATGGGAAGAAAAATAAGAGAGATGTGAAAGGAACTCTACAACAAGCAAAGAAGAAAGCCAAGAGTGAGGAATACCACAGAAGAAGGGAAAAGAAAATTTCCTTAACAGTGATGCTTGCTCTTGGGGAAAAATGATACAAGAGAGTTCAAGTAAGATAAAGTCTAAAGAGAGACCACTGGATCTAAATACCAGGCACTTGGTACAGTGCACTGAAACGATTGATCTGTCTCAGCCTACAAGCTGTGAAGCTGCTCTCAGGCCAGGCTTATTCCAGGGCGTCTACTCCGCTGCCTGGAAACAGGAGGTGCTCAAATGGTGCTGATGAACAAGTGAATCACTGGGAGGCCCAATTATGCTGCACTGAGATGAGGAAAAGATAAAGGGAGTTCTGTGTGAACAAATGAGTGCATTTTGGTGGCAACGGAAGAAGAGATACAGGAAGTTGATCATGGCCAAGAGAGAGCTAAAGGGATCTGTTTATTTGCATAGAGGGTAACAGTAGCTTAAAGTGAAGCTGACGTGGTGGAGAAAGAACATGGACCTCGAGATCAGACGGATCTCAGTTGACTCCATGCACGGATCTTAGGACGGTCCTTCTCGACCTTGGATTTCTCTCACCTCTTCATCAGGAATGCCCACTTCAATGCTGTGAGGACTCAATTAAATCATGTTTGTGTTTAACTCTGGCACAAAGAAATATTAAGAAAATGGTATTCTTTTCCTTCCAACTTTTGCACAGAGCCTTTAGCATGTTTTTGGACTGTGAAGAAGGAGCCGCCAATGGGGAAACAAATCCATAACACTAAGAGAAAGCAGATAATCGTTTTCAGTTGAGAAAATCATTCAAATACTAGGACAAAAACTAGAGAAGAAAGAAAGTGACCCACTGGGAAAGCACAACAGTCTTTCCCTGGCATTGTAAGTGCTTCCAGAGCTGGGTACACAAGGAGAAACCCCCCAAAAGTGTAGGACAACAGGAAGTGGTGAGGGCTGTGTTGACCGGACGGTACAAATCCCAGGTGAGAGTATGCTGCCACACAGCTCTGGGTGACTGCTGCCTGGTGAGAGAGAAAGCCCTGTTTGTAAAGAAAAGCTAGAAATCCAGATTGTTGTGAGATATTTTCTGGTTTTTAAAACAATGTATAGTCCAAACAATTCACAGCCTACAGGCCATGAATGTGAAACCTCTGCTTAATGCAAACAACATGTTTTGGACATAAAAATAAAAGTACTCTTGCCGTCCACAATATTTCGGGGGTGGGGGAGGGGGCGTCTAGTGCAAGTCCCAGACTTCTTTCTACTTTAGGGATGAAATGTGGTCCTTTCGAGCAAGCCAGAGAGTAATGGGAAAAGATGGGTGTGGGAGAGAGAGGGGAAAAGTAGAGGATTCCATTTTGACATTTATTCCAAAGTATTTATGATCAAAAACTTGGGCACTAGACTTAAGATTAAAAATAAGACACTGCTACTAACTGAATGACCTTAGAAAAGTTACTGATGCATCTATCCTTAGTTTCTTCACTTGTAAAGAGAAAATAGTAACAGTATTCACCTCACAGTGTTGCTGAGAGGAAGAGATGAAATGGAGTAGGGAGGCACTGCCGTGTACAGAGAATATTCAATAATGAGTAGCTGTTATTGTTGTTATCATTTTATGTATCTCCAGGGTGCTTGGATATACAGGTCTGCAGCACAGCAGACGGCATGGAAACATCCATGTAGAGGGGATTAGTTTGGATTTTTATGGAAACTGTGGAAATAAGTGGTACTACCAAGGTGACAAAACACAGAAACTAAAAAAAATAGAACTCTGAAGAATACAATATTTAGAAAGCAGCTAGAAGGGTCTAAAAAGAAAAAGTACAAGAGTGAAAAAGACAAACAAAATAAAGTGTCCAAAAGTCTAGGGCAAATGTCACGATCTGTCAAATGCTACAGAGAAGTCAAGCTAAATAAGGAATGAGATGTATCCATTGGACTCAGTGTCAATCACAAGGGACTTCAGCAAGAGAAGAGGTATGTACAAAGTGCTGACTCTGAAATATCCAGGTCTCTGTTTATTATTTATTTATTTAACACTTACCCAAGGATATTCTTTCCATTGCTTTCAGAGAGAGTTGGAAAGAAAGAGAGAGAAACATTGATGTTAGAGAGACACATTGATTGGTTGCCTCCTGCACCCCCCCCCAACCAGGGATGGTGACAGCCTGCGAAGGAGGTACATGCCCTTGGCCGGAATCGAACCCGGGCCCCTTCAGTCCTCGGGCCACACTCTAACCACTGAGACAAACTGGCTAGGGCTCCAGGTCTTTGTTTAATGAACTGTTTCAGAAAGATGGAGAAGTGATTGGAAAAAACACACAAAACCCCAAAAGTTCCATGAATTCTCCAACTGCTTATTTTCAGGCCCAAATCACTTGTAAATGTTTAGCTACATTTAATTGGAACCCAACTCTCCTGTGATTGCAATATTTTTCTTATGTCAGCAAGGGGAATGTAATCGATGAGCTGACTGTTAAGAACTCAATCAGGCCTCTGGTGGCTCCGTCCCTATGAACAAAGACTGGTTGTTTTTAGGAAAAAAAGATAATAGTAGAAACAAAAGGCAGAACTCAGTCCCTACCCATAGTGGAACTACATATTTTCAACATGCTTTAACCTAAAATTTTAAATATTTATATGATTACAATATACCTTATTTCTTTTTAAACAAGATTGTATACATATGCAATTACTCAAAGTGTGTCATTTTACTGCCATAGGGCAAAGTCAAGATCTCTTCCAATTATCCTTATTGCCTTATAGCCACCATCTCACTGGGAGGGGAGATCACAGAAGCTAAAGATATTAATGGGCTGAGTCATTCACACACTTTTGAAACATGTGAGAATCTAGTATAAAATCAGTCATTCTTGTAACTGAACCGAGACTCAGATGATTTGCTCTCTCCAAAAGAGCCACTGTTAGACGTTCGGCTCCCAAAATAATATATACCTAATAATTTACACTTGAGAAATCATGCAGCCTTTAGAAGCTTATTATGGGTACATAATACTGATAAGCCATTTGCTTTGTGTTCTGCTCAGTACACTAAGTATTTCAAGTTCTAAGTCATAATCAGTTTGATCTAAGGCTATGGGACCAGCTTTCATGCTGGGAATCCAGAAGAAATGGCCTCAGTTGGTCCTAGAACATTTATTCAACAAATATTTACTGAGTTCCAGTTGGGTACCAGGCATTATCCTGAGCACTGAGACATTTATGGAAGCTGGCCCAGGCTTATGACACACCACCAACCCAACTGGTGAGGCACAGGGTAAATTTATATAGGCCAACACCGTCTCCACCTTTGTATAGCAAAAAGTCTTGGTAAAGTTTTTATGAAAGGCATGCCTGGGCTAAGAATCATTATGCTTTCAGTGGCTAGTACCTAACTGCATGTACATATGGAGACACAATTCATTTTCTATGGTGTTTACTATACTGCCTTTGCCCTGTTTTAAAAAAAAAAAAATTTAAAAAATCACACACTAATGATGACCAGCCTGAATTATATATACCCTTCATCTCATGCCAGTTTCTGTTGTCCATTGCACAACCTGCACTGAACTCTCTGGACCCAATTCTTTATAGCTGAGTGAGTTTCCCAGTGCCATTATTTAGTTTGACTTCTGAAAAAACACTTAAGAGAGAATACTTCCTTGTTGAGCATTATTACACATCCCATGGACTTCATAGTTTGCCAAGGTGTTGTAATACACCATTAGTGAGCAGTGGCCACCAGACATGGAAACACCTTTCCTCCTTCAAGCCTTTCAGAAAAATGTTGAAAATGAAAAAACTTAAACATGTGTGAGAGTGTTACTGGTTTAGTCCTAATGGACTAATCCTGTAGCACAGGCCGTTGTCTAACAGATGGCAGTTGAATGAGGCAATCTGCCATCTATGTGCATCTGTTACTAAACATTTTTGCTGTTGAAAATTAATAAGTTTCTCACAGCACCATCCCTACTATAAGATTGTGACAAATAAGAGTCACCTATTTACACAGAATACAGCATTAAGATTCCCATACTGGGGGCCGGGAAGGGGGCGGGGAGTGACAAAGTGTTGATTGTGCCCCTAGTTTTTTCTTTATTCTGTTTTGGCAGAATTTATAGACATGTGCATTATTTATTTATTCATCCATTTAATAAATATTTACCAAATGCCTACCACCCGCAGGCACTGTGCTAGGCAATGGAGATGTAATGTAAACAGACTAACCGGGCCCTTGTTCTCATGGGGTTTGGGATCGGGTGGAGGAAACAAATATTATTCAAATAGTCAAAAAATACACTACCACCCGTGATGAGTGCTGGGAAGAAAATGCATCAGATGCTAGGAGAACATGTCACAACATAAATATTGAGGACATTTTCATAGGCAATCTAAGCATGTTCAATTTAAAGACAGGTCATGCTGCAGGGAGGGTGGGACGAGGCTGATTACTGTTGTTATTAACAAACACTGTGCACTTGCACAGCACCTTTCATCTGAGTGGTTCAAAGCCTGATGTACACAAGAACCATTATCCCAATTTTACAGATGTGAGGAATGGGCAGCTCACAGCAGTTAAGCGTCTTGCCCAAAGTCATACTGAGTCAGTGACAGATGGTTTCAAACTCATTCAAACTCCCTTTCAACTTCATTTTGTTTTATATGTGCTTTCCAAATAACACCTCAGAATGAACTTTCATACTCTATCTTAATTTTATGAAAGCATACTTGATTTCAGGCATATATTCTCAAACTTTAGTGGTCTTTTGTTAGTTCTTAGATGAAAAGACACTTATTCTGAATTTGAAATTGCCCTTCCTGTCATCCACAGAATTACTAAATGCTTTATTTATCATTATGGAATCTCACTCAAGATTGTGCAGTGAAGAAAGTACAGCAATGGGTTGATGCTAGTGGGATTTACTGTCTTACCAAGTACTCCATAATCCAGAAAGAATCTTTCAGAATGCTAAGTCATCTACTGAAGATTCAGTTCCAGGGCTACCTGGACAACAATACCTCATGAGGTTAGAGTGATGTCCCCATAGGATGCTTGTAACTGAGTAATACATGACATTGTTTCTCTCACAGTGAGAACACATGGGCCTAGAAACCAAGGGATAAAAGGAGATTTAACTACACATCTTCTCTTCTCCCTCATCATACCTAATGACCAACTTGCATTTTCCCCATGGCTGCAACTCTAGTTCTGCCAGTTTAACAGTCTCAGCACTCAAGAGAGAATGATTTCACTAAGGGACTCAACTCAACAATGCCTCCACTGATTTGAAAGCTTAAACTGCAACCTAGTAATTTTGAGCTCCATATGACACTCAATAGTCAGACAAAAAGTGAAGTTACAGAACTGGTTGGGACAATGAATCTTCATTATCAAGGGTAAACAGGACTGCTGCTACAGAGTGTGTCTTGAACCAGGGACAACTCCTTGTTTTTGCCGTGTCTACTGGTAAAAGATAATGAAAGTCAGAAACAACTCCATACAGACAGGACCATCAAGAATACAGATAACTTAGGAATAGAAGCCCAGGTGTTATAGTCAAATAAAAACCTACATCAGCTCAGAGTTTGGCTGAGAGCAGAGAGAACATGAAATGGGTAGTGGAGAAAGGGAGTTAAAAATACCAACTATGTGTTCAGGGTCCACCCTTATTTCTTCCTTGGTTTGACATGTACATACTTACATTTCTAACTAATTTCTCCCTTTCCCTTTCTCCTAATATTTTATAAAAAGTGAGTTGGTGCCCTGGCCAGTGTGGCTCAGTTGGCTGAGTGCTGTCCCATGCACCAAAAGGTTACTGGTTCGATGCCCGATCAGGGCCCATGCTCGGGTTGTGGGCTCAGTCCCCAGTAAGGGCTGTGCAGGAGGCAGCCAATTGATGTTCCTCATATCAATGTTCCTCTCTCTCCCTCTCCCTCTCTCTTCCTCTCACTCAAAAATCAGTAAAAAACATTTTTTTAAAAAGTGAGTTGGTGGCTCATTACAAAGTGCCATTATGAAACAGTAACAAAAGTAATGAGCATGGCCCCAATATCTTAAACTTGGAAACAGGAACTGAGAGGATGTTCATCTTTGCTCCTTTTGTGGAGAGAGAGCTGCAGTTAGTGTCATCTTGGGCAAGTCACTTAACATCTCAGAAATTTCATTTCTTCATCTGTAACTCGAACCAAATCACAGGGCTGTCATGAATATTAAATTAGAGCATTTAAAGAATTTAGAGCTTTGAAATCCAAATACAGTAGCTACTAACCACATGTGGTTATTTAAATTTAAATTAATTAAAATTAAATAAAATCAAAGATTCAGTTCCTCAGTCACACTGTCACATTTCAAGTGCTCAAATGCCACCTGTAGCCAGTGGCTACCTTCCTACAGTGCAGATCCAGAACACTGCCTTTACTGTAGAAAGTTCTATAAGAAAGGATTGACTTTCAGAACACTTCCTGGCATTCAGTGAGCACTCAGATGGTAACTGCCGCTATTATTATCACTAGTATTGTTTTCATTATTATTTTACATTATATCATCAGAACTTATTTATCTTACATCTAGAAGTTTGTACCTTTGACCACCTTCACCCAATTCCTCCCCAACCTCACCTCTCCCCTCACCTCTGGCAACCACATTATCATTATTATTACAACAGCAAGTTTAAGATATAGCTGAATTAAAACATCTGGTGGAGAAGACAGACAAGGAAAAAGCAATTAAATGGAGTTTGATAAGCAATAGCAGCAGTATCAAGAGAAAGAGCTGCTCTCAATGTACAGTTTAGTTTATTATAGGCAAGTTACTGAACTAAGCATTTCACATGGATTATTTTATTTAATCTTCCCTAAACAAACAACCTAGTAAGTAAGAACTAACACATCCCTATATTACAGATTAGGAAATTGATACTAAGAAGTGGTCTAACTGCAAGTAGTCAAAATGCTCATCAGTGTTGGAGCTGGGACTTGCATTGGCAGGTCTGTTAAACGAGTAAGTCCATGTCTTAAAGGCTACTTACAAGTCACCAAATGTTTACTGAGTGCCTGCTAGAGGTAATGCACAGCTCTAGGAGCTGGGAAAACAGAAGGACACAAAACAGACCAAGTCCCTGCCCTCATGGAACTTATACTGTAGCTTAGAAGAACAGTAAGAAAATATATAATTAGCCAGATAGGAATAAGTGCTGTGGATAACAATAAAACAGGGTGGGGGTAGGTGAGCTCTTCTATGATGGACAGCCAGGGAAGGCTTCAATAAAAAGATGACGCCTGAAGAAAACTTAAAGGGCAGGGGAGTGAAAGGAGATGAGGTCAGAAGTAAAGATGGATGATGGTGGGGCAGACCATGGAGGCCATGTGTGGCCTTTGGCCTCTACTCTAAGAGAGAGGGGGAGGGTTAGAGCAGAGGAGTGAGGAGATCTGATTTTCTTTTTTAAAGGATCATTGGTAATAGGATGAGAATAGATTTAGGGAAGAAAGGGCAAAAGCAAGAAACCAGTCTACTGATGGACTGGATATGGGCTGTGAAACAATTAAGGAACTCAGGACAACGCTGACTAAATGAAATGGTGCAGTTACCATTTTCTGAGGTCGGAAAGTGGGAGAAACAGCTGGTTTTGGAGGAAAAAAATGCAGAGTTGAGTTTGGGAAGGTTAAATGTGAAAGGCCTAGGGAATGAAATAAAGTGGAAATGAAAAGAAGACAGTTATATATCTGAGACTTGGAGAGAAGATATGGTTCTAAGTACAAATACTAAGAAAAATGATTAAGCATATGGTATTATAAGAGCACGTGGAGTAATACACTTGGAAGACAGACTTGGTGATGTCAGGGAGGGCTATTAAAAAAGAGGCTATTCTAAGTGTGTGAAGGGTATGAAAGAGTTAGCTATTTGAAAGTGAAAGAAGGGCACTCCCAGTAGAAGGAATAACTTGTGCTACAGTCAGAGGCAAGAGAGCATTCCGAGAACTAGCATGAAAGAGGGGTAAAGACTATAGAGTCTAGCAGGGGAAGTTTAAAATTAATTATTCCTGAGAGTAATTATTCCTTACCACAGGGCAAAGTTGTGAAAAGGGAGCAAAATAATCAAATTTTCAATTTAGAAAGGTCTCTTGAACTACAACTAGGGAGAAAGCGTATTAGCAGAGGGCAAAACATATTTGCAGGCAGCAAACTTTCCATAGGAGATCTGAGACTGTGAAAGTGCAGGTGAAGGAGGTAAACGGACTTGAGAATCAGTAACACTGGGTGATGGAATGATGCATGAGGAGCCAGGAGTAGTAAGGGTGATAACCACGTTTCTGATGTGGGAAACTGGGTAGATGGTAAAGCCACTTACAAAGCAATAGGATCCCAGATGAAAATCGGAGCAAAAACTTCTCTCTGGGACGTGTTGAATTTAAAGAGCACACTCGGGTAGAGATGTCACACAGACAACTGATCTGGAATGGAAGTAAGGATTTGGGACTGAGCAACATAAAGACAGTAAGTCAAATTATAAGCATAGATGTCACCTCTCAGGAAGAGTGCAGTGTGAGAAAAGAACCAAAGGACAGGTAGGAACGCCAAGATGAAGGGGGGTCCACCAAGGAGGCTATGCAGAAGTGGCCAGAGGCCAGGAGAAAACACAGATGGGTGTAATCATGAAAGCCTAGGGACACAATTTAGCGGGAAGGGAGCTATTAGCAGCGACATCAAAGAAGAGCACGAGTGAACACTACCCTCTGGGTTACGAGGTGTGTCACCTCGGGCAGTCAGCCTCAGTTTCCTCTTCTACACAAGAATGTCCTACTACCTCCGCACCTGGCTGTCATGAGGCTACACAGTGAAGCGCATAAAGTACCTAGCACACGTTAAGACAGAAACAATGCTCTATTTTTATTACCACTTATCTTATGTATGCCAGACAGGCAGGTCCGGGTAACAGGAGAACAGGGGTTGACAGCATGAACCGCTTGGCACCGTAAAGGAAAACTGCAGTCTGAAAAAGGGCAACTGGGAGAGAACAACTAGAATCCTTTTCCTTTTCTTTCACCTCTCTCCCAATGTCCCCTTCCTCCCTCCTAAGTGCAGTTTATAATTTTATAATGCACAAATTCCCAAGAGCCTGCCAAAGGGACCTTTTATGTATACCTTAGTATTTACACCAAGAACTCGGCGGACATTTACCACAGTCATCACAAGTTAGTGACACAGTAGTCACATTCTAAAAAAGGGCAGCTTCAACTCATGAGCAGCCCACAAATAAATGAATAAATGTTCTGTAGAAATTAATCTATCACTTAGTGATTTCAAAAGTCCTTCCAACAGTTTTTGAAACAATAGGCCAAGTAATGTTTATCAAATGAAATATTCTAACTATCTGATTAAGGAGACCTCTGGACAACCAAATTGACTTGCAGGTTAGTTCTGATACTGGCAACATGACAGTCACATAGAAGTTTCCCAGATGGCATATACTTTCCTATGAATTAAGGTTCCACTCTTTCTTGCTCTCACCTCCTCAAAGACATGGGGTCAGGTGGAACTGGGAAAACTGTCTCCAATGCTTGCTTTCTAATGTAAGAAACATGGGTTTTACATAGAAGAATTTCACCTATTTAACCTAAACTATTCCCATCCTAACATAACTTCCCTAGCCTCTTTGCTTTATGATTGGCTTTGCAATTCTTTCAATGCAACTTTCAATACACAAAGCCTGTATTATAATCCCTTCCCTACCTGCTTATTCTGTTACATCCATCAAAGTCAAGGGTCCCAGAAAAGTCTTCACTTAGGAGGATCTCAATTTTCTTACACTCTTTTAGATAAACTTCTTTCCACACAATTTAGCAGTGGTTGGTGATACTGAAGCTTATCTGGTGGTAAAAAGGCATCCTGCTTCAGAATCTAAGCAATGAAAGAAGTGTTCCTTCCAGTCTTTGTGTGAGATGTGAGTGTGTGTGGAGGAGGGCTATCCATAGCTGGTGCTACCTAGCCTGAAGAAAGCAGAAGGCCTGAGGGGAGCACGCGCAGTGCTGAGTTTCCTGGAGCCCTTCCTTTCGAAGCATTCTGGTCCAGGAAGACAAGGCTTCTGCACCTGGGGCCACTGGGAAGCGCCCGGCCACTACAAGGTAGCTGGGATGAGGGCTGTAGGAGCTGCTTTCCCATGTTCCACATCTTCCCTGAGTCCTCCAGTCACACCCTCCATGAACTACGGCATCCTAATAACCAAAAGAACAAATTCACCATTTCTGTTGTAACCAAACAGAAAACCTATTTCATATGACCAAAGAAACTGAAAAAATATAAGCAAAATATCTACTCTGGGGATACTACATGTTTCTCTATATCCGTAAGTTAATTTCTAACTCTCACAGATGCCCTGAGGGTTCTGGTAAACAATAAGCCAAATCCCTTATGCTTATACCATACCACACATCTATGACACAGAAGCCAAGGATATGAGGCTAGATCTTTCCCTCAGTTATCACGTCTCACTCAACACAATCAAGACTATGGAATTACTAATACTCCAGCAGTTTATTAACACTTCTTATCCCCACCTGCTCTATTTACTCTTGCCTAGCAGCCTATCAAATTTTCTAATGTTGCCTTCTCTATAATTAATATGGCTTCCTCATATTTGAAATTACTTCTCATGTCTAAAGCTATCAAATTGCTTTTCACCTTCCAATTCGTTCCCTCTGAGAAAGAGTTCCTGACTAAATGAAAATGAATCCTATCCACTACTAACCTAATCAAAATTCTAATGTGCCACAGGAAAATTACAACAATAAACAAAACAAAGACTGGTTAGGTACTTCACAGTTTATAGAGCACCTTTTAGAATAATTTCGATAACTTGATTCTCGTTACCCGGAGAGATTAAATAACTTCCTTGAACCAAACACTGAATAGGTGACAGAGCCCTGAGGTGGCCACCAAGTCTGAAAGCATAGCTAATACTATTTCATAAGGCACTGTAATATTATATCATTAAGCCAGCTATTGTGTATTCAAGACATTTCCAGACTTGGTAGCCTGATCTTCTAGCCATAACCTAGATCCCTCAGCTCCCCCATACATTTTACTCTGAAGTGCTAAAGAAGGCAGCAGTCAATGGAAAATACCATCTTAAGTTGGGATGATATTTTAAAACTGTTTAAAACCAGCTTTCATATTCTGTTCTCCGATTTAATTTCCAAACCACCTGGTGCATGGAGATTAAAAGAGGCAATTCATATTTTCTCAATGCCCATTATATAAAGCCTCACTTCCTGCAAGGTCATGCAGTACTTGCCTACATCATCTCATTTGCTCCTTGCCACAGTGTCCTCCTCTTTTTGTAGACACGAAAACTGAAGATTTTAGGAGGACAAGTCACTAGTCCAATGTCACACAGTTAGGCCAGGTCTTCTGATTCCAATTGCAGTAGTCTACTACTCCAGTGAAATATTCTTTACATGTTCCCTGAAAAGCTAACCTGGAAAGATGACAAAGTTATTCAACTTAGAATACTGCCTAGCACAGGCCAAGCACCAGAGAAATGTTAGCTAGGGTTACTATTATGACAGAAAAGACTAAATATTTTAACAAATATACACAAAGCATTGCATTAAAACTAGAAAAAAAAAACACTCCTTCATGTTCCACACCACTGCCACTTTTAAAACATACTACAAGCAGAAAGTTCTCAAAGGGCCAATGATACTGGCCCCTCTACAGTGTTTCCTCCTCCTAACGTAACAGTTCCATTTGACAACATGCATTTCCTCAAGTAGTTCTGTAATACTAACAGAATCCCTCCCTCATGCACGTCACATCAGTGTGAGGAGTCACTTCTCATTTAGACTCAATGTCCCAAACCTTCACCTTTGGGAAAGTTACAGTAAGCTATGTAAAAGATCAAAAGCATACCTTACAACTGAAACTAGACGAAAGTATTCTTACTCCCAACTGAAAAGAGACTCAACAAACTACGTCTGTCCTGAGGCATGGAGGTGTCATGAAAAGAGCCTTGAATTACATGTTAAAAAGCTTCTTGACTAAGCATGTCCCTGCATTTTCCCAAGGCTCAGAGTCCTCCACATCTACCTTACCTAACTTGGAAGGTTACTGTGGTCATTAAAGAGGTCAGGAATCCAAAGAGGGCTCTTTCCACCTCACCTGGCACAAAGGAAGTTGGTTTCAGGTTCTTAAAGGGCCAGGGGACTGGAGTAGACACTGATGACATTTCCAAGTCTGGTTTAATCAAATGATTAATGACCCTAGACAAGTATCAGCTCACTGGGGAAGCCAGTAGAAGTGAATTCACTATCGCCCAGATCAAGGCTAACTCCTCTAGAACATTCTAAACACCAAACTGACCACTACACATGGGCTTTGCTAGAGTTTTATAGAAATTGGATTACAATGAATTATTTACAGTTAAATCATTCTTAAAATATATTTTTAAATTTAGCCTGGAAACCTAGCCACTGAGCATCATTTCTATGGGAAATTGTACCCTACAATTCCATTCAGAATTCCAAACACTGGGAATACATCTTTTCTCTTTCCAGGTCCATGAGCTCACAGAGACTCCCTTCCGATCCTCTTCGGCAGATTCAGGAAGTTGCTTTCACTCTTTTTTTTTTTTTAAATATCTTTATTGATTTCAGAGAGGAAGGGAGAGGGAGACAGACAGTTGAAACATCAATGATGAGACAATCATCATTGATCGGCTGCCTCCTGCAAGCCCCAGCCTGGGGATCGCCTGGGGATTGAGCGTGCAATTGGGCACGTGCCCTGACTGGGAATGGAACCTCGATCTCCCGGATCCTAGGTCAATGCTCACCTGCTGAGCCACGCCGGGCTGGGCTGCTTTCACTCTTTGGTCCTATGGCCATTCAGATATGAGATGTCAGGTGAGGACTGTCAGGATAAAATAACTATATAACCATCTTTCACTTTTTTCTTTTTGGTCACATTCCTATTTATAATTTCATTTTATCTACAATTGCCCAGTGAAGTATGTAGAACAAATACTATTATTACTCATTTCAGAAATGAGGAAGTTGAAGTATAAAAGTGAAGTGACTTGCCCAAGGTCAAAGCCTGGCAGGACAAGGATCAGAAGCCAGATCTTTATTTCCCAGACCAACATTCTTATCAGTCAAACAACAAAGGCTTGGAAAAGGGATAGAAGGAAGTGATTTATTTATACTTAATTTTTAAACTAATTTTGTCTGGCTTTGTGAATTTTCATTAATTTCCTTCTTCATTGTCACCTGATGAGTTAGTCACTAAAACCTTCAGATCAGAAAGTATAAACTGTTTTAAATTATTTCCTCATTGTTATATATAGATGTTCAACTTTAAGTGTTTCATAATAAAATGACTCAGGGACTAAGCAAGCCCAATCTACATTAGTCACTTGTTGAACGGTTACAAGAGATCTATGCAAAACTCTTGGGAGGTGGGTGGGAGACAGAAATAAACACCAAAAAGATGACTAAATTAAAGACAAAAAGTGAATGTAAAACTTGCACATTTTTCCTGCTAGTTTAAGGTGTAGGATGGGAGAACAAATGCAAGGAAACAAGACACAGGTCATCTATTACCATTTTCCCCAGTTTAGGTGGTACCGAAGAGTTTTTTGTGGCAAGAGAAAGAAGTTAAAAGTTAACAGGACAGAACACTCAGACCTTGCCTTTATATAGCACTTTTACCTCACAAGTGCTTTCACATACATTATCTCATCTTTTAATCAAGAAATCACCCTGAGAGAGATAGGGGCAGATATAACTAAGTTCATTTTGCAAACTTGCTTAAGGTCACAGAGCCATTCAGTAGACAGGTGTAGAAGAAAACTCAGTAATTAAATTGAACGTTGACACCAATTTACAACTCTAATGGGATCATACACACTTCATATCACAAAGGCAAAGCACTTCAGTTCCATAATCTGGCAGACCAATTCCATTACTATTATAGAAAAGGTGGTAGAACATATTCTAATTGCATCTATATTATTTATAGGTGCTTTAAGTCATGTCTTAAGAATTTCTTCTAAAAAAAATAAGCACATAATGTTTGTGTTGAGACTTTTAAAGACACGGTGTAACCTTACACATCAAATTTAATATCTGATTTTTGCAAGAGGAATGCTCTGAGCACACCCAGGATTTAGTCCATTTAGAGTTCCTATTTAGTATTTCATGTGGCATTTTTGGCTTCTGTTTCATGTTGGGGGTGAAAATAAACCTCTGGGTGATAGAGAGTAACCTGATGGGTATAGAGAGGGTTTCCTTGGTACCAATAACATTCCAAGAAGCACAAATAGGTGAGGCAACTGGAAGGCAGGCAATGAAGTATGTGAGACCTCAGGAAGGTAAAAGGCAGGCAAGTCAGGATGTCTGGAAATCAATCATGTGATGTAATCGTATCAAACTATTTCTGGTTATTGTTTCCAATTTTAAGTAACACTGACTTGGTCTTTCTAAATATCACTCTCTATTAGAAGATAATTAAATGATTATTTGAAGATGAAATAAGGGATAGAAGAAATAATTAAATTAAAAACTGTTCCTAACAAATTGCATTACTCTAGGCCATGAGAAATGAACATAAGGATTTTCACTATTTTTAAAAATGCTTTATTATATGATATACATTTCCCTTGGGGGGTAGGGGCGGGGGGAGAAGCTGAGAGAGAGAGAAATGAAATTTTAAAAACTCCAGTGGTTAAAATATCAGGTTGGCCATGACACAGAACAAGGAAAGATAAAGTGTCACTATTTACAAGAAGCCTGATGCTTTGAGAGAAACAGAGTAAAAAGAAATCTGCTCCATTCTCTCAATGACGGCTCCCTGGGCACTGGCTCCACTTCAGAATGAAAGAGCTTTTCCTACCAGTACAATCGCACACTCACACAGGGCTTGAAACAGTAAAACCCACTGATATTCCCATTCATATTCTTTCCATTGTTTCACTTGTCAACTACTAACAGAGACTACATCTTTAAAATACAGCCGACAACTTGCATATGATACATCAGAGGAATCAAGCCAGGGCATTTTTCTCTCCTAATGTTTTTCAACTGGGTGCTACTAATAAACAAAAATTACTTAAAGATGGAAATGTCGTTCAAGAAATATTTCTGTCTGTGAACGAGTGTATAATTAATTATACTACTTACTGAACTATTGTAATCACATTTTTAAAGTAATTTTTGTTTACTTTATCTAAGAAAATAGCAAAAGTTACTCCAGAATTACCCATTTTTACTTAGTTGTCTGATTCTTATCTCTAGTATGACCCCTCTGCCCACCCCTTTCCCCTTATCATCATTAACTAGCCCATGTTAAAGGGCATAATCTCTTTCTCAACACAACAGACTTAAGTAGTCCTAACTGATCAGGGGACTTCAAATCCAATTGGCCAAATACCATGCTGCTCAGTGGCGTCTGCACTGGCCTGGGCCCCAGATTTTGCTCAAAACTTAGCACTAAGTTCCCACCAACAACTCCTGCCCTCATTATGAAGACTCCTTTTAAGGAAAGAGGCACCTCCTTCAACCTCCCAACCAACAGTCTCTGGCCTTTTCCAATTATTTCCTGCTGCCTACTCTACTCTCCAAATTTTAACTCAAAATTCCCTTTCAGATACTATTTAAATTTGATCATAGAAAATGACTTCTCCTTAACAGAATTCTCTGGCTTTTTTTTAGGGGCTTTCATGCTATCACCTTCCATTGTTACCAGAACTCTGTGACCCATACTATGACCTCCACTTTAAGAAGAAACTGAGGCTCAGAGTTCAAGTGCAGAAAAGTCGGAATTTAAACAAAGGCTGTTTTCCTTATTCTGAATTTCTTCAGCACATTTCTATTCTCTCTGTCAATCTATTTCATCACTGTTACTATCATTTTGCGGCTATTTTGTGTACACATGTCAAGAGACTTCTGTGTCTTCACTAGACTAAGCATACTATTGGCTCTAACTGAACAACTTAATCATGAGATTAACAAACCAGCAAAGACTTTCACCTCCACACTTTGAAAATGCATCATTTTACAGTGAACCTTAACATTTGGTGATCCATTTCCCCATTCAATTTCCTCATCTCCTTTCTACTGCCAGATGATGGGGAAAGGCCTAAATCTCAAGGTCTTTAATACTTATTATGATGAAAAGTGTGGCATGGAAGGAAGCTAAAGTGACTCCCTAAAATAAGGGTTTGACGCTATATATGAACTATGTTCAATGTCAGAAATAAGGAGGAGTTTGCTGTATTAAAGAACTCTCACATCACTTAAATAATTCGAGTAATCAGCTGCCAGGATTGCCTAGTGCCACAGAGGCCACGGTGCTTAATAACATAGGCACCCCAGTGCCTAACTGGAGCGGTCTGTACACTTTTCCTGCCCACATTGCTGCTGTGTCCCCCTCTGCCTCTTCTGCAACCCCTCTCTTCCTTTCCTCAAAAGTATTTTCTCCGCTCTCCTGAATGAACACTCTACACAGGGGTCCTGTTTGCTTCAAACGGAGGCTCTCACAGCCAAGGGATGACCGTATGTTTTTAAAAACCTTCCCTTCCTCTTCTTCACCGCTGAAATAATGAACAATCTTTTCAAAGGCCTGGCCCTTTCTAGATCTTCTACACAGAGACACCTCCGAGGCCATTTCAGGAAGGGCGTTTGATGCACCCCCCGCTTCCCTAGATGCCTTGAAAACCCCACACAAACTGCTGGGCCCATCTCTCAGCTTCCTCTGTAAGATAAGGGAGAGAGGGCGTTGAGACACTGACCAAAGCGGGTTCTGTAGAGTATCAGTCCTTCCCCTAAAGAGAGAGGTTTTCCAGTGATACAAGTTTAGGAAATTACTAATTCTCCTTTGGAGAATCGCAATGCATAAACGCATGCTGAAGGCTTCAGAGTCTTGAGGGAGATTCTTTCAATCAAGCATTCCTCAAACTTATTTGACTACAAAATCCTTTTTTCCTCATATAGTTATTCACATCCTGATTAACTAGTCTTATGGAGCCAAGTTTTGAAGATGCTGCACTAGATGCACATTAAGGTCCAGTTGAGTGTAAAGGTTTTAGAATTCTGAATAAAATCTAACAATACCTACAAAACATAAAGATGGATTTCTATACATTACCCATAAAGATCAACCTCAATCTAGCATAAACCAGTACATTCACTATTAGCAGCTACATTACCTGGTAACCTAAGAGAGAGATATATATCTAGATTCTTTCTTATAAAGGCAACTCAGTGAAATACTATATCCAGACCTAACTCTCTTGCATATTAGACAAAATGCTACCAAACACAACCTTAATTTGGAAATAACTACAGAGGGAGTTCTAAAGCACTGGAATAGAAATTAATTACCAGTAATAACCAAAGCAGACATATCCTGGGGCCAAATGGCTGAAGAATGAATACCTAAAGTCACCTTTTTTTTCCTAGTTAATTTCCACATGTGGACAATATTCCTACAGATGAAAAGGCTTATATATAGGGCACTTGGAAATCTTTGACAAGAAAGGCGTTAAGAGACAGCACACTCCTGTGCAGTGTCAAGTGTGTGTGACAGGGAGTAGAAAAGAGGGTAATCTTCAGTACCTTCCAATCTGGTTCCAAGAGATTTTCACTAATTCCACTGTCGTCTCTAACCTTCTTGCTATTCTGATGACAACAGTAATTTCTCTGATGCTCGGGAATCTCTGTCCCCAAATTTTATAACCCCCTCGCTAATTTCCTTTTCTTCCCCTTTTGTCAAATGATCCAAGATGTGACTGCATTTCACATTCAGTCGGTAAATGGTCATATCCAATAAACAACACTGTCTGGCCTGGAACTTTCTTCAGATACTATAAATTATTGGCTTTCTAAGTGAGAAATACTCCCTAAATCTGGTTTAAGTAAAACGGTAACTCACAACTTGCAAGATACATAAGAGTTGACACTCAAATAGTGGATGCTAAGGCCACTTTAAAGGAAGATTTACAAAAGGTAAAGCTTACCAGTTCATGGAGGGTGAGGGGAGGAGGCACAGGGAAGTGACTTGTCAAAAACATTCTAAATGGGTTGCATAATGGCAAGACTGAGGTAAGCTACACCTTTGACCCATCTCGTTCTTTTATTATATCTAAGATTGCGTTGGTTTCAACAGCTCACACGAGGTACATTTCCACTCTTCTAGCTCTCAACCAGATTAAATGTTCAGGTTAGCTTATCATGTAAAAACCACAGCACACGGGGCATATTCATGAACAGATTTGTAAGAAACAACACAAGTAGACCAATTTAGCCCTTAATTGCTCCTGTTAGGTTAAGAAGAAAAATACTGTCCCTCCCCAGGCTTTTGGTGGGAACTGTTATCAAACACTGACTACAAAAAAAACAAAAAACAAATATGTGGCAACAACCCAATTTCAATGCTTTCAAATCTTACATAATCTATAATATGCATGTAGCACCAAAGAGAGTAAGAGAGGAAAGTGAAGAAAAATACAAATGCTCTGAATCTTCTAACACATCAACATGCTGAAACAGAACATACTAAAAGAATAATATACAGGTAAAAGCTGAATATTCTTTTGAGATCTTTTTTAATCCTCCCCTGAGGATATGTTTTTATTGATATTTTAGAATGAGAGACACAGAGAGAAACATCGATGTGAAACATCGATTGGTTGCTTCCCGTATGGCCCTGACTAGGGCTGGAACCTGCAACCAGAGCATGTGCCCTGACTGGGAACTGAACCTGCCACCTTCTGGTGCCCAGGGTGATGTTCAACCAACTGAGCCACCCCGCTGGGCCCCTTAGTTATTAACTCTCCTTGAGCACATGCCACGAAAGTCATTAAGTGATGTCTATATTCTCTGTGTTGAACGTCTGTCTCCCTCTCTAGACTTGGGACATCCTGAAGGGTCAGGGTCACGTGGGCTTTGCTGAGTGACCTCCTATGTTCCGGACCTAGAAGGACCTGGCACACAGCGGTGTTAAGTAAATATTTATTCTATGACCGTTTGAGAACAAAGAGCCAACCAATGCTGCCCATTCCGTATACCCAAATAATAAAAGCTTAGAAATGAAGTAAAGGAACATTAGGTCATCAAGTCTGATGTTCAGAACTTCATTTTGTTCTCAACATGAAATTGAAAAAAGCTTTTCCCTGGCAGGGACAGCAAGAAAGGAAGTAACTGAACCATAGTCGATCTGTGAGCCATTTTACAGCTTTCAAAACACTTCCATCACATGTGGTCTCATGACTGAAAGTGGCCGAAGAATTCTTATAGAACTCTCTGCAGTTCAAAATGAACATTTTAAAGAACTGTGGCAGGCACAGAACCTATTTATCTTGAAAGTTTTTATAAATGGCTTATACCATATCTGGGGCTTTTGTTGTTGTTAATCCTCACTAAAGGATATTTTTTCCATTGATTTTTTTGAGAGAGAGTAAAAGGGAGGGGGAGACAGAGAGAAAGTGAGAAACATCAATATGAAAGAGACACACTAATTGGTTGCCTCCTGCACGTGCTCCAACTGGAACTGAGGTCTGCGCCCTTGACCGGGAACTGAACCAGAGACCCTTCAATCCTTGGGCCGATGCTCTACCCACTGAACAAAACCAGCCAGGGCATGGGACCTTTTTAGTGCTCACTGCAAAATTCTTTCTCTACAAACTACCTGAGACAAAGTCCTGTTTTCTGCTGTTTTATTTTGTTTTTTAATTTCAGAGTACTGAAATGAATACTGATTCCAAATAAACTCTTCAAGCATTGGAGAGTATACAGCAGCTCTTTTCTCAAAGGCCAAAGAAAGGCAATCTGGGAGCTTTTGCTGAAAGGGGTTTCCCAGGGATTGTTGGTAAACTGACTGACACCTCTAAAGTTCCAAAGTAAACTTCTAAAACCTCTTCAGAGGTACATAACCTCCAGAATTCTGTGTAGGTGAGAGTAGGACAGACATTTATTTAAATAATAAGCTCTAAAGCTCTTTGATGATTTTTTTTAATGTACCATGACTATATGAAAATTCATAAACAGTAAGACCACAGGATAGATCAGAATCTGGGCAAATGACATAGTAATGGGAGTGCTGCAGCTCTTTAAAAGTCTACGACACAGCAGAAGTTAAATAGGGATTCATATAGGTTCCTATTATCTGTATTCCTTCTGAGTAACTGAATTTAAAACAATTTCTTGAACACCTCAGACTGTAACTAGCTTATATCTAATCCTATGATTATGGAATTCTAGGCTAGGACAGGTCAAAGACAATAAAAGTTTTAAAGCCTTGAAATAAAGCGAGCAAAGTACTTGTTTTTAAGAAAGACTTTGTTCCATCTTCCTAAGTAACATATTTGGAAACCTGGGTTTGCAGTAACATAATATCTTATATCTCTATCCAATTTTATGAATGTCAAAGTGTTTGATACACACACAGTACTTTAATCTGACTCACACAATAATCTTGTGAAATAGGCAGACCAAGGATTTTACAGATGAAGAACATGAAGTTCCAAAGGTTTTGTTTCTTGACCCAGGATCATAACTTAGAAAATGGAAGAACTAGGGTTGGAAGGGTTTCTGATCCAGAGGGTTATTGCTATTTCTGAGAGCTATAGCATTCTGGTCCCTCTCAAGCTACTGTTTATTTTTTATATCTCCCCTAAACAAGCAACAAGACAGTGATGCCCATAACTTCA
The DNA here is from genome assembly GCF_054644295.1 of Miniopterus natalensis. Taxonomy (NCBI): domain Eukaryota; kingdom Metazoa; phylum Chordata; class Mammalia; order Chiroptera; family Miniopteridae; genus Miniopterus; species Miniopterus natalensis. The sequence goes on along the minus strand of NC_142096.1, from coordinate 34,035,067 downwards.
AATATATAAAGACTACATAGTATATTAAAAGGTGTAAAATATTTCCCTCAAAATACTGATCATGTCCTCATATGGTTTCAGGTCTTAGAAACCTTCTAAAATTATGGTCTACTATTCTTGGTCTTGTGTCAAGCTTATATAGAGAGCACAATTTTGCACCAGAAAAGAACAATAAATATGTTTTCTCTTCTAATGAAAAACCAGGGACCTTCCTGACAAGCACAAGAATCACTATATCCAGTTGCTCAATAGTCTAGTGTGAGTGAGGTTAGCATCCAAAAGTGGGATAAACCTCAAAGCATAATCTTTCCTGTTTAACAGAGTGGGGGTAACAGGATGAGGCCATGGGATAAAAGAAAGGCTATTAACTACTGAATGTGTGAGGGTAAGGTGAGGGTGAGAGCTTCTTTGTCTTTGACTTTTGTTTTTTATGAGTGGCTCAGTTTTTTGAAGGGGAAAGAGTTCAATTCTTTATGTAAAAAATACCTTAAGTATGTGTGCATCCTAGAGTTTAACAGGAAAAGAATCCATATTAAGTTCTTTAACTTCACAAATCTGGTTTTCTTATCTCTAATGTACACTGTGCTGTTACATTTGCATAACTTCCAAGTTAAAGACAGAAAAGCCTATCAAATAACCTCCAAAGAATACAAGGGTCAAAGTGGGATTGATCTACATAATAGGGCTAACTCTGACCTTCAGTAGTAAACACACTTTATTTTATAAAGTCAGCCTTGTTCTTTGAGGTCAGCAGTTTTCAACCCTGGATACATATTAGAATGAGCTTTTAAAAATACTGTCCCCCAATCCTGCACCAAACCAATGAAATCTACTCTTTGGAGTAGACACAAGTTGTAGGGGTCAGCTAGAATTGAAAACCTCTGGTCTAAGTGCTTTGTCATCCAGTTTCAAATACCCCAACAGGATGTCATTTCCATATTTTCCTATGAAAGAAATATTCACAGTATCAGGACTAACAGCCACCATGCCTAGAAACATCAGAATTTTATAAGCTGAATGAGTTTATTACTTGGATATAAGCGATAATCTTAAGTTAATCACAAATAATACACTTAATAAATACTAATCAAATACTAACAACAACAAAATTTAAACCAGAAAATAATTTTTAAAAAAGTTTTTGTAACTTCATACAACTATGTAATGCTCATTTAAGCATAGCTTAAGTATTAAACCATATTAAAAATTTATCTTCCACTGACTAGTAGCCAATCTTGTAAAATATTTGATTTTTGGAATTTTCCCATAGATATAAGTTAGAAAAGGCAAATAAAGAAACCAGAAGTACAGGACATCCTATTACACAGGTATATGAAATAAGTTCAAAGGGGAGTTTCCACTTCTCAGAGGACAAAAGGCTTCTCAGAAACATTACTGCAATCGTATTGCTCATTTCTTACTCAACCCGGTACTGCTGAAAGGAGGTTGCTATGTTCCCACCTTAACTGCCTATCTGTTGTTCCTGTGACAGCTGAAGTCAACAAAGATAAGTGTGGCTTCTGGAAAAACCAAAATGCCAAGCTTCTTTATTTTAAAACTTGTTCTGAAACTCTTCCATATTATCTGATTCTACAAATTTGGCAACAGCTGCGTATTAGTTAGAGCTGGAGAAAGAGTAACTCACCTGGTCTAAGCTGTATACTTAAGCAAATAGAAAAAATGAAAACAAGTTCTCTGGAACTTTTAGCATTTGATAAAAATCTTCTCACATTCTAAGGAGGCTTACACTAAAAAGTTTGAGACCAAAAGATGCAGGAAAATCTAAAATAGGTGTAATGTCCTAATGAAACCTAGGTAGCCTGACTGGGAAAATATTTAAAATTCCTATTCTATGAACTTCCTGATTAAGAGGAAATTAACGGCTGCTACAGTAAGAATAAGGAAATATTAGAGATTAGAGATTTGATTTTGTGTTTTTATTTCTAGGTCAGAGTTGCAAATAATTATAACATTTATAGGTGTGTGGTATAAACTTACATGATTTATCGTTGACTGAACAGCCTTTACATAATGATTTAGTTCCCGATCCATCATAGCAAATTCAACCATCGCCTTATCCATACTGTATTCACTACTCACTTCAGCTGAAAGAAAGAAAAAGCAATTATTATTTCCCATTTAAAATGCCATATCTGGAAAAAGTTGCACCAATATAATGTGTATCAGTCAATGCTCTAAATGATTTTGTAAAGGTATTACATGTTTTTTAAAACTTCAACATATGTGTACTTCATTCAAATTTCTAAGAACATTCCCAGCAGAAAAAGGCTCAAAGGCAGAAAGGTGGGATTAGACTCAGGAGTTCCAGGCTCTGCCACTTCCTTGTATGATCTTAAATCAATCACTACACTTCTCCCTCATCCCCTAAAGCACCCCATCATCTACCTGCACATGAGCCTCACAGGACTGCTAAAGATCAAATAAGGAAGATTTTTCACTTTGAGTAACAGTAGCTTGGCTTATGTAGACCAATGCTCCTACTGAGGACAACTAAAACAATTGGGGAAAGAAAGAAATCTTAAAAGTAAAAGAGTCACAAGTTAGTAAGAAACAACCAGTGCAAAATCTAGGAAAAAATGAAAAAGAAAAGCGGAGCAACAAACAAAGTTACATAGTCAGCTGGGTTCCCTTCCTCAGAATAAAGATGAACCAGAAGTAATTCCACCCTGGGAGGTTGGCCTTGGCCACTGACCAGAACAGAAGAAAGAGGGAGAGAAAACCACCTGTTTCTGAAAAACTGGATTTGCAGCCTGGGTTCCGCGGGAACCTAAGAACTTACGATCTTGGTGAGGGGTGTCTCAGAGTGAGAGTACCCACAGGTACTCCCCTCTGGAGAAGACACTCATCCTGGGCCTCAAATAATCCCAACAAATAATTGTTAAGGATAATGAACAGATTACAGGGAGTCGGGGGTACCTTACCCTAAAAAACACAAGGAAACAATCCACCAAGAGTAAGAATCAGCAGAAACAGATCCACAAATGTGTCAGATGTTGGGATTGTCTCAGTCAGAATATGAAACAACTACGCCTATTATGTTTAAAAATTTAAAATACCCTCAAGGAATATGAGACTAAAAAGTGACCATCAGATTGGAAAGTGGGATAAATTTCTTAAAAGTGTTTTAAAACTGTTTCTTAAGGTCTAAACACAAAGGAAAAGAGAGAACACAGGATAATAAAAAGTTTAACATTTAAAAAGCTGAATGAAAGGGAAATAAAGCTGACTTAAATCACATTTGGAAATGCAGATACTCAGACTCTTCAAATGTTGGTATTTCTTGTCTGCTCTGAAGAACAATATCACAGATCATCCCGAAGTCGTGAAATAACGTAAAATCCACTTACATTTGGCTTTTAAAAATGATTTTCCTAGACTTTACGATTAGTCTTTAATTTTACAATAGTAAATTATAAACACATTCCATAAACTATCTCCTGAGTTAACCTGCTTCTGAGAGAATACCTCTTGACTTAAAATACCTAGATTTTGGTAAAATGTTGACAACCGCACACTGGGATTATGGGTTAATTTTTGAGAGCACTTAGAAATGTGCCTTTGACATGAAAAATACTATAAAAAGTTTTACAAAATAAAATAGGATCATGGTTCTCATTATCCAGGTCCCATGGATAATAGTAAAATTTGAATCAGAGAGCAATTTCAAACACAAGGCCAAGGAGACCTTCCCTGTAAAGGAGAAAGTGAGCAGTGGCTGAGTCAATGTTTCACAGCAGGACGCCCAAGGGAAGACTCTCTGGAGGCCAACTGTGGCTTACAGGCAGCTCAGCTAAAGCTCCAGGGCCCAAGAATGTTGGGACAAGTTGAAGAACCTACCTGATGAATGGTGGAGCCTGAGGCAACAAAGGGAAAACACCAGAGGAGATCAGGAAGCTAGTCCTAAAAATAACTGAGAATCACACCACACCTGGAAGTGATGCCCAGTCAGATAACTTCAGGCTAAAGCCAGTGTCTTGGTCTGCTGTGGAGAACAGAGACTGAAGAGCTAGCAGAGATCCCATAATGGTATCTGCAAGAGAGGCCATGAGAACGTCCATATCAAGCGGCAACCTACAGCCGATATTTTAAAATTATTTTTGTGATTCTTTTTAGTCATCTTGTTAACCTTTATTTCTCTTATTATTGCAATAACAACCTCTTTTTAAAAATGTTATTTGGGTTCCTGTTTCAGAAACTCTAACTAGGGAAGACAGAGAACTGGTGTCTTTTTCTATTAAAGAATTAAAGTAGGAAAAGAAGAGCACAGTATTGCATTAAAAAGGCCAACAGGCCAAATAAATCCCCAAATAATTCAAAAATTCAGGAAGGCAAAAAGCGATAAATAAACAGTGGCTGGGGGATGGGGTGGGTGTGGAACAGCCAGAGGTTCCCTGCTCCTTTATTCCAAAGTCTATAATCCTACTATCGAAAATCTCTCTCTTACAGGGAAAGCCCTTCCTAAAAATCCAAACCAATCCAATTCTACACTACATATCCTTCAAGGGGAGAGCTCAAGCCCTAACTGCTTTTAAACTATGTCAGCCTAGAAGGATCTCAGTTAATTTATCACAACTATATTTAATACTTTAGCACTTCTAACCATAAACAATATTGTCTTTTTATACACATTCACCTAATTTCTCCAAAGAGATTTTAATCCATTTACAGGCAAGTATGATGCCTTAGTGCTCTTGGGATCCACCAAAGAATTACAGCACCTCTTCTTTCAATATTCTTATAAGGCCATTATTTAATAAATTTGGAAATTAAAATTTCACCAACTATAAATTGTCCTGCCCTTAGCCATTCAACTGAATTAATATATAAAGAAGACGTGATATAGATTCATTTGCCTATTATATTTTTATTGAGATTTTTCCACAGGAAAGAGGTTGGCACCAGGAAAGTGGGGGGGGGGGGGGGGGGGGAGCAGCAAGGGAAGGGAGCAGGGAAGAGGAGAATCCCACAAAAGATGTTACAATTCACAGAATGACAGTCCCAGAGAGGAAAGTACTTCATCACCACACCTCTGCAAGCCTGGCATTAGAGAAAATTGGTGCAGATGATAAAGCACAGAAAGTAATGACAACGATGAAAAAGGTATAATAACAGTAGCTGTAGCTAACAATTAGTAAACACTTTATTATGTGCCAAGACTATACTGAGCACACCAGATTTACACTAAACCTCAGATCAACATTAAGAGACAGGTAGTTTATCTCCACTTTATATATGAGAAACTGAAGCACTGAGCAGCTGAAGTGATTTGCCCAAGGCAGAGCAGGACTCCAGCTCAGGCTTCCTTCCTGCAAAGTCTGTACACCTGCCACATGCTAAAAGGTGCTTATATTATACACAAGGACAAGCACCTCTGACTCCTCCATGAATATCCAGGGAACAAACCCTCGGGGGGAGAAAGTCAGGGCCTTGAGCTTCATTTTAGCTCCCTGGTGATCCCTTCCAAGTATGACACCAGGTAATGCCACTAGAATGCTATCAGACCTGGTCCTGGAAAAGCTTTTCCAAATTCCTTAAGAAGAGGAAACTGATAAAAAAAAAAAAAGTAATAATAATTTTCCCTTTTTAGGAGATTACAGTTCATCACTGAACAACATGGGTTTGAACTGCACACATCCACTTATACGCAGATTTTTTTTAATGATTACTGCAGCTGTATTTTCTTTTCTCTAGCTTACTTTATTGTAATACAGTATGTAATACATGTAACATATAAGATATGTGTTAATCCACTGTTTAGGTTATCGGTAAGGCTTCCAGCCAGTGGTAGGCTAAGAGTAGTTAAGTTCTGGGGAGTTGTTGTGTGTTTTTTAATGAATTTATTGGAGTGACATTGGTTAATAAAATTATATTTCACATGTACAATTCTGTAATACATCCATCATCTGTATATTATACTGTGTGCTCACCGCCCCATCATTTACTCCCCCTTTACCCTCTGATACCTTTCCCTCCAGTAATCACCACACTGCTGTCTGTGTTTTTGAGAGTTTTTTTTCCTTTTTCTTTTTTGCTTAATTCCTTCACCTTTTTCACCCAGCCCCCAAACCCCCTTCCCCTCTGACAGCTGTCAGTCTGTCCTCTGTACTATGAGTCTGTTTCTATTTTGTTTGTTAGTTTATTTTCATTAGATTCCACATATAAGTGAAATCATATGGTACTTGTCTTTCTCTGCCTGGCTTTTTCCACTTACCACGGTACTTTCCAGGTCCCTTCATGCTGTCCAAAAGGTAATATTTCCTTCTTTTTTACAGCTGCATAGTATTCCATGGTGTAAATGTCCCACAGCTTTTTTACCCACTCATCTACTGATGGGCACTTGGGCTGCTTCCAAATATTGGCCATTGTAAATAACGCTGCAATGAACACAGGGGTGCATATATATTGAACTGTAAGTTTTAAGACTGGTGAAGAGAGTGACCTGCCACATCAGCAAGGCTAACTAGAGGTGCTGTGAAAGCAACCAAGTCACCCACTGACTGCTAGGAGAATAACTAAGCCAGCTCTAGCTGCTAAGAAGCCAAACCTGTACTAGGCTAAGAGCATGGCAGCAACAGAGATGGAGGCAGCAGCCATGGACTGATTACCAGACAGCAAATGAGGGGCAGCAGGAGGGAAATGTTCAAGAGGAAGGGGAGTCCTGGATACACGGAGTGGAGCCCAATTCAAAACCACTTCTGTCAAGCCTTTGGCTGGCTGCCTTCCTCAGCCAAGCAGGGTCTGGAGAGTCTAGGGATTTTCCTATTTCTTGGATGTGCCATTCTATAAGCATGCATTAATTCCAGTCAACCTTTGCTTGTGTTAACCATAAGAACCTAAGTGACATACTTGAACATTCATTTATAAGACAATAAATATATGTGCAAGGCTAATGGGGAGAGCTTGGTAACTGAGACCTGTGTAACTCATCTGGTACCTAATTATGAAACTGTTAAGAAGTTAGTACAGTAACTAGCTGAAATATATCCCTCTGCTCCTGCCCCAGCAAATAAAGTCCAGAGGGCACAGATAAACCTTGATTTACATTATGAAATTATAACTGTTTCTGTTAATACTAGTACCAGGGCTGCCCTCCTACAGGTCTGTGTGTTTGTACCCAGTGATCCTGGTCAGCACTACCCCAAACACTATGAACTGCTAAAAATACCCGAAGAACTTTAAAAGTGTTATTTAGACCAGGAAGGGTCACAGCATTAAATCCACTCTTAAAAGATGATTTCTGTTTCTTTTTTTTTTTTTTTTTCCCTGTTCAGTGGCAAACCCTAGAAATGATAATCACTAAAGGAAGATTTCTTTTTAGACTGAAGTACTCTAATAGTTATATAATATAAAAAGTATCTGAATGGGTGAAGCTGGTCTGCATATAATTTTCCTAAGTCAAACAAACCTATAATTATGCAATCTAAGCAGCCACGCTATTCATTAGACACGTCATCTGTTACTCAATGTCAAAATGCACTAAGAGCAATATTGTAACTACTACTAACTCTCTCCTTTTGAAGTGTTGAACAGGCATTCAAATTACATGATCAGGAGACATTAAGCAGAAGTGGGTGATTTAGTGTTGCAATCAAATTCAACTGAAAACAAAATTCATAAGAATTCTGTGAGAGTAAGATGATGACTTGAGGCAGGAACAAGTATGAAAGCAAAGTGGTAACAATTAATGCTGGTTGTCTTGGAAGACTGGCACAAAATGAGGGAAAAGAGATTGGTCTGTGAGAGGAAAGGAAGGGAGGAGACAAACTAGCTATTTTTACAGATGCAGACAAATTCCAGGTCCTCTGACTGTAAGATATAGGTACTAAGGCTGTAGCAATATGGTAATTCTTATGTAGCAGAGCATGGACACATGAGTTAATACAGGGTGAGTTCCAAGGTTGTCAGGGTCTATTCACATCTTACTTGTTCAATATAATGGCCTTTTCTAGGCCACAGGTTAAAAATGGGGGAGCAGAACAGTTATCTTGGCTTCCCCAAGTTCAGGTGGGCATGGTCACCAGAACAATCAAGCGTGAGTTCTATACCAGGGACCAGTCCCGCAAGGAAAGGCAAGTGATGCAGCTAAGAGGTGTAGCTTTATGATCAACTATTCCAAATGAGGCCCCCCGCAGCCACAGCTGTCCTGTAGCTGCAGCCTAAGGTATGCACTACAGAGAAACCAACTCTTCCCTGAGGCCCAAGGAAGCACAGCTGAAACAGGTACCAGAGCCAAGTCCATTCCCTATCATCCCCAAGGTCTTCAGAAGTGCCTTCAGTGAAAGAGAGTGAAAAGGACACTTCCTTCCTCTTTCCGCGAGCCTGCCCATATACGCTTCTATGCCAGCTCTCTAAACTACCAGACGTCTTTCTGCTTTGTTCTACTGTTCCCTATGGTCTCAGCCACAGGTCCTTTCCCAGAATCCTCCCTAATCTCCAGAATAGAACCAAATGCTTCATGCTTTATAAAATCATAAAACTTCTTTACCTTTACAACCAGGACACATGTGCATGTGTGTTAGGGAGGCCCACCCTGAAAACACATTTTACCTACGTAACGTATCTTTTCCAACTTTTTACCCCTGATTCAACTGCACAGTTTTGCCCGTGGTCAAGATGTTTCCTGAAATTTTGTCCCAAACAAATAAAACTTGCAGAATCAGGTGTATTCTTTTATTCTACAAAGTCATGTACAAGCATATCTAAACAGGAACAATACCAATTATATATAGTTGATTAAATTCAACTCTGTGCACTTTATTAGTGAAATACCATACTAAGACAAAGCAGCCATTTAGTGTTCTCATGAGGTTGCTGACTCTAATTCAACATGAATCATAGAGTCAGAAGAGCTGATAAACACTCATTGCCATAAAGTGCATATCATTCTGTGGAGGAAAAGCGGAAGGCAAGGAGGCAGGGAATTACCTGATAGTATGATAAATTTCCTACAGTGGATGGGACATGCATATAGTAGAGAGATTTTATTTTCTGACACAAAGAATAAGTATTTCCTAATCTCTTCAAATTAAAACCTGATTCTTCTAAATTTTGTAAGCAAGAAATGTCTTCTTATTGGAGAAACTCAAATAAACAGCAGCATAAACCATACCATCTTTCCCTCCTTCCACAAACCAACACTTTCTCTGAAAAAGAGAGCTCCAACTAACTCTAGCAGCATAGATTTCCACATATACCTACCACTATGAGTGGCTATGTGTGTTTTTCCTGGCAGCCTAGTATTAAGCAATCATTAGTCATCAGGAGTCGAGTTTAATGACTTACTCACTGCTTGAGCAATATTTAATAGAAACTTGGTTACTTCTCAGTACACTGTACTTTAGTCATAATTATTCCTCTACACAGATATTAGTGTGGTAAAATTAAAACTGAATCTACATTTTATAACTGCTTCCCACCAGAAATAATAGTGGAGTATAACAGTGTATGGCACAAACTAATAAGCAAGTGATCCTTTTATAAACAGCAAATATGAGGAAAATCTTCAAGAAATATTGATCTTTATAATCATCTTTACCCACCTATACAATCTGCTTATAATAATACAAGAAAGGGAAGTTGTATAACATAGTAACTCAAAAAGCTAGCTCTAGAGTCAGATTAATTCAAATCTAGGCCACGCTACTTGCTAGCTCTGTAGTCTTTAGAAAGTCACTTTATTAATCTCAGTTTCCTCTCCTACATAATGGGTACAATAACAGTATCTAACTCATAACTGATATGAGGACTAAATGAGAAAATGTAGGTAAAACGATCGGCACAGGGCCTGGCACACAGCAAGTACTAACGAAATATTATCTGTCATTAAAATTATTACAGAATGGATAACTAGTCTGCAAATGTAATTAATCTTAATGCTAAAAGCATTTTGCCCTTAGAACTGAAAAGTATCAAGTGAACATCATTTCCTTTACTCTCAGCTATTTTTACTAACTTGAGCTAAGAGCACTGAGCTGAACTCACAGGACTGCAATGCTCAAGGAGAAGTTTTGTAAACAACTCCCCCCGCCACACACACTAATGTCCAGAAACTCATTCATCTATCAAATCTTTATTGAGCACTTAATACATTATAGGCAGAGGGTAAAAATGCTTTGAAGCAAGAAGGAGTGGCTAACACTGCCCACAGAAGGCAGGAAAGGCTTAACAGGAGAGGGTAAATCTGCACCGTGTCTTGGAAGATGAGTGTGTGCCAGATGTTCACCAGACTGGGGTAGAGGCTAAACAAATGCCCTCACACCTCTCCACAGAGGGTGCCTTAAATGAAAATACTGGGCATGAACTGAAGAGAGAGACATAGATTAAATCTTCACTGAGCACTGACTACGTGCCAGGCACTTTGAACATACTCATCCTAGCCTTTGTTACAACAATGTGAATTAGGTATCATTAAACATAATTTCGAGATAAGAAAACTGATGCTCAAAGAGGCTAAATCATTTGCCCCAGGTCACACTGTTAATAAATGGTGGAGTTTGGAATGACCTCATGTGTGACTTAAAGTTAGCGTGGAAGGCACGTGCTATAGTGTCTGATCTGTTACCCAGAAATAAAAAAAATACATTTGACACAAAAGTCATGGAAGAATGAATAATTGCTTCTCTAGCTAAAGGAATTCTCCTAAACATTAACTTATTTTAAGAAAGAGAAAGTGAAAAAGACTGACTGACTGACTTAAACAGTTCTCAGAGTAATGGAGACCATTTTTCATTATACAGGCAGGTATTTCCTTAAAGCATGTAGTTAATAGTCAAGAAACTACCATGGTAAAGTTATACTCAAAGTGTTGCTTGAAGTAAATTCTGAGAAGAGTTGAAGTCATGAAATCATAGAAATCAATCTCTGGATATAATCTAATCTCTGCCAGTTATCAAAAGCACTATGAACCCTAGGTTATGTGCATCCATCATTTCAAAACATGTCCACAGAGGCCTTTGGCTACCTGTTAAAAGGTCCCTTAATCTTTTAGGTCAAGAATGTCTTTTATTTGACAGCAATTCTTTTTCTATACTATTCTTGCCTATTTCTTCCTATCTAATCCCTGGCAGACTGAAAAGAAGTAGTGAATTCAAGGCAGCAAGCAAAATTCACAACAGCATTTCCCAGCCAACATAATTTCCACGACTGCCATTTCTCTCAGGTCTTCAAGTTATTAGCTGTGCCCAAGTTCTAGCTACAGTATGAGGCTTAACAGCCCAAGAGGAGGCTTAAGGAACAGAACCTGGCTTTGATTTCTGGTTCAACACCCCAAGTGTCAGCATGAATTTGTGGCAGCAAAGATCAAAAGAACTGAGACTTAAACCTCATGTGATTATTAAGAAAATTAAATCAAAACGTAAGTAAAGCACCCAACACAGTAGACTCAATAAATGGAGCCTCTTTTGCTATTTAAGTGTACTTGGCAATATTCCCCAATACAAACCTTCTATTTCACTTAAGCTAGTATCGAATTATAGAGTCATCTCACCTGCTTTTTTAAAATTAATAAAGCACATGGCTAAGAAACTGGTTAAGCATATGGTTGAAAAATCCAAACAGTTCAACAATATGCATCTCCAATCTCCTAACTTCCTCCTCAGAGGCAACCATTGTTATGAGGGTCCTGGGAATGTAATCTCATGGAGACATTCTACGTATAAGGCATCTTCTTTTTAAAAGGACTACCGAAATTAAAATACTTAAAGAAGTAGCAGAAATAAGAAATATAAAATGGTCAAACTATTCTCAGAATGCCTCACATTAAAAATTATGTGCCCTAGTCTTCAGTAAGTGCACCTGAATAGAAAGTTTAGTGTCAAAATGTCCATTCTAAAACAAAACATAAAAGACAAACAAATATATCTGAGAAAACAATGTGAACATATTAACAAGAAAACAGTAATGCTAAATAAAGAATGGAGTATGAAGGTTAGAGAACGATCTTCCATTCACTCATATAACACGTATTCACCAAGCACAGCCCACTGTGCTTGGGAGTCCTAAAGAGGGCAGTAAACAAGGTAAATACTGTACCTTCTCTCAAAGAGCTTTTACAAATTTCTACTTCATGTAAAAATTTCTAAAAAGTCCTAGTATGCCCCTGCCAACGTGGCTCAGCAGCTGAGCATCCACCTACAATCCAGGCAATCGGGGTTCGATTCCCGGTCAGGGCACATGCCCTGGTTACAGGCTCAATCCCCAGCGGGGGGCGTGCAGGAGGCAATCCATCAATGACTCTCTTAGCACTGACGTTTCTCTCCTCTCTCTCTCTCTCTCTCTCTCTCTCTCTCCCTTTCCCTTCCTTTCTCTGAAATCAATAAAGAAAAAAAAAAATTAAAAAGAAAGTCGTAGTATGACTCTCTGGCCTTTGTTTGACTCATGGTGTGATGCGAAAGCTTGTTCCACTGCTGAACAGCTAGTTATTTGATTCCTTCCAAAAAGAGCATTGACTTAGCACCTTCCTAGACCAGCTCCAGGCAAGGACAACAATCAAGCTGAATGGCTCTTTCATACACATCAACTTCTTTACACCTAATAACCTGTACACAGAGTGATTTTACTCTCTGTTTCATATAGTTCAAAAAATTGAAGCTCAGGAGGTTAAATGATTCCACTGAAGTCATGCCTCAATATCAGAAGAACCTTGGTCCTCAACTCCAGAGCCACAGAAAAGCTACCTGCTGGCCCAGAGTCAACTCTTCCAGATCACAGTCCTTCAAAGATCTGAAGGTGACTATTAAATATCTCCTACCCTGAGAGTCTTTGCTTCACCAGGATAAATAATATCATCAAATTCCTTGGCTGACCTGCCTTCAAGATGGACTCCAGAATAAAAAACAAGAATTACAGCCATAGGGTTGACCAATGAAGACCATGATAATACTATCACATGTATACCACTGAAATCATGGGTTGACCCTGTCAATAAAAAAAATTCAATAGAAAAGGCTATTAAACCAGACCTCTCCTTTCCTATGTAAGTACCACAGAGTTTGCCAATCTAAAATTCAAAACATAAGACTGTTAGATGTCTACATTCCTGAAATCTGGCATTCCATTTCATTCAGGAGGTGAAGGTCTTTCTGAATATCAGTATTTCCAATTATCAGCTAGTTTCCCCTATTTCCTGTGATCCATAAGTTTGACAACCTTGCCTCTCTTAGTTTTCTTTCAATTAGTTAAATAATAACTAACATTTATTGAGCACTTACTATGTGCCAGACACTATGCTAAGCAATTTACGTGTATCAATTTAATCCTTACAATAACTCTGCGGAAAAGACACTATCACTATCCCCATTTGAGGGAGGAAAAAGGCTCAGAGAGGTCAACTACTTTGAACCAAGGTCATACAGCTAATGAGCTACTGAGGGAAGACTCAAATCACAGGCATAAATGTAAAACCTAAAACTATAAAGCCTCTAGAGAAAATTATAAGGAACTTAGGTTAAGCAAAGGCTTTTTAGATATAACACCAAAAGCACATCCATAAGATTAACTGGATGTCATCAAAATTAAAAACTTCTGCCTCTTAAAAATAATCTGTTAAGAGCACAGATTGGGTGAAAACACAAATCACATAGCAAATAAAGAGCTATATTCAGAATATATAAAGATCTCTCAAAAGTCAATAAAAGTTTAAAAAAATAGCCCAATAACAAAGGGGAACAAGATTTGGATAAACACTTCACCAAACTGGTGAGTGTCAAATAAACATATGAAAAGGTATTCAAGATTATAGATCATTAGGAAATGCAATTAAAACACTGTAAGATGCCACTGCATATTTATTAAAATGGCTAAAATTAAGAAGACTGTTGCCCTAGCCAGTTTTGTTCAGTGGGTAGAGTGTTGGCCGGTGGGCTGAGGTCCCGGGTTCAATTCCTACTAGGGGCATGTACCACGGTTGCAGGCTCAAACCCTGGCCTGAGTCAGGGTGTCTGCAGGAGGCAACCAATCGATGTGTTTCTCTCACATTGGTGCTTCTCTCTCTGCCCCTTCCACTCTCTCTGAAAAGCAATGGAAAAAATATCCTCAGGTAAGGATTAAAAAAAAAAAAGACTGCCTGTATGGAGTGCTGACGAAGCTGTGGACTAGAGAGTTACCTTAATGTATTCCACACAAAGATTCCTACTTTTCAGACAACTATAGTATTACTAAAAAAGTACAGTTTACTATATAACTTAATCACAGCTAATATAATTTTTACCAGGCTTATCAAAATGATTCAAAAGGGACTTCAAATATATCTCTCTGTGTTATCATTACAGTTTTACTAGTAAAATATGGAAATGTGAGTTAACAGAAATATTTTATGTAACAGATATCAAAGAAACTAGCGTTTTTAGTCTAAAATGACCTCACAAGAGTATGACTGTCTTTTATTATAATTTGTTTTCTCCAATTCAATGTTTCTCAAAGTGTGGTCACCGAACCATCAGTGTCAGCATCTCCTGGGAACTTGTTAGAAATGCAAACTCTCAGGCCCTACTCCAGATAATTCATTCTGAAACTCTGGGTGGGGACCAGCAATATGCATTTGAACAAGTCCAACAGGTAATTCTGAAGCCTGGTAAAAAATGAGATCCACTGTTCTAATGTATGCTTTCAAGTTAAAAGCACAAATTGCCTTTTCTCTGATATTTTTTTCTAGATTCAAAGTATTTTAAGACAAAAAGGACCTGTTACTTCAAATCCACATTTTCAACAAATCTGGAACTCAACTAGCTGTCTCCCTATTTCTGTACTTATTGAATTATTTTAGGCCTTTTGCTAAGCCTAAACTACCCACTGAGTGTAGGGCCTGTAAATAATGCACTCTACGAAAGCCTTTGTTTGAAAACCAACTTTCTACTTCAATATCCTAAGCCATTTACCCACATTTATTTTTGCAATTGCACCCAACATTCCTTCCAAATTTACTTAGATTTGCTTCTAATCTCAGATACAAATTTTCATTCTCCAGAGAACATCTGTGGAATTTTTAAATAGGCTCATCTAAATGGAATGGATTTTAAAAATAACTCTAGTTATAAATTTTTAATTGTTTCATAAAGATACTTAAGATAGAAGCAGAATGAAAGTGGAAATATTATACTGAATCAGGACATCCAGGGCTGTCAGTAATTTGCTCAGAGACCTTGAGTTAGTAACAATCTTTCTGAGGCTTAAGTCCCTCATTTGTAAGAGGGAGTTGAGGCAACTGACCTGTAAAGTCCATTTCAGGTCTAAGAGTCTATAAATCTGTGATTGTACTGTTATGCTCTATGGTACTGTACTTTTACCATGATGTTGCCAAATCATTTTCTCATACTGTGTCTATTTTTAACAATTTTTAAATTGTTTTAAGACATGTGCTTCTTCTTAGGGTTCGAGAATGTCACTATAACACTGCTTCCTAGAAAGCTGAATACAACAACATATAAACACATGTAAACTTTTAGCTGCTTAAGCACCAAAATGACAGTGTGGTTTTAACAGTCTCTTTCTTACTCTTTCTTGACTGCTGAATTTATCTATGAAACTATGGGGATGCATGGCATAAGCCCCGCAAAGCTTTCACAATGTTGTGACCACCACGGACTCTGGGGGCAACTGCCTGGGTTTGAGTTCTGGATCTCCCACTTAAGAACTTTTTGTGATCTTGGGCAAGTTTCTTAAACTTTTTAAACCTTCAATAAGCATCAGATTGTTTTTTTTTACTATTACTTCCAAAGTCCGCTCTCTCATCAGAAGGCTTCAGAACTTATCTGCAATTCAAATTAGTAAACACATGGGGTAAACTAACCCTACTTTGTGCAAGACGCCTCACCATTCACTCTAGGGACAGGGGTTCTCCAACTTCAGGATGTATCAGAATTATTTGGAATGTCTGTTTCAAATGCAGATTGCTGGGCTCTGCTTCCAGAAGCTCCAACTCTGCAGTTTTTTAAAAAGCATCATGGATGTTTCACCTGATGAGGGTTGCAGCCTGAGAAACATTTCTGTAGGGGTTTGAAAGAGACAGAATCCCTCCCTTTAAATACTTACAATTGCCAGGCCTCTGTTTCATTTCAGAACTCACTGTAGCTACTGCAGTGTTGCTCCTGTTGGCTGTGCACCACGTACACCTAATATAGTCCTTTCATGTAAACTCCATTTGTCATCACTTTAAGTTCCAATATCTATGTCCTGGTGCAATGATATAACCCAACTCTTTACCTTATATTTGAGATTTGCCTAATTCTCTAAACCCCAACACCTCCAAACCCAGGACTACTGAAAGTTCCTGATATTCCTGACCTCTGGACACAGAAGTCATTAACCCTGACTGCTGACCTATAAACCTGACCTCATGGCCTCATTCACAGTCTTGGTCTCAGAATAATACTTCCGACTCTGCTGCCAGCAAACATCCCAGTCTGTCTTCAGTATAGTATATATTTGCAAAAAGAGATTGTAGTGTGTCAAAACCCACATAAACTTAACTCACAAAACTTTTAATATACACAAAACAACAAGAAAAACAACAAAGTGATGATCAGGGATCAGGGGTCCTGGGATAGAACGTAAGGATGACGACAAAGGAATTTAACTGCACTACAAATGTTTCACAGAACCTCACTGAAGGGAGTAGAGGGAAAAAGGAACTGACTTAACCTTGAACTGTTTTTTCGACTCAAAACTGTAGGACTGAAGACAAAAAGAACAGTACACATAAACACTGTATGCTAGCTGATGCTGCTGTTTGTTATGGGGGTATGAGTTAATAATTCTGAAAAAAAGAGAAACAAAAAAATTCTGAGAGAGCTTTACATGTATACTGAGGTCAAACAAATAAATAAATGGACGATGGATAGTGGAGACCCGGTTTCTTAATGTTGGAGAGGGAGTTACAGATAAACTAGGGATGATTGAATTTGACCATATGGTACTACTAGATTGGAGTTGAAGACATCAGTATAAACACGTCTACCTCACTACAGATATAGATGGACAGATAAAAAAAAGGACAGGTAGGTGTATATATATGTCTGTCCCAACACTGTATGCTGAAAGTGCCTAGAAGCAGTGAGATTCTGGTAGCGACAAGCACACCCAGAACTCAGATCTTAATTTCTAAACCCCATTTTCCAAAATAAGGGACAAGAGCTCTTTAGAGAAATAGCTAATTCTGGGGCTGGGGCATGGAAAATACAATTCTTTAAAGGAGAACTCAAAACAATGTATGTAGATGTGTATCCCTCCAGAAGATGGAGCTTAATTCTTTCCTCTTGAGTGTGGGTGGAGTTAGTAACTTGCTTCTAAAAAACAGTATGTAGAGGGGGAAAAAGAAAAGCACCCTGCCCAGCCCGGGGGGCTCAGCAGTTGAGCATTGACCTAGGATCCAGGACATGGTGGTTTGATTCGCAGTCAGGGCACATGCCCGGGGTTGTGGGCTCAATTCCCAGCAGGGGGTGTGCAGGAGGCAGCCGATCAATGACTATTATTGATGTTTCTACCTCACTCTCTCCTTTCCTCTTTCTGAAATAAATAAAGATATAGGGAAGGGAGGGAGGGAGGGAGGGAGGGAGGGAGGGAGGGAGGGAGGGAGGGAGGAACTTTTTTGGTAAAGAAACCAAACAAACACAGATGGGGCCAGGTGATCAAGGTCAACAACACCAGTAAGTCATGTTGATGTCATGCACTCCCTGGTATGATGTGATGAGAAGGGCACCTGACCTTTATAATCCTCTTTCCAAAAATAACAAAACCCCAATCTAACCATGACAAACCCAAATTGAGGGACATTCTATAGAATACCTAAGCAGGACTCCTCAAAACGGTTAAAGTCAGATTTTTTTTTTTTAATTAAAATAATAAAAACAGACTATGAAGCAACCAAGGAGATGATGACTAAATGCAATGTGGTGCCCTGGACTGGATCCTGGACAATGTTTCACATTAGTGAAATCCAAATAAAGTCTGGAGTTTACTATTTAGTTTAGTCAATAGTAATGTATCAATGTTGTTACCTAGTTTTGACAAATGGGGGTATATGGAAACTATCTGCAACTTTTTATTGATCTAAAATTATTCTGAAATAAAATGTTTACTTTGAAAAAAGGAGAGCATACACACAAAATGAAGTGAAAGAGACTGCAAAAGGAAGTAAGTGACACTGTACTTAGAAAAATACACACACAAAAATAAATCTTAACTCTGTTATTTGGTATAAAGAACTTGACTTGTATGTAACTAAGGCACTAGTTAGACAACATCATTCTAGCAACTTTCCCTCTCAGAGTTCAGAAAGACAATGAAACACACACACACACACAGCCGAAATCTTTCCTCAATACCACCTTAAAAATGAAAAGATTAAATGGGCTCAGGTTGGCAAATAAAAGGAAGAAGGAATCAAGAAGCACATTTATTAATTAGTTATACAGTCTTAGACAAGTCACTTCATGTCTCTAGTCCTCAGTTTCCTGATCTGTAACAGAAGAAGGTTTAAAAAGAAGTTTCAGGATCCTTTCAGGTCAAAGATACAATCATCTACAAAGGTGATTCCCAACCTCCTTGAAACCAAATTCTTCTACATTTCCTCCAACCCTCCAATAGCTCCTTCTCAATCTCTTCTGTCTGCATCTTTACCCAACCCCTCAGGACGCTGACCCAGGCCTTGAGAAATCCACATAATCTCCCTAAGAAATAATATTCATTCCATGGTTTCCAGTCCCATGTACAGGCTATTTCCAAATCTATACCTTTGTCCTGAGCTCAAAGACCAACTGCATACTGGTCATCCCACTTGGAGACACGAAAAAAAATTAAATTCACCCCGCCCCCAAATGTATCCCAGTCCTTAGGTTCCCATCTGTGGTAGGAGAAATAATGCCCCCCGCAAAGATGTCCATATACTAATCCCAGAACCTGTGAGTATGTTACCCTACAGAGGGAATTAAGGTTGCAGGTGGAAATAAGGTTGCTAATCAGATGGCCCTGAGATGGGGAGATGAATTATCCTGGATTATCTGGGTGCAGCTGTAATAATCAATTACAAGGGTCCACGTTAGTGAAAGAAAAGCAGGAGAGCCACTGTCAGAGTGACCAGGATAATAACGTCTCACTCAACTAGCCATTGCCAGCTTTGGAAAAGGCAAGGAAAAGGCTCTCCCCTAGAGTCTCGGGAAAGAAACACGGCCCTACGGACACCTTGATTTGATCTCAGTGCAACCTATTTCAGATTTCTAACCTCAAGCTCCATAAGAGAATAAACCTGTGTTGTTTTAAGCCATTAACTTTGTGCTAATTACCATGGGAATAGCACAGTAACACACCATGTTAGAATATGGGACCATAACGTGGATGATCAAGTTGGAAATCTGAGTTATCACTGTTGATGTCTGCCTTTCCCTAATTCGCGCATTTAATAAATCATCAAGTTTCATCAATTATTCCTCCTTTGTCTCTTAGGAATCTGTCTACTTCTCGCCAACCCCATACCACCTTCTGAGTCCAAGTCACTATTATCTAATACTTGGGGATTATTGCAACAGCCTCCTAACTGGTTGGCCTACCTCCAGGGTCACTCCTGCAAAACCATTTCCCACATTATAGCCAGAGAATTAAAGCAAAATACAAATTATTCTTATTCCTCTTTTAAACACTTTTAATAGCTTCTCACTGCCCTAAAGATAAAGTCCAAACTCTTTCATTTGACTTACAAGAGGCTCCCACCCCTATTCTGGCCCTTTCTAGTTCTCTCCTGCCTCTACTCAGGGCTCAATGGCCATGTCTATTTTAGTCACTGCTTTAGTTCCAAAATCTACCACAGTTAGTAAATGGTTTCTGAACATGTACACCATCAGTTCTTTCGGTTCTTACATGAATGTTACCCTCTTGTTGAGAAGTGGAGCTTATTTTCTTTACCCACAAATCGAGGCAGGTCTTGTGACTGCTTTGAATAACTGGACACAGTGAAAGTGATGTTCTGTAACTTCTGAGTCCAGGTCTTAACAGGTCTGGCAGCTTCTGCTTCCTTCCTCTTGGAATAGCTACCATGCTGGGAGAAACCCAAACCGCATAGAGAGGCCATATGAAAGGGAATGCTAAGGCTCTGGTAAATAATTCCAGCTACACCCAGTCAACAGTCAGCACCCACTGCCAGCCATGCAAGGGAATCATCTTATAAGTTCTCACCCAGTCAAGCCCCGAGATGGCTGTCATCTTAACTGACATCATGTAGAGTTAAAGAACCTCCCAGCCCAGGTCAGTCAATGCAGTGAGTCATGAGACATTAGGACAAAAATAAAGTCTGTGGTTTTAAAATATTAAGTTTTAAGGTAGTTTGTTTCATAGCTATATGGACACATACCAATGTGGGTTCCAGCCCCACTCCTGGTACCAATTTCACCTATTGCTATTGCAATAGCTAAGTTGGGGTAAAAAATTATCCTAATAAGCTCCATTTCTTGGTGAGGAGAGACTGCAAGCACAGGGAAGGGAAGATTTGCTGGGGCCCATTGCTGGACAGTAGTTACTGCGGCACATGAGAAATACTCAATACCTCTAATAAATATGACTACCTGTCCTATTTTTAAACCTCACTTCTTTTCCAGATCTAGATTTAAAATGTGTTCTTAATGAAAATGAGAAGTTAAATCAGTCACCTATTAAACTCTAACAAATAAAATAATACTTTGGCAAGTACACTTTCCCCTTCAGAGAAATCTATTCCCATGGTCCTCAACCAAGGCCAACCAAAACCATTAAATAAAGAACAAAAAGATATTAAAACCCCTGGTCACATGGCAGTTATCTGCGCTACTCAGGCTATAACTATATAAAATGTGAGGGGCAGATTATGCAAAAGATTTTGCTTATATTTTGAGAGGTTCCCCCATTGGTGATATGGCCCAAAGTGATATGAGAAGCAAAAACGGTATTATTGGGGTGAAATATGCAAATATTTATTAAATACAAGAATGAAAAATAAATGACTGGAACATATAATCAGTTAACCAAAAAATAAAAGAGGAAAGGAAAGAAGCTGTCTCACAGCTGAGTATCCGAAACCTGGCATGGTCATCTCTGACATCCATCTACGTCTAATGTTTCTGAATATTACAGGGATTTTGTATATGAATTTATTAGGATTCATTAGAGCAACACTGTTTGATTTTGCTTCCAAATTATTAAGTACCTAAATGCAGGTGCACGGTGCACTCTGAAAATTATAAAATGAGAAACAAGTTGCAGATAATGACACTATCCCATTTCAATATTATTAAGTTCCAGCCAAGATCCAAATGAACTCATAAACTTAGCATTGAGAAAACAAAGATAAGGCAGATACAGGGCAATTCCTTCAAATTCAACAAACTCCAAAACTACCTAAGAACTCTGGAAGGTTTCATTTCAAGAGAATAGAGCACTCACAAAAACTACATCTTCTGCATAACACATTACATAACCTTTCTTTGTTAACTGGTTTAAATGTCTATTTTAGTCTGTCCCACAGGAGTGATGATCCTTTTTGCTTGACATTAAATCCCATACTAATTTTTCTGAAACCAGAACACATTTCTATGTTTAAACCTTATCATAAATATATTTTTTTTCCCCCTATTAAGAAGATAATGCCCATCCTCCATCCGCCCATACAAACATACTTGACAGTCAACACACATCTCGGTGCCATTCTCCATCCCAACATAAAGGTCTATACTTTAAGTTGTTTTCCCACCAATTTATATAAGTAAAGCAAGTGTTTTCAGTCTGACCAGTCAACGAGAAGTAAATACTGCATATCAAAGCATAAGTGCTTCAAACTAGGAACAACCATGACAAAGAGATATTGTCCACATTTTACATTCAAGAAAAAGGAACCACAAAGAAGTGAAGTTAATTGGTTCAAACTCGCACAGCTAGGAGGTAGTAGAACTTGTCTGTTAACTCATGGCTATCTGTACAATATTAAATTGGTACAGTATTAATTCTGTGCAATACTAATTTTGAGCCAAGAACTCCAAGGGATCCATCTCTCTCACCTGCAAAGGGCCCAAATATAATTATTAACAAAAACAAAATAATGTTAGTGCAATGTGCCAAGCACAGTGGGGAGCATTTTATATACATTATTTAATTCTCATATCAACCCTAAATAAAGTGGGAATAAGGGAGGTGTTTGTGAGCACACAGTTAAATACTCATTAGGTATTAGTTGCTATCTTACAATACTACCCCTATTTTACAGATGAAAAGAACAAGCCTACTTAAAGCCACAATGCTATTAACTGGCAGAGCTGAGTTTGAGCCCAGGTTACTTGACTCAGGAACTTCTTAAAGTTCTAAGTAATTCTGCTTAGCCAACCAAGTACTGTGCTGCCCTATTCGGCAAAAAGGGAGAAGAGAAAAGAACCCAGCAGCAACCATGACCTCCCTACATTAAGAGACATATTACATCTTCCTGATGTAAGTGCTGAAGCTGTAACACATCGTGGCAAAAATCTGAGAAAGGCCCAAACTGCAGTTAATCTTCAATCTGAACTACTTGCAGTTCTCTGAATCTGCCAGGTGTTGAGAAACAATTCTTAATAGGTCTCACACATCTCTGCACATTTTGCAAGCAGGGGCATGAAGGGCCCTTTTGTTGCAGACTATCTTTTCAAGGACTTTGTATAATGAACAAAGCTTTGGAAGACTGTTACAGTGTCCGCCCCCACCCCTCAAAGCAGAAGGCAAAAGTCGGGCAGGTTTACTGTACATTACAGAAATCTGGTTCCTTAAGCTTAAGGTTCCTCGGCTGTGACACAAACCCACTGTGAATCTCTCTGGGCCTTTCTGTATCACTCCCATAAGGACTTGGGGTGGGCGCAGAAAGGCAAACCTATGGGAACATGATACCCACACTGTTTGATGTGCAACAAGTAATAAAGACCTTCGTCTCTGATCCAGAAGTCTCCTGTCTTCTGCCAGCACCCATGAACAAAGCTTTGGAAAACTGTTACAGTGGCTAAACTGGTAGCTAATGTGTAGAGTAAAACCTTAGACTCTTCACAGAACCTGACACCTCCACCTTCAAACCTTTTCTCACCTTTGCTTCCCTCAGAAGTAACCTCTCCCAGGGAATACCTACCCATCTCTTGGTCATCACCTCCTGTATATAATTTCTCCTAAAGGCCCTTAGCTAGAAGTGCTTATGAACCCCAGTTGTTTCCTGAACACAGATTTCTATCACATACCTTTAAGGCTTTTTTATTCCACTTGCTTATTTGTGTGCTGTGCCACTTAATCAATTTATTGCCTCTGGCTGAAATTTATCTTTTAATACACACTCTGGGGTAATGAATGGAATTGCTTTAAGCATCTCCTCTTACAGTGAGCATGTTAAGCTTTCTCAATAGAGGGTGCTGGAAGGACACTGCCGGAGGGAGTTCTGCAGCTAACTTTATACAGGACTTAATGATGAAAGACTGGATGCTTTTGCCCGGAGATCAGGAACAAGATAAGAATGTCAGTTCTCACCACTTCTATTCAACATTGTACTCCAGGTTCTAGTCAAGGCAATTAGGCAAGAAAAATAAACAAAAAACAACCAGATTGGAAAGAAAAAAATAAAACTATCTCTATTCGTAGATGACATGCTCTTGTATATAGAATACTCTACGGAATACTATACACACACACACACACACACATATATCCCAAGATATATAAATATATATATAGAGAGATAGATATGTGTAAAATAAGCAAGTTCAGCAAAGTTGCAGGCTATAAGGTCAACATAAAAATCAATTATATTTTTATACACTTGCAATGAATAATCTGAAAATGAAATTAAGAAAACAATCCCACATATAACAACATCAAAAAGTAAAATGTTTTGGAATAAAGTAACAATAAAAGTATAAAACTGATATTCTGAAAACATCACTGAAAGAAATTTTAGAAGATCTAAGTAAATGTAAAAATAACCCGACATGGAAATGGAAGCCTGAGTATTGTTAAGATGGTTAATACTCTCCAAATTAATCTACAAGATTCATGCAATCCCATCAGAATCCCAGTTGGCTTCTTAGTAGAAATGGATAACTCATTCTAAAATTCACAGAGAATTACAAGGGACACCGAACAACCAAAACAACCTTGAAAAAGAACAACAAAATTGGAGGACCATACTTCCCAATTTCAAAATTTGCTTCAAAACAACAGCAACAAGACAGTGTGGTACAGGCACAAGGACAGGCATACAAAACTCCATCAGTGAAATAGAATTGAGAGTCCAAAAATAAACATGTGTGGCCAACTTACTTTCAACAAAGTACCAAGACTCGGTCATTCAGTGGGGAAAGAATAGTGCTAGGACAACTGGATAGCCACATGCAAAGAAGTGAAATTTGGCCCTAAATTCAAACATACACAAAAATTACCTCAAAATAGATCTAAATGTAAGAGTTATAACTCTAAACACTTAGAAAAAATAGGATTAACTTTTCATAACCTTAGATTTGGCAGTGGATTCTTAGAAATGATACCAAAAGCACAAACAACAAAAGAAAAATAGATAATTGGACTTCATCAAAATTAAAAATTTCTATGCTCAAACAACACTATCAAGAAAATAAAAAGACAATGCACAAAACAGGAAAAAGTATTCACAAATCATACATTTGATAATAGTCTTGTATCTTGAATATGTATCTGTTATAAGGACATTTCTGTTATTGTCTCTATAATCCCTTCCCAGGTATCACTTTATATTTTGATGTTATAAAATTTAACCCATCCTCAGCTTTATACATATGAAGAGAGCCTATCACAGAATGACTGTTACCTAGACCAGGAGTCAGCAAAGTACAGCCCACTACTGGTCAAATCAGACCCATTCGTTCATGTATTGTTTATGGCAGTGTTGGAGTTGTGACAGAGACAGAACTTGGTTTGGTAACAGGATATTAACTGGCCTTTTCAAACTCATATCTAGTGGTGGGAGTAGACACTTACAAACAATTAAATGCAAAGAAGTGCTCTATTATTTTGATGAATGAATGCAGAGCCAGCACAGAGGAACTAAAGAGAGCCATTTGGTCTGGGTGGAAGAAAAAAGTCTGTAGAAAGACATAATACTTAAGCTTCGCCTGGAAAGATGAGTAAGTGCCCTCTCCAAGAGGTTGTAGGGAGAAGTCATGTGAGCAAAGGCAAGGAGGCTTCAGAGAGCACACGGTGGAACTCGACCCAGTCTAATGAGTACACAGAGCGGAAGAAGGAATGTAGCAGGTGACATCATGAACATTCTTGTAAACTCTGCTCAATGGTTTAAAATGGGTATAGAAATTAATAGCTACTATTTTTCAGAGAGTAAATGCCAGATGCTTTGGTCATGGCCAGAGACATGATCAAACAAGGATGATCTATGTATATAGTAGAAACAACTCAAGGTAACCAAGATTTTTAAATAAAGTCCTTCCAAGTTGGTCTTTTGTTTTAAGCCCAGCAAGGGAACCTTATAAGTCAATAATGAGTATTAGCATAGGATGGGCTCTCCTTTTTTTTTCCTGAGGAACTCTCATCTTCAGGTACAATGATAATAGAGCTCGGCAAAAGGGCTGTCTCTACGACAAGCACAGATGTAGTCAAAACCGGGTGGGTAAGAGGTGATCTCAGAGCTTACTGCAAACAAGAAGGGAAAAGTCACACTTATAAGGACATAGGCTGAGAAAGGCTCAGTGTACCCACATGTAAAACAGCAATTAATTATGTTACTTACCTACCCTTACAGCATTGTTGTAGGGTTAAATGAATTAATACCCATGAGGTATTTAGAACATGGCAGGTAAACACACAAAAAGCACTGTATGTTTGCCATTGTTAGGTTGCCTAGTAAACACGTCTACAAAAGATGTGTGCCAGCCGGATAGAAAGTCTGGCTATTAGGTCATAATGTAAAAAGTCATGAATGAGATAGACCCATAATCTCTTCATTTGAAACACATCCTTTACTACAATGTAGCTCTCCTTATATTTGAATATATTTATCTTATCAGCTAACTAAACTATTAGCTTTTTGAGGGCATGGACCAGTAAATATTAGTGATTGATCAATATAAAGTATTAGCAATTACCTAAGAATAGTGAAAACCAAACAAACTCAAATAAATGTTTTGAACCAGTGGTGTATAGAAGAGAGAAAATTACCTTGCCCAAGCACTGCCCCAAAGAAAACGAAGCCTAAACCTTTGCCTTGGAGTAAAAGCTACCACTGCTGCCACCACCAGTTTAGAGAGAGTAACTAAATTTTACACATACCCTCTTCTCCTCTCTGTCTACTGAGTATTGCCTTTAACTTCTCACTGTGTATAACTTTTCCAGTTAACATTTCCTTCTCCGTCACTTACTCAGCTAGCTTCTTCTGGATCTGACACTACGACAGTAGTAATAAAGACAAAACCATAAAAGGGTCTTCTAGGTTCTCTTGCAATAAATTTAAGAAATAGAATGAAACAGTCATGAAATTATTTTTAATCAACCATCATTATGGCAGACGGTGCTGTAAGGAAGGGGAAGGGTAGACCTAAAGGTAAATGAAGTTTCCTCTCATTTGAGCAGAAGTGCCTGATTCTACAAGGAATTCAAAGAAATACATGCGAGGAACATGCCTCTTGCAACTTGGTCACATGCAAAAATGAAGCAAGAAGCACATCTGTTTGGAGCTTGCCCCAAGTGCCTCTAAAGCTTCTCCAAACTGGGTTCATAACTCCCACCCACCGAGAAAGCAGTGCCTGAAGCAGCGCCCAGGGACAGCAAATTAGAACATTTCCAAGGTCAACTGCTGACAGACCTAATTGTTTACTGCAACTAGAGTATATCTGGCTGCTGAAGAGGCTGAACCTCTCTGGCTTGCCCAATACCATAAGAAACTAATTTACCACATCAGCTACAAAATATGAAGTTCTGTAGGTGTGGATTCAAACAGCCTATGACATTTCAAACAGAAGCAAATATTCATAAGATCCCCAGGAATAAGTAATTTTAAGCTGGTTAAACAATTTTGGGAAAAACCTAAAATAGCAAGCACACCAGTGGCAGAGAAGTGACAAGTGCAAAAAAAACCGATAGTATTATCTTGTTTTAACAACTGGTTTGATTTGAATACTCACCCAAACTGCTAAAAAGCTGCAAAACTAACTGAATTAACTACCCTTATAATTTCTCATTCTCCTATGACAGTCATTGGAAAATGAAATATCCTCTGTTCTTGCTGCTGTAACAACAGCCATTTGCCACATGTGGCAGTCATATGAAATGTAGCTGGTCCAGATGCAGATGAACTGTAAGATGTTGAACTTAGTGCAAAACAAAAAGTAAAAATAGCTCATTAATAATTTTTATATTGATTACATGTTGAAAAATACTTTAATTTTGTCTCCTTCTTCTCACCCTTTGTAATAAGGCTAATAGAAAATTTTAAATTACACACCTGGCTCACACCATATGATTATTGGGCAGTGCTGCTCTATACAAATAATACTTCAGAACAAAAATATATAATTTCAGGTCTAAGTACAGAAGAGGGAGAAATAGGTCTGGATAATAAAATAATCTCTCCATAATAATCACATTGGTTTCAACTTCTGATCACCAATCTAATAAAAGTTCCTTTCTGCTTAATAACAAGACAAAATTTTAGTCTTTTAAAAAGGAACCTGATGTTTCAAAGATGATCCTTGAGTCTGCTCTATATTTGCCATGAGTTGACATCTTTGCCTAGCATTAGCCTAGTCTTAAGTCTTTCCAGTGACCAAAGATATATGATAACGTGCTTGTCTAATTTTAAAATCTGACTGAGGGACTCTAATTCAGTATTTTCTGCAGCAGTCATTTTCATGCTCTATTAGGTCACTGAAACCTAACCCATTCCTCTACTCCAAAGATTAAATAAAAAAGTAGAATCACACAAAGATCATTCTCGGGAATTAGAAAAACCCAGGCAGTATTCAGATACTATTCATCTCCTGTTTTAAAACCTAAAATATGACTCAGTTACTATTTCAAAAAGTGACACCCCAATGTGAATGGGAGAGCTTAGCTAACAGGAAAGCAGAGGAAGCAATTATTTGCACACATTCCATCATGTGGACAGGTCATGCCAACTTTCAGGTTGGGACAGTCAGTGGAAGAAAGACAAGCTGGGGGTGTTGGAATGGTTGGAAATTTATGGAAAGAGACTGCCTGGAAGCATAAGGTGAGATGAGGTGAGGTGAGGTAAACAGCAACCCAAACTTTCCTCTCTAGAGCTCTTATAAAGAAAACTACTCAACTTTCTGACTAAAGAAGCCAATAGGAAAGGAAATTCATCTCAGAACTGTCCCAGGCACCACTGGCCCACTGGTAGAAGGGCAAAATGACATGATATTTATGTGAACAGTAGGTGTAAATCTTTTTAAAGTGGTTTTGAAATGTAATCAACAACAAAATCAGGATCTAATAACTTAGAATAATAAATATGAGATGTATAGTCCCATTTTTTGACAAGGCCTATATCTCTCTCTGGTAAAGGCAACTGATAAGTGAAAATAAAGCAGCGGAAAGAAGAGGTATAGTCCACATTTTTGCCATTTTTATTTTTAAGCTATATGGGATAATTCAGGCCCCAAGTTACTAAATTCCAATAGTTTAGTGATTATACTTCTGACACATCCTGAACCCTGCAATCAACAAACCGTCAAGAGGGCTGACGACAACCTCATAAAAAGTGTTCTAGTGCCACCTAGTGGCGTATGTTTCCTGTCACAGTGGAAACAATAAATGATTAGACCAGGGTTCTCTAGTGTGGTCCCTGGACCAGCAACAGCATCAGTATCACCTGGGGATTTGTTAGATATGAAATTCTTGAGCTCATCCAAGACCTACTGAAATTCTAGTGGTCGGGCCAGTGTTTTAACAAGCCCTATAAGAGATTCTAATGCACCACTGAGTTAATCAGTCCTTACAAAAATATTAAGTGCACAGTCTTATAATAAAATCAGGTCATAAATTAACAAAAGTGCCCAATTTCTAATTTTGGAAAGCAACTTTCCCCCCTACATTCTGGGCCCAAATATCTGTACTTAGGGAATAGTCTTAAAAGCCACTTATTAATACATTTATATACCTTCAACACCGATGAACAGCAAGAGTCCCAGCCTCTGAAATATGAGATGAGTTCCCTAAGGTCTTTGTCCTGAGCAAACCCAGTTCAAAGGGAAGACCAGACACACTGACAAAACAAAATAAGATATAAGTGCAAAAAGCCCCATGAAACAAAGAAAAGGCCTAACTGGCATCAGGATATCAGGAATGGCATGTTGCTGTATCTTAAGAGGGAGGGGAACTCACCTGAAAACACAGGAAAAGCTAAGGAGGTAGAATTATTGGTGATTTTTTATACTAAGAGTCATCTTACCCTAATGATAACAGACACCACCAAACAGTGCACTGTACGTGCAACCATATTATGAAGGAATCAAGAGAAAAGCAGGTCTGATGAAGCCTTGCAAAATTGTTTCTTTTCTATTTAGGTCTTAGAGGAGAACTGCCTAGAAGTGTCAGAGGTACAAGCGGTAGAGGAGAAATAGTAGGGTAGTCACTGGAAAACACAGTGACATCAGCAAAATAACTGAGTTTTCCTAGAGAGCTGGATTTTTGATATTCTATAGGCAATGCCTCTATACTTTTAGCACTACAAGTACCATAATTATGTAGTTTCAATTGCCTTAATTTATTTACATTACAATAATATTTTGCTTTTATGATTGGTTCCAGTTATAAAAGCTATACAAGAAATGTGAACATTAGTTCCTTATGGTTATTGTTATTGTTAGTGTCACTGTTACCACCACCACCACTATAATCACCAACTTCTAATCCTGCTTCTAGTCAATAACATAATGATGGAATAAAGAACAGGAGCAAAGCCAAAAAAGAAACCTTCCCCGTTAACTATAGCCCTGGCTACGAGAAACAACATTCAAGATAGAGAAATATATTACAACGTAATGAAAATCCAGAATGTGGCTCTTCCTAAGAAAATAAGCCTTAAATCAGTCAGGCTGGTAATATGCTGGCCTGTCAAATCATTAAGCAATTTTCAAAACAATTTCAACATAAAAGGTTTAGGTGAGATGATTACTCCTTTTTCATAAAATAAAGTGATGGGTGATATGGGTAATCATAATTTTATGTCAGGAGTAAAACTAGAATATTATCCACTAACCACCCAGAATCAGAACTATTCACCCAACTAAGGGCCTAACATTTGCAAATTTGAAAGTTCAGTTATTCATGAGGGCCACAAATGTAATTTTCAACTTGATGGCTGTTCTTTATTCATCATTAACTCTGAAGTAACTACCACAAAGTGAAAACTGTTTCTTGCCTGGGTGGAGACTAAAATGAGCACAAAGGAATCAGGTTTAAAAAGTGATGGTTCTGAGCCAGAATACAAATTCTGGATATGAAAGAACAGACTAGCATTCCAATCAATTCACTGTATCATTTCCATCCAACAGAACTGCAATTGGTGGGATGAAAGAGAAAACCTATCAGTCATTATTTTCTTCCTGCCAATGAGAAACAGAGTAGGGTGAGTACAGTGGTCCCTAAAGGTCCTGACTTCTTCCCTCCATGACCAGATTCAACTCTGCCTCTAATTTATATGCATATATGCATAACCCGTGGACACAGACAACAGCATGGTAAAGTCCTGGGAGGAGGTGGGGGGGCAATGGGGAAAAAAGGGGGATATCTGTAATATTTTCCATAAAAATAAAAATAAAAAAACAGAAGAGGCTCCCCTGGCCAGTGTGGCTCAGTTGGCTGGGCATCATCCCCTGCATCAAAAGGTTGTGGTTGGATTACCAGTCAGGGCACAAGCCCAGGTTGTGGGCTGGATCCTTGGTAGGGGGTGTACAGGAGGCAACTGATTGATGTTTGGCTCTCACATGGATGTTTGTCTCTTTCTCCCTCTCCCTTCCTCTCTCTCTAAAAATCAGTAACAAATCTCTAAAACATAACACACACACACACAAACAGAAGAGGCTGAAGCTGAGAGAGGGCACTCTTTGGATTCAGAGGGCAAGAATGTCCAAGGGAAGTTGAGAACTTCACTAGCAGAAAAGACAGAAGCTGATAGCCTGCTTCTGAAAAACATGCAACTTCATTTTGGTGTTCAGGAAAGAAAAGAAGAGAAAAGGAAACCCGGGGAGGGGAGAAGAGGGGACAGAACGGAAAAGAAAAATCAGACGTTACCTTCAACAAAATAACTAAAACTTTCTGAGCTAAATGTTACTTCAATGTTATCTGACTGCTGCAAATGCCACTAGATGAACACAAACAATTTTCAATAAAGTGTAAGAGTGAGGGGCAGAAACTATGGAGTCACACCATTTATGTTCAACTCTTCCCCTTATTAACTCTGGGACCTTAGGAAGTACTCAATTTCACCAAGCCTCAGTTTGCTCATGTATGCAGTGGGGATAACCAACACAGGATTCCTGTTAGGACCAAATGAGATACCATATGTAAAAAGGCACAGTGCCTACACACAGTGGAAGTGATGAACAAATTCAGCTATGGTTAACTTTACCATTATGACCACCATCATCATCACCATACCTTGGCACAGTTCAGCAAACATCTGATTACCTGTCTGGCCATAATACCTTTTTGCCCTGTGGCTCCACAAAGCCATAGAAAAGCAATATAGAGAGAAAAAATGGAGAAGCCTCCAAGAAGGCTCGTTATCTACTGGACCCTTGAGCAATTTAAGATGTATCCTCTTCTCACAAATATTTAGCAAGAATCTGATAAAAAATTTCAATCCTCATGCATAACAGCTTCCGCAGAAGAGCATTAAGTGAACCTCTGAAGTCCATCCATGGACAGGCCCTGGCAGAGAGGCACAAAAAGAAAGGACACAACCCTGAGGGACATTAACATTTTAGGGAAGGGCCATTCCTCAAATTCGTGTAACTAAACTCAAAAGATTACAAAAATTCAATTGCTTAAGGATGATGTTAATAACAATTCTGGTAAATTAGGTCAGTACATTCTGTTTAAGAAAGCAGAAAAGAGCTCACTCTCCCTCCAGGGAGCAAGCCCATGCCTTTCCCTTCCTCCTCTCCTTCCTCCACAGGCGTACATCTCCTAAACTCTAAGGGAGGCCAGGAGACTTGCAACCAGGGAGCAATGGGCAGTAGCAGCTCGTCTGGGGCTCAACCTCTGACTGTCTCCAGGGCCCCTTTCCTTTTACTCTCCAGTGAGCTGAGAGCAGCCCCACTTTGGCTCACTTCTTTCCCATAACATTTCTAGGGAGAAAAGCAGCCCCATCTAGTCTCTCTACTCTTGCTTCTTGTACCCTAGGCCCTTCCCTGTTTCACTGTCCCCAGGTTTAATAAATGCACTATTAATTTTTTTTTTAAAGAAGTACATAATAAATTTAAAACTCTGAAAATAAGCTTCAGTTATCTGAAAAATCTCCTAATGTAACAAATTTCATTTCTCAATTAATTCCAATAAAGAAGCGATTACTAGCCTAGCCAGTCTGGCTCAACGTCAGCCTGCAGACTGAAGGGTCCTAGGTTCAATTCTGGCCAAGGGCACATGCCTTGGTTGTAGGCTCTATCCCTAGTCCCAGGGGGAGGCACAAGCAAGAGGAAACCAATCAACATGTCTCTCTCACATAGATGTTTCCTTCCCTTCCCTCCCTTCCCCCCCTCCTTCCCCCTCCTTCCCTCTCTCTCTGAAAAGCAATGGAAAAAATATCCCCAGGTGAGGATTAAAAAAAAAAGGAAGGTATTACTAGAAAATCAACAATTTTAAAGAAAGACTAATAGGCATGGTGGCTATAAGAGTCCAATTGCCTAGATATCATATGTGGTGACAAAACACAGGAGAAGGACCATTTCAAATAAGCTAGAAAAATGGATAGGAACAATCACCTGGTATAGGAATATGCAACCAACAGGACACAAAATAGAACCCATCCACACTCCTCAAGTTCCTGGGAGCAACAATCCCCTTCACCAATAATTCAATATTATGATGGCAAGAGAACTGCAGTGCAAAGTGAGAAAATGATACCTGAGTGATCACTGCCACCTATTTTCGCAAAGCTCATTCCTTCTACTTTGAGATGAAATTGGACAACTCAACAGGTCAAGTGTGCCTAACCTTATAAGGTTAAAAGGAAAAGGGAATATTCTGCTTTGAAGGTAGTTCATGAACTTTCCCTTCTATTCTTCTGCAATTTAATTTCTCCTGATCCATTCGCTGCTGTCCAACAAAAAGTCAACGCAAATACAAACCAAATGACTACACATTTACTGAGCACTTAAGCATCAAGTACTGCTCTACATAATTTGTATTATCTCATTTCATACCCACAGCAATGCCTTTTACAAATGAGAAATCTAAGACAAACAGAGGTTATAGAACTTGCCCACGGTCCCAAGAACAGTAAGTGTGGAGCTGGCATGAGAACCAGGCATTCTGTATGCACAGCCCAGCACTGTCTGCCTACATGACAGTGTGGATACAAGATACAAAGCACACAAATCAGGTCCTCTTCATCTCAACTGTAATCTCTCAGTTAAACTTATTTTTCTTTTTCCTCAGAATTGCCATGAGGGTCATCTTTCTAAAACTGGATTTTACTACATTCCTCCTCTATTGATACAGTCCTAACTCCCTGGCAAAGCATCACCTTTTAGGCACTCAATGGTCACTTAATGACTGAACACATACGCATCTTTCTTCTCAGGCAGACTGTAAACAACTTGAAAAAAACCTTTATTAATCTCTGTAGTTTTGGCTAACATGTTTGATGAATACTGATTTAGCTAAGCTGAATCCTAAAGCCTTAAACAGACTTCCAAACTCCTTTACTTTGTTCCCTCTCCACACCACAGGCTCTTTTTCTAAGTTCTGACCTTAACTGTAGGACTTGCTGGTTATCATTTGTGATAGCTACTGAAGAAACACTACGCTAAGAGCATATATTATCTTATTTAATCCCAACAATCTTATGAAATCGGGATTTTTATCCCTATCTCACAGATAAGGAATTCCAAGTTCAGAGAGATCACCTAACCTTTGAGCAAGCTACAGAACTAAGGCTGGATGACTCTAAGTCCTTGCACTGAGTGGTAATATTGGCTCCGTTTCCTACAAATCTTTCATCTACTGTTACCAGCTAAATTATCTTCAAATGCCCTTAAATACTAGGGGTTTTTCTACTCTCTGGGTCCTTGGACAACACATCAGTCTGGTGTCACATTAAACTTACTCTTCTAATAAGCTCTTGCTCAATTACTCCAGTGGGGGGGTCATCATAGGCATTCTCTCCATAGGGAATTTCTCATGTCATCTACTGCCTGCTCATAGCAGTCCAATTCACTTTTGTAACCAGTGGTTCTCAAACTGTGGTCCCTGAGAACCTTTCATGAGGTCCACAGAGTCAAAACTATTTTCATAATAACTGTAAGAGCTGCAACAGAAACCACACAGCCCACAAAGCTGAAAATATTGGCTATCTAATCCCTTACAGAAAAACTTTGCTGACTCCTACTTTAGAGCATGAACCTTTCATAAAACAATGCTTACAGTTCTTTTTAAATTACATAGAGTATGTTGTATTTTGCACCAAAATATACTTTTTAAAAACAAGGAACTTTGTAGTAAAAATACTCAGAAGCCTTCAAAGCAAATCCTGAAAATAAACAGATACTATCCAACAGGCAGTTTAGTTCCAGCTCTTCCCTCCTGTGATTTAAGATTTTATTATGACTTTTATCCAAAGCTACCTACCAAAGCCAAATATCCAAAAATAGACTACAAATCAGGCTGGGCAGAGTTAAGACCTTTAGAGGCCACCCACTAAAGATGATGAGTGATTTCTGCAGCCAGCCATGAATGAGTAACTAGTATGGAACTAGCCCTGCAGCCATGAACAACTAAAAAGCTGGACAAAATATATAAACAAATGCTTTCAGGCAGTGGGACAACAGGTGAAGCAGAACTATGATTCCTGCAAAACAAGTAAGATAAGTCCTGTGAGTGCCCTCCTCTCTACATCAGGGAGGAAGAAGCCAAGGAGAGCAAAGAAGTCTTGAAGGACTGAGGAGCCAGAGACTGGTGGGTGTTCAGGAAGGCTAAGGCAGCAGTTGCAAGACAGAGCCCTGGAAGGTAGATATGCAGAGAAAGGCACTAGGAATCTGCTGGGGGATCCCTTGGGCCTCAGACTAAAGCCTAAGCTGCTGAGGAACAGTGCTGGGAGCTGAAAGTGAACAATTCCCAGAATTCACACAGCACTGGAAGACATTCCTGGTCAGGGCACATGTCCAGGTTGCTGGTTCAGTCCTGGTTGGGGTGTGTACACTGGAGGCAACCGATGGACGTTTCTCTCTCATATCAATGTTTCTCTTTCTCTCTCTCCTTCTCCTTTCCTCTCTCTCTAAAATCAATAAAATAAAACTAAAAATAAAAACTTTTTTTTAAAAAGACATTCAGATTCCACCCATCAGAGTAGAGCTCTCACAGAACCCTCTGGACAATCAAGAGGAACTCCAGAAAGTCCAAGCTTTGTAACAGCATAGATTAGCCCTAAAGTAAATCTACACTAGACCTACCCTAACAAAGTTAAACAACAAGCCTGGAAAGGATCAGCCCAATCCACAAATAACTGCCTAGCAAAACAAACATCAAAACTCTTTAAAGGAAGACAACAAAATAGAAATACTCAACAACATAATACATACAGTGACCATATTAAGCAGCAGCAATAGATAGAGATGACAGAATTAGCACACAAATATATTAAAACAGCTATATAAATATGCTCCACATATTCAAGAATATAGAAAAAATGAACATGAGAGAAGTGCAAGACAGAAATAAGATTCCATTTAATTCTTTCTTATGTCTCTATAGCTAAAAAATCCATCCTCTGAAATTCAAAATTCACTGAATAGAGTTAATAGCACATTAGACACTGCAGAAAACAAGAGTAGTGAACTTGAAGACATAGTAATAGAAACTATTCAAATTAAAGTCAGAGAGAAAAAGTATTGAGGGGAAAAAAATCAACTGAGCCTCAGTGATTTATGGGGCATAATCAAGCAATGTAATAAAAATGTAATTAAGAGTCCCAGAAGGAGAGGGGGGAGGAGGGAACAGAAAAGGTATTTGAAAAAACAGTAGCAGAAATTTTCCCAAATTTGATCAGAATGTAAGCCCACAAATCCATAAAGCTCAAAGAACACCAGACAGAATAAACAAAGAAAATCATACAAAGGCATTTCACAATAGAAAGTACAAAAACCAGTACTATTAAAAAGAAATTACAAAAAGATAATGTTACTCCCTTGCCTCCATATATAAGACAAAGCAACCCTAACCCAAAGAAAGCAAATAACATCTTTCTAGATATTCTGATCCAAAAATTTTGGTCAAGTCCATCAAAGCTGAACTTGTCTCCTTTGTAAAGCTTATCCAGTCTATAAGGTGATCAGCATGAACAAAATATAGTTAAATTACTGGAAAACAAATTTATCAAATGAATTTGTATACTGTAAAGCTCAAAAATGCCACATACTTTTGATTGTATGTTCCTTGAGGTCAGGAACCTTCATGTTTTAGCTCATAAATTTCTAGTGCAGTTTCTAATGGCACATAACTGTTTGAACACACATGAATGAGTCAGTCTCATTTCACCCTCAGTATATTGCTGTGTAGAACAAGATGAAAAAAACAGATGCCGAGAGGGATGAAATGACTGTCCCAAGGATACACACAAGGTGATCAGTATCTGGCATCCCTAGAGTAATGCCTCCACACAAGTTACCTCAAAAGTAGACACAAAAGAAATACATTTTAATTATTACTTACTCTGAGTTTCCACAAGATCCAAAGCAACACTAGAAGCTGTGTCCATTCCAGTGTTGATGCAGTTTTGGAAATTTTTTAAAGAGGAGAGAGCAGATTCCACACCGCTGAAGGATATAAAACCAGTTGAACCTGAATTTGAACTGGAACGCCCAGGCATCTTGAATTATTACCTAAGTTTTCAAACACAATGAAACAAAATTTAAGAGTTTTTATAAAGAATTTATAAAATTTATAAAGAAAAATAGCTTTATCTTTTTTATCTTAAAAATCAAGACCTGAAGTACATAGGGCAAGATGCTAAAATTCAAATCATGAAACAAAGGTTCCTGTTATGTCATTTTCTAGAACTTTCTGAGGTGTTAATATTTTACACCAAAAGAGAGAGAAAATATGAGTATGAATAACCAATGATGATTTTTGAATATTTGCATTTTCTGAAAGTTATTTACAATCTCACTTTATTACAAGAAACACGTTGAGACAGCTTCTACAATATAAATACAAACACATGCAATAAGATAGGAAAACATAAGTTCATAAAAATCAGAACCAAAAACCAGATTAAAGGGAAAACCAACTATATGAGAAAATTAGAATGCAATCATGTAGGCTTTAGGATTCTTTAAGATTCTACACAGTATTATATTGTAAAACAGATTTGGCTATGAGCATCTTGACAATCATACAAATGGCCGATATATGAAAACATCCTCAACTTCACTACCTATTAGAGAAATGCAAATCAAAACCACAATGAGATATCATCTCACACCTATTAGAATGGCTATTATCAACAAGACAAGAAATAGCAAGTGTCAGAGAGGTTGTGGGAAAACAGAAACACTCATTCACTGCTGGTGGGAATATAAATTGATACAGCCACTATGGAAAACAGTATGGAGATTCCTCAAAAAATTAAGAATAGAGTCACTATATAACCCAGAAAGCATTTATTTGTAAAGACATATGTACCCCTATTGCAGCATTACTCAGTGGCCAAGACAGGGAAAAACCAAAGAGTCCCTCAGTCCATAACTGGATAAAGAAGATGTGGTACATATATACAATGGAATACTACCCAGCCGTAAGAAAAGATGAAATACTGCCATTTGCGACAACATGGACGAAACTTGTAAACATCATGCTAAGCGAGGTCAGACAGAAAAAGTCAAGAACCATATGATTTCATTCACATGTGGCATATAAAACTGAAAGCAACAAATGAACAAATAAGACAAACAAAAACTCAGACATAGACAACAGTATGATAGGTACCAGAAGGAAATGGGGGTGGGGGGTAGAAGAGGGCAAATAAATGGTAACAGACGATGACTTGGGGTGGTGAACACACAATACAATATACAGATGATATATTATAAAAGCGTACACTTGAAACCTATATAATTTTATTAACCATGTCACACCAATAAATTTAATAATAAGTGAGTTTCAGGGTTCTCTTTCTCCATTAAAAAAAAAAAAGTACATCTGTAATTCATGGGAAATAAGTCTGTCCATGGCAATCAAGGCAGCATGTATCATCATATATGAGATAATAAGAGTCATACTTGGTGTCCACCAAACCCATTTCCTCTTCAACCTGGTCATACAGTCTTCCTTACAGTTAGGTGTGGTCATATGACTGAATTCAAGGCAATGATATATGAGCCATTTGCAGGCCCAGTCCATAAAAACCACGTACTTTCTCCATTCTCCTTCACATTTTTCTAGCTTGAAACAGGAAAGCAGTGACCTTAGAAGCTATATACTGAAGATGGAGAATCACTACATGGAAGAAGCCTAGGATCCCACATCATTGTTTGGAGGAAAACTGCCCACTAATCAGGCTCAATGCATGAAAGAAACAAAAACTTCAATTGTGCAAAGCCTCTTAGATTTGGGGGTTTGCCTGTTATAACATCAACTGTTACTCAAAAAATATAACCCTGCAGGGATAAAATGATATGCTTCAAGTGTTCCTAGTCAGTGTTGATTCTTGTGTAGGTCTACATTTTCTAAAGCAGTGCTGTCCAATAGAACTTTCAGCCATGACAAAATATCCCAGAATCTGCACTGTCCAATATGGTAGCCAGTAGGTACATGTGGTTACCTGAAATGTGGTTAGCGTGATTGAGGAACAGAGTTTTTAATTTTGTTTAATTTTCATCAATTTAACTTTAAACAGCCACATGTGTCTAGTGGCCACTGCATTGGACAGCACAGTTCTAGGACACAATTATCAAAGTGTACTGCATATGTGAATCTGGGGGTAAAGCCATAGTATAAGCGGCGCATATCTTCCTGGAATATCAATTTTACTTACTGATAACATGAAACATGTTCATATTAAAATAAACATTAGCTGCATTATGGAGTAGAATATAGAGGCAATACAGAGTAGGGGTTAAGCATTTAGCCTCAGGAGCCAGACTGCTGGAGTTCAAAGTCTGATTTTACTAAAGTAGCATTAGGCAAATTATTTAACCTCTCAATGCTTCACTCTTCCTTTCCGTACAATAGGGATGATCCAGTCCCTACCTGAAGGATTACTGCAAAGACTGAATGAGTTAATATGTATATAAATAATAAATCACTCAGAATAATCCCCAGCAAAGAAATCTTTTAAAAGGAGACCAGATATTACCATCAATGTCATCATTGTAATACTGTGAGGGATAATACCAAGTAGTGCTTAAGAGAATGGACACTGGACACAGAGGCCTGGAAATTCCATCCTGTTGATGTCACTTAAAACTGCACAGCCCTGGTTAATTCGCTTATCTTCTGTACCTGCAGTCTGAGGTAAAAAGCAGATAATAACATCTATCTCATAGCATTATTACAGATGAATTAAATTCTGCAATTTTCTCAAACTTCTCTGATCTTAAGAATCAGTTGGAATACATACTAAAATTAAAATTTATGGATACTA
This sequence comes from Miniopterus natalensis, assembly GCF_054644295.1. Taxonomy (NCBI): domain Eukaryota; kingdom Metazoa; phylum Chordata; class Mammalia; order Chiroptera; family Miniopteridae; genus Miniopterus; species Miniopterus natalensis. The sequence continues at coordinate 33,995,226 of NC_142096.1, read as the reverse complement.
TCTCAAACCCATTAAATCAGAGTCTCTAGTGGACACACTGAGGAAACTATAATTTTATGAAGCCCCTTAGATGATTCTTAGGATCAAACACGTATGGAGAATACTGAGATAATTGTGTCTCCCCAAGTTTCATATGTTGAGGCCCTAGCATACAATGTGATGGTATTTGGAGATGAGGCCTTTGGGAGATAATCAGGTTTAGATAAGGTCAGGAGGGTAGAACCTTCATGATAAGATTAGTGTCCTTATTAGAAGAGGAAGAGACACACGGGTGCATTCTCATTCTCTCAGCCCACCAACACACATACACACACACACACACACACACACGTAAGGACACAGCAAGAAGGGGGAAGGAGGCTGGCTATAAGCCGGAAAGAGAGCCCTCACCAGTATTCAACCATACCAGTACCTTGTCTCCAAAAGCTGTGGGAAATAATTTTCTGTTTTTTAAGTCACCAGTTTATGATATTTTAAAATAGCAGCCCCCAGGACTAAGAAACAATGTACATAAGAATTAATACAATTCAGGATAAATGGAAAGTGTCTACCCCATGGTAGATGTTCTTTTATGTGAATGCAAAATTCACATTACTCCAATAAAACTTTACACTTGCAGAGAGCTAGGGAAAATGTTCTTCTGTAATTCTGGAGTATTTAAAAGGAAAATATTCAGATGGAGCAGAAAAATGAAGTAGAAACACTTTTTGATTCCTCCCATGAAGTACAGCTAAGTACATAAGTCACAGCACAGACCCCAAAACAAAGGATTATCTGGCCCCAGTGTCAACAGTGCAGTAGTTGAGAAACCCTGGTTTAAATCAACCTCCTCTTGGAGCCTTGCCCAGGTAACAATCTTTTTGGTCTCCAAGAAAGTTTAAGTAAGGTCATGCATTTCCTGAGTTTTTCCCCAGCATGTTAGTTTGCCTCCCCTAACAGGCCTTGTCTTAGGCCATTCCAGCTGCTATAACAAAACATCAGACTGGGTAGCTTATAAACAACAGAAATTTATTTCTCACAGTTCCTCAGACTGGAAGTCTAAGATCAAGGTGTCAGCATGGTCAAGTTCTGGTGAAGGCCCTCTTCCTGGCTCAAAGCCCATGCCTTCTACCTCTTTGTCATTGTAGAAGGAACAGGGGAGCTCTCTGAAGCCTCCTTTATAAAGGCATCAAGTCCACCCGTGAGCCCCACCCTCCTGACCTAAGCACCTCCCAAAGGCCCTACCTAATAACATCACCCTTGCATTAGGATTTCAACATATGAATGGGGGAGAGGACATAAACATTCAGACCCCAGCAGGACTGTAAGATTCTCTGTAGGCAGGACCAATTATTAACTACTGTAAAAATACTTCTTGCCCTGGCCGAGCGGCAGGGTTGGTTGGTGCATAGTCCCCAAATGGTTGTGGTTCGATTCCCAGTCAGGGCACATACCTAGATTTCAGATTCAATCCCCTTGGGAGTACGGGAGGCAACCAATCATTGTTTCTCTCTCACATCAATGTTTCTTCCTCCTTCCCTTCCTCTCAAATAAATAAATAAATAAAAACATATCCTCTGGTGAGGATTAGAAAACAAACTTTCTACTGTTTCCTCCTCTCATGTTTCTGTATAGCTCAGTGGTGGACACAAAACAACAACTTATAAACAGTGTGCTGACCTCCTTTAAACCCATAGGGACCTGTATAAGGTTAACCAGATATACATATAAATATATATATATATCTCAAGATGCAAGGACATGCCTTCCGTTTTGAAGCCTTCCCTTATCCATACAAGCAACTGCTTGTTCCCCTCCCTGTGACCACTGTCCCTGTCCCTATCTCTCTCTCCTCTCTCTTCTCTCTCTCTCTCTCTCTCTCTCACACACACACACACACACACTCAATAAAACTCAGTAAAACCCATCACAACTGTTTGCTCGCACGTCCTGCACTCCTCCACCCTGGGAGCAACTTAAACGAGCACTCTCAAATATTCTGCAGCTTATAAAACAGCTCACACAAAACAGGCGATCGATAAAGACCTGGAGACAGTTACAGCAGGCGCCACGTTTCTAGGACCCCTAAGCTGGTGCCGCGGCGCTCCGTTCCCAGCATCGCTAATCCTCACAAACATTTGCGCGAGAGGAAAGAACCCGAGGCCCAGAGTTACCTAAACGACCTGCCCACGGCCCCGGTGCAAAGGCGTTCGAGCCAGACACGCCTGGGTCAAGAACGCTGATCTTTTCCCCACACACTCAGGGCAGAGGGGCGGCGGGCTGGGGTCTCGGGGACGGAGGCGAACCGCCGCAGCCCCCGGCCGCGGGGTGAGAGGCGGCAGGACCGCAGCCCAGGCCGACCGGCCCAGCTCGGGAGCCCCGGGGGCCCGGGGGGAGGCGGCCCCGCCCGCCCCGCGCTAGCGCCACCCCCGCGTCTGCCTTACCTGCAGGCGACCCAGCTCCGGGCGGCTGCACCCCGACTTCCTACACTGGGACCCCTACTCCTTCCTCAACCGAGCGCGGGCTTCGACGTCATCAACCGTCGTCCGCCAGCGGTCACATGACGCCCCGCCCCACTCTCCGCCCCTTGGGTCACGTGACCGCCTGGGCGCCAGGGGCGGAAGCCGGGGTCCCGCCAGCTCCCGGGCCTGGGCTGAGGGCTGAAAGGACCCCAGCGGAGAGGCAGGGCGGGGGACCCCGGGGCCGGCCCCACGCGCGACCGGCCGCCCGGCTCTGCGCCCTGGCGCCGCCTGGGTGACAGGTAGGTCCGGCGGGTGCGCGCGCCTCCTTCACGGCCGCTTCCCCGCCCGGCCGCGCTGGCCGTGGGGACAGCTGTGGCGCGGGGCGGCGTCGGGACGGGGAGCCTGGCGTGGAGGAGGAGGGGCGTCCCGGGCGGGGGCTGCAGCCCAGGCCCGTCATCTCGGTGTAGGTGGGGTCGTTTTCCACGCCGCCCTGGCCGTGGGGCGGGATGCTCCGCCGCTTGGCCCGTTTCCAGGAGCAGTGCCGTGGGGACGTCCCGAGGAAACAGCGCTCGGTGAGCGTTTCTGCAGCCCGCGGACCCACGTGTGAATTCCGCTCTGCCACGGGCCGGGAGTTCCGGCGAGTCATTGTTCCTCTCCGCACCTCAGTTCCCGCCCTTGCGACCTGCTGGTGCCAAAGTCCTTTGCATTTCGAAAAAAAATGTTCTGAGGAGTCTTATTTGTGGGTGGTCTTACAGTAAAAAACAAAACCAAAACGACCTCGCAGAGCCCATAATGGAACTGGATCTTATTCCCAGTGCACGGAGCCCCCCCGTGATAAGTGACGGGCGTGAGGGTGGTGGGAGGGAGGCGGAGGTTTTACTGCCTCTGCCCACAGGGAGGAACACCTGCCCGGTTACCTTCTCCTGTCCTTTCCAGGGTTTAGGAATCAGAGTAGAGTGATCAGGCTTATTCAGAACTTTCCTGGAGAGATACCCCTCGCTTTTATCTTGATCGACACCATCATATTTTTTCCTGATAGTGGACTGGCGGAGACCAGTACTTCCCTGTCTATGGAACTGAGGTGTTAGGGCAGGATAAAAATAGACTTGTCTTTTCTTGTCCTCTGAGTAGGGTCAAGGGTGGTTTGTCCCAAGACAATTTAATATCCTTCAGAGTTCAGTCCTGTACTCATTGGGCTGATGTCATGTAGGATGATGTCATGCTGCATTCTTGAAAGCAGGTTGTCTTTTTGCCTAAGATCACTTTCCAAACTGAAAAACACACTTTCATACCAAATTCTTAAAGATAAAATAACAACCACTTTCCAGGGTGCCTTGTAAAAGACAGGAAATTGAGTGGGGTCTCCAGTTTTATTTCATGTCAAAGAGTAATGCAACTGTAATTGGAATTTTCTTCATTCCTAGCACCAATAGAACCAAATGGGAGATTTAATATAGCTTCTGCGACAATGTTTATTTGCACATCAGCGATTTTTTTAAGCTCAACTGACACTTTCTATGAAGCCACCTATCTCTGAGATCACTGCAGCATGGTTAGACATCTTTAATGATGGTCCTTAAATTCTGTTCTTTAGGGCCAGTTTTTTAGCCAATAATGGGTACTTGCCAAATACTCTAGCCAAATAATATTTTGAATGCTGCCTACAGTGTAACTCTTGGGTAAGTATTTATGGATTAAAATAAGAGATGCACACGCAGAAGTCTTAAGTGACATCCCAGGTCTAAGCCAACCTGACCTTGTGCATACAGGTGCTGAGTGTACCTGTCCATCTTTGGGGGGATAAAAGAAAGCAGGCAATGCTGTTTTCTTCGTGTCCCCATTATCCCTCCTATCTTAGTATCCAAAGTCTGGTAGTTAAACTTGTTAATTGTAGTTTGACCTCCTCTTAATCAAGCCTAGAGTTTCATGCTTTTGAGACCTGGGTTGGTTGGGGGGTCCTCAGAGAACCTCAGTAGGTGACTTTTTGCCCATTGTCCATTACTTTTCCCCTTTTTATTTCTCACTTTCTAAGCCAGACCATACCAGTGGCTTAACAAGCAAGTAGCCCAGAGAAAACTGAAAGAACTTGTTAATAATTTGTACCTTCATATGTATTATAGGATGCCCTCATGAGAGAGTGTTCTAGACATCTGTAGTGTCTTCTCAGGCACTGTCTCACCCAACCTCACCTACCTCCCCTGATCTCTGCTTCTATCCCTTGCTCACTCTGCAGTAGTCTCCTCAGCCAATTTGCTATTCCTTAAATTCATCTAGCATATTCCCACCCTGGGGCCTTTGCACTTATTACCTCTACCTGGAATGCCTTTCTCCCAGATCATTGTCTATTGTAAAATAACAAACTACCCCAGAATCTCATGGCTTAAGACAATAAACATCTGTTATCTTGTAGTCGTTTCTGTGGTCAGGAATCAGGTATCACTCAACTGGGTGCCTTTAGCTCAGGGTCTCCTGGCAGGTTACAGTCAAGTTGTGAACAGGAACTGTTGTTCCATCTGAAGACTCAACTGGAGTTGGGATCCATTTCCAAGCCCACCAGAGTGGTTGTTGGCAAGCCTGGCAGTCCCTTGTCACATGGGCTCCTCCACAGGGCTCTCTCACAACATGACAGCCTCCTTCCCCCAGGACAAACAAGCTAGAGAGGGTGTCCAAGCTGGAAGTCAAGGTCTTATTGCAGTGTAATCTCGGAAGTGATATTTTTTAGTCTGCCATCTTCTGTTCTTTAGAAAGGAGTCAGTAAGTCACACTCCAGGGAAGGGTACACAGGGCATGAATAAAGAGGTGGAGGTCACTGGGGGCCATCTTAGAGGCTGCTGGCCACACTCAGATGCCATGCAGCTTGCTCTCTTACTTCCTTCTGGTCCCTGCTCAAATATCATCTTGTCAGGGAGTCTTGCACAAACCACTCGATGTAAAATAGCACGTGCTCCATCCCTTTATCATGCTTTTTCTTCACAGCAGTTATCGCAGCCTAATATATATATACTTTTCTGTTATCTCTTTCCTACCCCCAGTAGTATGTAGGCTTCATGAGAGCCTACATACTTAGTTTTGTTCATTGCACTATCCTCAAGTCCTAAAACAATGCTTGGCACATAGTAGGCACTGGGTAAATGTTTGTCAAATTAATGAATCTGTATCCTTAGGAATGCTTTCGTCCTCAAATCCAGAACTCAACAAACAGTACATATACCATAAAGAATTATGGTATTATTTTTATTTAACAAGGATTACAGAGTTGGGTAGTGCCACACTTAAATCAGTGAATCAGTAACTTCAACAAGAATTCAGATTATTTCTCTTCTTCCACACCACAGTCTGCAGGTTCTTGGCTTTTTCTCAGGCTTGTCACCTCCTGGTCTCAAGGCGGCTATTGTGACTTCAGGCATCAAATTTTCATTGGGCCAGATTCAAAGGCAGGAAGGAAGGGCATAGGCAGGGCACAGGGAGGGGGAATAAATATTCCCTAGAAGTCCTACCATAGACTTCCTCTTATATCTCATTGGTCAAAACTGAGTCATGTGCCTAACCTAGCTTCACGGAGGTAGAAAGTAAAAGTGCAAATGTTGGGAAAGACATGAGCATTTGTGATGTTGAAAAGTAAGGCTTCCATGGAGTTGACAAATGATGACCTGGCCCAATTAACACAGAGAGCAGAGAAATGCAGCAAAGATGACACAAATTAACACTTCAAAAGATAATGATTTGAGAAAGAATTGGGAGAGACTTCGGGAAAATGAATGATGCCTTGAAACTGTTTCTTAAAAATTACCTCTTTAAAGATCATGCTATGAAAGTCAACTATGAAGTACAAGATGCTGTGTTACCAAAATCACAATTTGATAAAAATCAGCCTTTGACATTCTCGGTTTGGCATTGAATTAGTACATAGTTGTTGCCATTTTACTCTAAATGTTGTTACGTAGAAACTCACTTCCATCAGGTTTAGTTATAACATCTTAAGATGCATTCCTAATCAAACTTTCCTACCGCTTGGTATGAAATGCTTGTCAGTACTTCAGAGTCACTGCGTATCCTTTCTCAGGCATGTATATTACCCTTAATGACAAGGACTTTCTGTACATAACATGAGAAAAATGTTTTTAAAGGTGTTCCCTCAACTAATTCTAGTGGATTCTAGGACATACCTTTTCCTAAAGGTAAGACAAGTGACACAATTCCTGGAAGGAAAATTTAAGAGTGCCCAATTGAGGGCACGTGGGGCCCACACATGCTCTGGTTCCTTCTCCCAAGCTCAGAGGAAGCTGCATTGGGTCTTTCCTCATGGGGAGAAGTGAATAAAGGGTTGAGAAAGACGCCAAGAGTGTTAATCTATCAAACTCCCTCCACATGGAAAACATGAAGAGTGAGAATAATTCCCCCCCCCCCCATCAGAACTCACTTTTCTTGTTTTGATTTTTAGTGAGTTTGGGAGAAAAATACTATGTGTGTGTTTCACATGCTGCCTTAAAAAATGGAGTTTTTGTGTTTGTTTTTGATAGTTTCTTAAATGGAGCAAACATCTGTCAGCAGACCCTGTTTCATCTAATGATTCACAGACCTCTGAATCTGGTTAAACATCCCCACTGGCTGGGCACGGAGTAGCTGCTGATCCTCAGGATGTTGGACTTTCTAGCTGAGAACAACCTCTGTGGCCAGGCCATCCTAAGGATTGTTTCCTGTGGCAATGCCATCATTGCTGAACTTTTGAGGCTCTCTGAGTTTATTCCTGCTGTGTTCAGGTTAAAAGACCGCGCTGATCAACAGAAATATGGAGATATCATATTTGATTTCAGCTATTTTAAGGTAACCTTCTCCTATAGCATTTTCACCACTGCCTTTTCTATAAAAGCATGTGTCCTCTGGAGACCATGAGACTGAGAAGTGAAGTCATTCTGGAGAAAGAGTTAAATAGGAGAGATTTTAAATCAAATTTAATACCAGCTAACTAACTTGAACATAATGTAAAGGTATTGTGTGAAGCCCTAACACATTAGAACCAAATTTTTAAAAGATAACTTTGGTATAATATATTTCATATTACAACATGCTCATTGTCATTGCAATTCAAATTCATTTCTTTCTAAGGGATTTTTTTTCTTTTTTTAAAAATATATCTTTATTGATTTCAGAGAGAGGAAGGGAGAGATAGAAACATCACTGATGAGAGAATCATTGATCAGTTGCCTTCTGCACGCCCCCAACTGGGGATCAAGCCCGCAACCCAGGCATGTGCCCTGACCGGGAATCGAACTGCAATCTCCTGGATCCTAGGTCGATGCTCAACCACTGAGCCATGCCCGGCCAAGCTCTTTCTAAGGGATTTTATATCTAGTCTTTATTATTTTCATTACTTTCTATTGCTCTGCTTTCAACTTTTGACATCCCTTTTAAGGCACAAGAACAAATTTGTAAAAGCTGACTTAGAAATTGTTACCCATAAGTATGTTTTTATTGACGTTTCCATAAATGTGTTTTTCTTCTTAGGGTCCAGAATTATGGGAAAGCAAACTGGAAGCTAAGCCAGAGCTACAGGATTTAGATGAAGAATTTCGTGAAAACAACATAGAAATTGTAACCAGATTTTATTTAGCATTTCAGAGTGTGCATAAATATATTGTCGACTTAAACAGGTATTGATTACTTTAGTAATGGCTTTTTCTGATAGTAAATAGTGGAAGGGGAAAGGGACACACTAGAACATGTCGATCTCTCTGAGTTACAGAATTTACTAGATTATACCATGCATAATTGTCTTGTCCTTCCAGTGGCACTAGTCATCTTAAGTATCTTAGTGTTTTATCATAATTTCCTGCCCTTGTGAAGTGTTATAATAATCTTGGTCTATACTAAGTCATATGGCTTTCAATCCTGTGGTTTATGATCATATTCTAGTATCTTATATATGAGAAGTGGGGGGAAAAGGAACATATTTTCATAGCATTGGTAACCAGAGCCTTGCTTTCGATCCCTAACCACACAATATTCTCTTCCTTCGAGCCCTTAAGAACTCATTATTCATTAGCTTTTAAACTATTCCATGTTTGTATTCCGCTACTTCCTAAGACATTTGTAATTCATAAATCGGGACTAGGGAATATTCCTTTAACCTAGAGTGGCCACAACTATCAACCTGTGGCCCTAATCATGGTAAGTTTACACTCATAAACTAGTTGAAGGCCAGAATGCCTAGTATCTTGCCTTACCTTTTAGAAACCTTTACTTTCTTCATCAAAGATGTTAAAGTTTTCATTACCAATGAATAACTTGCTCTGGGGTTTCTTTCTAGATACCTCGATGATCTCAATGAAGGTGTTTACATTCAGCAAACCATAGAAACTGTGCTTCTCAATGAAGATGGAAAACAACTTTTAGTAAGTATAGTACTAATGACCATTTAAAATAGAAATTCAAGAATGTCAAGCTTGGAATCACTGTTTTTCCTATAAGTCTCAAATATATACAGAGTACCCTTCTTTATAGAGAAGAAAAATAAACTGATGATGATCTTCTGACAGGTCTGCATCTGAATTTAGAGCATGGTAGACTTTGAACAGAATTTTAAGAGAATAAAGATTGTGTAGAGTTTCTGAGCTTCCTCAGTGTCATAATCCTCTCTTCTTTATCTTTTTCATCCCAGACATCTAGCCTAGTACCTAGTACATAGTGATCACTTAAGAAATGTTTGTTAAATGAGTGAATGACTTAGAGGTGTTCATAATACTGGGATTCCATTTTGGTATCCCATCAGGCCAACTGAAAGATAATCACTGTGAGTTAAAATGTATTCTGCATAAATTTCCCAAAGCTCAATCTGTACAGAAGGTGAGAACACTTTGGGGGAAACCTGCATTCTCCTTATAATAGAAAGCGTTTAGGAGGAATGGGAGCACAGTGCTCTTTCTAACTGTTATCAACATCACTCCATGAGAAACATCACCCCATGAGAATGTGTTCTCCTGTGAGTTTGGCCATTGTCTCTTTCTCTTCGTAGTGTGAAGCACTGTACCTATATGGAGTTATGCTGCTGGTCATTGACCAAAAGATTGAAGGAGAAGTCAGAGAGAGAATGCTGGTTTCTTACTATCGATACAGGTAACCCAGGGCTGGGGCTGCACATCCCAAAAGCACTGCTATTGGTAAAACGCAGTGTAGATTTCCATACTGCTTTTATTGTGAACAGCAGCAACATGATCTAGAATGAAAAATAAAAGATCCTTTATCTCTTCTGAGCATAATATAGGAATATAACAGTTACTTAATATTTTATATCATGATCATAAATTAGATATCATCTATATACCATAGATTATTAGAGATATATGGATTATCGTGTCCATGATGGTACCTCGGGTTTTGGGTTTGTTTGTATTTTTAAGACAATCTGAATTTTCTTTGCCTTAAAGATAAATTTGGGAATGTAGAAGTCTAATGAATGTTCTTTTTTGGTTGGTTGGTTGGTTTGTTTTTGTTTTTAAGTTTCAAATGTTACTCCTTGGCATCTGTAAGGAAATGAATGAATTTTCTGTTGTCGTTTTTAGGTTAATGACTTTGAAAAGTTATCACAGGGGTCAGGTTGAAAGGGAATTCTCACCCACATATATGTATGAAACAAATACAACACAAGCAACAGCACACATCGTGATCATGTGTTAGGTGTGTCTGTACAGAGCTGTGACTTCAAGAAGTAGTGTCTTAAAAATAGGAGCCACTTCAACCAATTCTAATTCCAGTACCTAGCACACAGGTTTCAATTTGTTGACTTAATGAGTCAAAATCTGGATACAAGATCAGTGTCAGAAATAGTAAAAATTCAGGGAAGAAACAGTCAATAGCAGGAGTTAGGAACTTGGGCTAAAGATATGTAGACTAGAATTAGGACAACCTAATTAGGGCAAGGAGGGAGATCCTCAACAGAGAGATTGTTTGGGGACGTTATATTTTCACAACACCTGGGACTGCTGCCTCCTCAGCAGTAAATTAATCTTCAGCTCCTCAACTATCCTGCTTCCTTTCAGCTTTACAGTGTGGGAGGAGACTCTCCATCCCCATGCATAATTCATTCTCATCAGTGTGACCAGGAGCTGTCTTAACCTCCAAGTTTTTAAAATTGAACTTCCAATGGCCTTGCCTATATTTCCAAAAGTATTTTGTTTCATTCTAAAACAAAAATGAAAAATAACGTAAAGAAGAAGAGAAAAGATTACTTCTGAAGCCCAGTTGTGACAGTCTGGCTTTGTCCCTTTTTACACAACAGCTAATTCATTGGAATGTGAGGATCCATTATTGAAGTGAGACAGAAAAATTGCAAGTCAGAGTTGTGATAAAGGAGATTCCTACATCCAGTAGAGGTCATTTCAAGTCTAAGTTTCTTTGAGTCTCTTTGAGGAATTACTACTCCATACCACCCTGAAAATCACAGATGTTTTGATTAAACCTTTATAGAAAGAGCACCTTACCAAGAAAAAAATAATTAATGTACATCTCACTTTAAATTGTCATAATTTTTTGAATTATTTTTTAATTTATGAAATATTGGTGCAGGTTCACATTCTTTATGCACAATTCTGAAATCCAAAAGGCTATGGAAAATATGTATACACACACACACACACACACACACACACACACACACAGAATAACTCCTTTGGCAGCAAAACCTGATCCAGCCTGAAATCATATGGAGTCAAAACCTAATCAGAACAAATATAAGGGTGTAGATAGTCTTGATTTATCTCACTTGTGTGAATATTCCTAAATTTTACTATAGAAATATTAATGTGTGGTGCCAACTGAGACCCTACTGGAGTATTATATTGTATATGGTCTACATACAATATTACTTTCTTATATTTGAAAAATGCTATATTCTGAAACAAATTCAGACCCAAAGATTTTGGAAAAGGGATTGTGGACCTTGACATAGAACTGTACTTACATACAAGAACATACCTTATAAGTTTGCTGTACTATAACAGGCTTTTGGAAAATATGACTTTGAATCTTAAGGATATAAATTGACCCACGGTCATATCTGAAACTAGATAAAGTCAAGAAATTCTTCTGCTTTGTTGGACTTTTGAGTTTCTGACGTGTGGTTTGTTTGGCCCTTTATTTCCCATTGTGAACGTGACTCAGTGCTGCCCGATCTTCTGCTGATTCAAATATGGACGATATTTGTAAGCTGCTCCGAAGTACAGGTTATTCCAGCCAACCAGGAGCCAAAAGACCGCCGAACTATCCTGAGAGTTATTTCCAGAGAGTGCCTATCAATGAATCCTTCATCAGTATGGTCATTGGTCGACTAAGATCTGACGATATTTACAACCAGGTGGGGATTAAGTCCGTTAAGATCTTAGTCATTTAAAAGACTGATTTCACTGTTCTCCTCAATTATCCCTGCCCTTCCCACTTCCTCAAAGGGGTAAAAGCAGCTAGAAATTATTTAAGACTTTTGAGCTATGCTGTGGGATGATAGTGGAAAGAGGGATATTGATTTGGGCAGAATTAGAGATTTCAGGGAAGAAACGGGATTTGAGCTCTATTTGGAAAGAAGTAGTTATTGAGTGTATGTTATGCGCCTGTCCACGTGCTGGGGATGCATCACTGACAAAGGGAGGCCATGGTCCTTATATATAATGAGCTCATAGCTGAGGAAAGAAGACAGATAAGTAAAGAAACTACAATAAAGCAAGACAAGCCTTATCCTGGGGGAAGCTTGTGTGTCATGGAGCATGTTACAGGGGCAGCAACATTACACCAGATCTCAAGGGGAATGGAAGAGCCCTCCAGGCCAAGAAGGCAGCATGAGCAGAGCTAAAACTCCTGCAGCATTTCAGGGTGTCTCACTTTCCTCCCCAGTATGTGTCTCATTCGCTTACTTATAGGACATCAAAGAAAATTGCCTTTTGACTTCATTGTCCTGAAGAAAACAATATATATTTTTTTCTTATAGACACCTCAAAATCAGGAGTTACCTACAGATTCCAGCTCTCTCTAGTTGTTGCCATTTATTGAGAATTCAGTATGAATCAGAACCATAAGAGATTTTTTCATATATCATTTTTTCTATTCCTCACACTAGTCATGCAAAGTAGGCAGCATAATCCTCATGTTGCTGCTGAGAAAAATAAGGCTTAGAGAGCTTACATCATTTTCACATGGTCACACAATGAGGTAGCAGAACCATAGTTTGACTTCAGGTCTGTATGACTTCAGAACCCATGCTGATTTTTTGTTCCCTGTCCTTAACACTGTGCCTCTTCTGCAGTTCATTTTGTGCATTTCTCAAGGCAGTGTGTTTCCATTTTCTCCTTGCCCCGTGACCTTCATTAACACAGGGGTTATGCTGTGGTTGTGCTGTGTGTCTGCCCCGCTCTTTGCCCTGCCCTCCCTTCTCCCTGGCTGATGGGAGCGGGACAGTTACTTGACCCAAGATGGATCAGATTCCTTCTCCAGGTCATTTGGAATTGGGCCTGAGAAACCGTTTCTAGACACGGGTTTACTCACAACATGCAAAATTTGGAGTTTGGGGCAGCCTCATTCTGCCATGTTAAAGAAGACAGTCTGGAGAGAGAGAAAAGTTGGGCAAACACATCAAGGGGAGAAACGGAAGGTTTTGTGGTTCATAGCTCTGGACCCTTCCTGAGACCTGGCCAGGTTCCCTGTGACATTGCTCTGCTGTCTTGTGTCAGTTTCCTCCCTTTCCGCTTAGTCATCAAGGTGCGAAGTACTGTGTGCAGCCAGATTCCTAAGGCGTGAGCCATGGGCTGGGCCAGCCCAGCACTGGGAAGCAGCAGGAGGACGCCCAGCAAAGCAGATTAGAATGGCGTCTGGGAAACAAATGAGAGTGCTCAAAGAGGCCATTGAATTGGGTGATTGTGAGACTGAGTGACCGTAGGAGATCCCACTGAGATGATGAAGGAGGTCAGGTTTCAGGGAGCCGAGGAACAAGCAGGAAGTGAGAAAATAGCAATAGCGAGCATGGATTCTGTCAGTCCTAAGAGATCGTGATGGGGAGGACACAAAATGGACAACTAGTGGGAAACCTGGGGTTACACCTCTCTTTTTGTAAGGAAAAGGCTTAAAATTGCAGCAGAGTTGAGGGCTGGAAGGGAGAGCATCAGATTGTGGGGTCTGGGATAAGAAGGAAGGCCCTGCTAGCAATGCCGGGAGAATTGTTTCCAGTGTCCAGGATGCTCCGAGGAGACAGACTTTTAGAGACTGGTCTATCCTAGAATTAGGTCGTATATTTGGCACATGTAAGTTCAATTGTTACCAACGGCTGCCTCTTCTGGGCCTCTCTGTGTTGCAGGTCTCGGCGTACCCTTTGCCAGAGCATCGCAGCACGGCCCTGGCAAACCAGGCAGCCATGCTCTACGTCATTCTCTACTTTGAGCCTTCCATCCTTCATGCCCATCAAGCAAAAATGAGAGAAATAGTGGATAAATACTTTCCAGATAATTGGGCAAGTATTACTGTTAGGGGTTTTTTTTACTCTATCATAAGAGAACTGGTTTTTACATTCTTTTGGCCTGTTACCCAGAGGTTACAATGTTGTAAATAGTGAGACATAAAGTTACTTTTAAGTGCATTAAGAATTTTATAAATCATAACATGAATAAATCAGCCAGTAAAAATTTCCTGAACCCATTTGTTTTTTCTCAAATGAATACTCTCAAGGTAAAACCATGTGTTATAGCGTGTCTTGCTTTAGCTACAGAGATTGCAGCCAAGTTACACAAGCCTTCCTTTTATTCTTTTTCTGTTTTATGAATCTAAGCTAGCAGAATTGATCTAATTTGTCATTTTATGGATAGAATTTCACTTTTGTAATAAATTTTCTCTACAAGTTCACATTGATGGGGCTGTGAAGGTCTAGGTTACTGCAGGGATTTGCTTGTAACTTTTTAGTGTTGTTTTACTTAAAAATATTAGCTCTTAAAGGACTAAAGCTGACAACGTATATGAAATGCTTTCTTTGCTCATAGAGGTTTTAACAAAGAACAGTGGTTGAATCATGGTCTCAGGCAGCAGGTTTATTTCATTTCTTACCATTTGTTGAGTCACAAACCATCTGTGATGAGGGACCTGAATGAGGAGCCTTACTTGTGAGAAGAACAGACTGTAGTTAGGAGAGGATGCTTCCTGTCCACGAATGATCGTTCTCATGAGCTAGAGTTAAGCAACCAAGAGGAAAACTCTGATAGTCTGGCTTCATTTGCCTAAGTTTAATAAAGAAGTAATGGCCATGATGCTCCACTCAGGAACACTTTTAATAGTAAGGAAGGTCAAAATCCAATTATAATGTGCTTAATATGCCTAAAAAAGCACCCTGGCACACTGAAAATAAAGCAATAAAAAAAGGTGTGCCAGGCAAATGCCAACCAATGAAACACTAGTGAGAAAATATTAATATTACACCAAGAGAATTTTAAAGAAAAACATTAATAGAGATACAGAGGGATTGTATATAATATTTTAAACAGTAAGTGTAAAACAATGCCATTCTCATAGAATTGAGGGGGGACTTTAATTCGATTTTTTTAATACAAAAAATTATCTTAGCATGTAATGGATTTATTTGTTATTTTAGATAATGAATATTTTAAATTTCCCAGTTTTGATGTGTAATATGATCAATGTCAATAGCTATAATCCACATTTTGAAAAAAAGTTCCTTGGGGCCCTCAGTAACTTTTAAGAGTATAAGGACAAGATGAAAATGTTTGAGAACATTCTCTCAAAGTCAGAGTCTCTGCTTCTTTCCCCTTTCATTTTTCTTCATCCAGGACTGTAACACATAGCAGTTTGAAAGGAAAATCTCAATATATTTATTGTTCTTGAATTAGCACCATTGTCACTTTTGTTTCAAAGTGTTCATAAGGAAGGACACTTGCCTGTATATCTGGAAAATCTTGGTTTCTCATTGATTTTTGTTGGAGTGGAATTTAAAATTGGAATAGGCAATGCCTTCTCTAACTTTGTATTTTCCTAGTTCCTTGCCTTGAAGTTGGTAGGTATTTAGCAAATACTGAGTGAATGTCTCCTCTTCCAGGTGATTAGCATTTACATGGGGATCACAGTTAATCTCGCAGATGCTTGGGAACCTTACAAAGCTGCAAAAACTGCTTTAAACAATACCCTGGACCTTGCAAATGTCAGAGAACAGGTAAGTTCTCGCCAGTTGGGGAAGATTCTCAAACAACTGCCAGCCTGCCTTAATGAGGTAGGAGATGAGCCAAGTAGATTTCTCAAGGCATTTGGAAGATGGCCTCAAAAACATGAATGCAGTGATTAATGAAAGCTGAATTTTGCAGAATTAAGATAGATAATTGTATTTTTTTAACTTGTATGGTATATGTAAATGGAAGACTTGGTTCCTAAGGGAGACTCAACAACCTAAGATAAACCAGAGTGACATGTGGTTTCACTGAGTTTATTTACTCTTGCTTAAAGATTGTGTCCTTATGGATGGAACTACTTTTACCAGTAACCAGAATTTTAATATTTTCATCAACAGAATGAGCGTCAAAGACAGTAACTGACTGTACACACGTGCCCTGTCACTGTAGTTTAAATCCATCATTTCTAATGTGCAAGATAAGCAACAAGACTAAAAGCATTCATCTCCCTAAAGTTTAAATGGCTACATTGTGGTCCTACAAGGTAGCCCTAGCCAGTTTGGCTCAGTGGTTAGAGTGTCAGCCTCCGGACTGAAGGGTCCAGGGTTTGATTCCGGTCAAGGGCATGTACCTCAGTTGCAGGTTCAATCCCTGGCCCCAGTCAGGGCATGTGCGGAAGGCAACCAATCGATGTGTCTTTCTCACATCGGTGTTTTTCTCTCTCTCCCCCTTCCACTCTCTCTGAAAAGCAACGGAAAAAATATCCTCTGGTGAGGATTAAAAAAACAAAAGAACACAAGGTAGCCCTGGCCAATATGGCTCAGTTGGTTGGAGAATCACCCTGTAAACCAAAGGGTCATGGGTTCGATTCCTGGTCAGGGCACATACCCAGGTTGTGGGGTGTGTACAAGATGCAACAGAGGAATAAAAATAAAATCTTCTTATTGGGGAGCATACTTGGTATTTCTAAACAGTTGTCTTCCTCAGCCTGGCTGGCTGAGTTTTTAGTTACCAGTGTGGATAGAGTAATATTGATTCAGAGAACTTCAGCATGTTTTATTCAGATGCATTGCATTCCATAAATAATGCACAGAATATTTCAGTTTGGGAATGTCTCCTAGGAATATGTTAGAGAAGGTGGTGCCTCCGTACTTACCGGCATTAGAGCATTAATTTTTCATTACTGAAAACTCTTTCCAAAATTGCATTTTCTTGTTTGTGACATTGTAAAAGTTCTTCTGAGTCTCCTGGTGAAGCATCTAGTAATAGTTTTAAACTAACCTGATCGGGTTAATGATGTTTAACATTCAACTCTTACTTAGGGTAAAACGGTGCAACCAAGTTTCCAAAAGGTCTGCAAATTCCATTTTGATGCAGAGGTGTGTTTTCTGTTAAGCTTTCTATGTCTGTGGAAGTCTCATCTTTTGAGTGTTTCTTCTCTGACTCCTTTGTTGATAATAACAGGAAGAACAAATAATTTAACTTCTGCCTTTGTGTTTCTTTCCCACCCAAGAATAGAAAGGAACCACCTGGTCCACTTCTCCAATTTACACTTGAAGAAACCAGTATGCAAAGGTTAAGCCCATAGTCACAGCAGTATTTAATCATAGCCAGGACTAGAGTTTAGTCTCTTAATTCTAAGTCCAGTACTCTTTTTAAAAATGTCCAGTAAACCACTTGCCTTTGAACCTTATCAACTATAGTCCATGTTAGTCATCTCATATAGAAATGTTGTTTTCCATCCAGGGAATTCATTTCAATGTGATTCACTTTCAAGACAAACAATTGTCTCCCTTTTTTAAATGTAATTAAAGGTTTTTTTATTTACAAAGGCAAGCAGATATGCAACTGCCAGTGAAAGAGTGCATGCTCAAGTGCAGCAGTTTCTGAAAGAAGGTTATTTAAGGGAAGAGATGGTTCTGGACAACATCCCAAGGCTTCTGAACTGCCTGAGAGACTGCAACGTAGCCATCCGCTGGCTAATGCTTCATACGGCAGACTCGGGTAAGGCACAAAGGGTGTGGTTATCCGTATCACTCCACATAAAGGCGTTCAGAGCTGAGATCTGCTCCATCATGCAACCTGGTTTAGCCCTTGGACGAGAATCAGGTTGCTTTCCAAGTCATTTCTGTGCCTACTTGGACAAGTCAGTGCCCACCTGAAGAGCCCCTTCGTCGGGTATTGTCAGGCGCTTAGAATCTGAAGAAATTTACCTCCAGTGTTCAAGGAACTTGTCACTGGTCAAACTGAGGAGGCCAGATGTACACATATGAAAATATAACTAGATCTGTGGTAGGCAGAATAATGTCTCTCTACTCAGCCCTCCCAAAAGTGTTCATGGCCTAGTCCTTGGAAACTATGGGTGTGTTATATTATGTGGCAAAGGGAGCTTAAGGTTGTGGGTGGAATTACGGTTCTAATCAGTTGATCTTAAAGTAAGGAGATTGTCCCAGTGGGTCCAGTGAAATCACAAGGGTCCTTAAATCGGGAAAAGGGAAGTGGAAGAGTCAGAACTAGAAAGATGGTGTTGTGAAAAAGACAACAGGCCGTTGCTGACTTTAATAGTGGAAGGGACCACAGGCCAAGGAATATGGGCAGCCTCTAGATACTAAAAAAGACAAGACAGTGGATTTTCCCCTGGAGTCTCCAGAAGGAGCACAGCCCTACTGACATCTTGATTTTATCCCAGTGAGACCCATTTCAGATTCCTTACCTCTGGAACTATAAGAGAATAAATTTGGGTCTTTTTAAGCCATTATGTTTGTGGTAATTTGTTATAGCAGCAACAGGAAAGTAATATAAGGGCTAAGCCGGTAACTAAGAGCCAGATGTGTAAAATAGGTTGATGGTGGGATTTGAGTCCAGAGCAGGAGAGAAACATCACTAGGGATGGAGAGGTGGAGTGGTCAGAGAAGGCTCCACTCAGGAGGCGGAAGCTGACTGGCCTTTAATAAGATTTCAAAGTAAAAAACAAGGAATTCTAGACTGAAGAAATTATAGAAGAAAAGGAATGAGTTTGGAAGTACAGAAAAGCATGGGCCCACTGAGTTGAGGGAATGTCTAGACAAGAACACTTCATTAAGGTAGGTTGGGTCTTAACCTCTTCTGGGTCAAGGTCCTCTTTGAGACCCTATTGGCCATCAGGGTCAGAAGCTTCACAGATGGTGTGAAACACATCCACGAGGTCCATGAGCTGATGACTTTAAAACCCCTGGTTTAATGGTAGAAAAATGAGTGGGTTGGGCTAACACCTGAGCTTGCTCAGTGCTAACACAGTTCCTTGTACAGTAAGTCCTCACTTAACATCAATAGGTTCTGTGACTATACGCGGTAAGCAGTATAACCAAACCAATTTTATCACAGGCTAATTGATATAAACAGGAGTTAAGTTCCTGCGGCATTTCATCAACATAACAAAACGATGTTATTCGAGGGTCTACTGTGCTTGGTAAATAGGTGATTATATTAATTAACTAATAAGTTCACTCATCCAGAGCTGCATGCCCCTCCCCCTGAGAGTTGTATCATTCAGCAGCCTCCCCTTTTTGTTTTTCACTCAGCAAACTTTTCTCAAGAACCTGCCCCGAGACAGGTACCACTTTCAACCCCCCTTGTTATTTCAGGTGAGGCCGTGTCTCTGAAACACACTGTCCACACCAGAGTGCTCTGCAGCCTGCCTCGGTAGCACCGTGGCCCCGTCTCACCACTTCCAGGCATGGTGTCCCTTTGGCCACTTCCTGTGAGTGGTCAGCAGTGAGAGCAGCAGACTTCCTCATCCTTCGTGTCTTTGAAAATGTGTGGAATTTCTCCCCAGCCTCTCTCTTCACACTAGAAACCTCCCGTTGCTTAAGTGTTTCTCCCAAGAGCTGATTTCTGGTTGCTTTTTTCTTTTCATCCCGCTTCTTGGCTAAGCTCTCTCTTCAGTTTATAGTTTATGAATACCATGGCTAAAGGTTTTTTGTGGGCTTTTTTTTTTGGTGTAGTTTTTTAAAAATACATCTTTATTGATTTCAGGAAGAGGAAAAGAGAGGGAGAGAGAGTTAGAAACATCAATGATGAGAGAGTCATGGATTGGCTGCCTCCTGCACACCCCCGACTGGGGATTGAGCCTGCAACCCGGGCATGTGCCCTGACCAGGAATCGAACCCCCATCGCCTGGATCCTAGGTAATGCTCAACCGCTGAGCCACGCCCGGCTGGGCTAAAGTTTTTAATCATGTATTGGATCTGTTTTTAATTAGTTGAGTTTGTCTTACATAAACTCCAGTTCTCGTTTGAGGATTTTACTACATTGACTCAGCTTAGAATCTTCTTTATTGAAAGTCTTATCCTCTCAATCCTCTGAATAGCTCAGGCCCTCACTTTTTCCTGCCACGAAACCCACTGTGGTTTTCTGGTGACTCAGCCTCATCTCTGTCTTCCTGACAGCTGTGCCCACGTCTGGGAGCCGGTGGTCCCCTGGATTCCCACCCTGCCAGGGACAGCCTCGGCTGCCCAGGGTCCCCTGCTTTGATCTTCAGCCACATCTGCTTTCCATTTCTGTGCCTGGCAACTCCTGACCTGATTGCACAAGGTCATGCTTCACCAGAAACCACTGGTTGGCCTGTCTGCTTGCGAGTCATATGTGGGCTAAATAACTGCTTATTTAGCTTTTATGGTGCAGAAAGGAGACCGTATTTTTCATCTCCCTCCCTGTGGAAGCAGGAGGCTTCCACAGCGCCTTGCGACTGTTGGAGAGCCACTGTCAGGAGGCTCTGCCTGTCCATGTCGGACACTCGAAGGTGAATCAGCCCCGAGATGCTTAGCAGATCCGGACATGCTGTTGTGTAGCTTGCTTTTTCATTCGGCAGTGTATCACAGACGGCACTCCACGTCAGATCCAGTGGTCATGTTTGACAGTTTGATTATACTTTCCCCCATAGCATGCACATGCTGTAATTAATTTTACCATGTTATTGGTATACATTTTGCTAATTACCTTTTAAAGACTTAAAATGAAGGAAAGTTTTTAAGAATTCATATTCCATAGAGAGAAACTCTTTTTTTCCTATTCTAGCCTGTGACCCAAACAACAAACGTCTCCGTCAGATCAAGGAGCAGATCCTGACAGACTCTAGGTACAATCCCAAGATGCTCTTTCAGTTGCTATTGGATACTGCACAGTTTGAGTTTATACTCAAAGAGGTAAGAAAGTTGAATGAATAATTGCCAAAGTCTTAGTCCTTTTTATGCTTAAATTTTTTTTGAAAGATTGGGATTTAGTGGCAGTAACTCTGATTGAAGCTAGAGATTCTACTGTCTGAGATAATTCTTACAGAAAAAGGACAGAATTAGCCATTGAACAAGGATTTACTGTCCTCAAAGATACGGTGACAGAGGAAGGTGCACAGGGCTGTGGTGGTTACAGTCTGGTGAGGGGTGTGGACATGACCCAGAGAATCACACTGACGAAGATGTAAATACGACTGAGAGGCCCGCTCTAAAGAAACAGAGCGCAGGCCTCTGGGTGCCCAACATGCAGGAGCCTGTCCTGGCTTTGACCACTTCCCTGAGAAGAGAAGCTTCTGACGGGCCCGAAGAAGGGACCTGTCACAGTTAGCTAAGACAGAGATAGGAGTGTGATGGAGAACATTCCAAAGAGAAGACAGGCTGTGTCTGAGTCCTCTGGGTGAGGAACAGCATGGCGCCCCAGGACCTAAAAGACCCGTGGCTGGAGGGAAGAGAACGCAAGAGAAGGTGGTACAAACTGAGCTCGAGTGGTGGGCAGGAGCCAGCCTCTGTGGGCCTCGCAGGATTCAAGTCTTCACTCAAAAGCCATGATAACCCTTTGGAAAGGGCTAACTAACTAGGGTGGATGATTTGCATTTGAATGAGGTCCTCTCTTAAGGACTTTAAGGAGATTGAGTTCACTGGCAGAAATTCTGGGGTTAGTCTTATCCCTAAAGAAGCTTCTGTGGGCATAATAAACATGGTGGCTACCTGGGCATGCCCAAGTTCTGTAAACTAACCTTGAGGGTTTGGATCAGGTGAGCCCAGGAACTAGCCCAGGACATTAATGCCCATTCAGAACCAATACTTAATCTTGCCTCAGTCTGGCTAGGAGTATACTGGATGTTTCTTTAGTGTCTAGGTGTGTGAGGACACTGTGTTCTCCCATGAAGTAGCTCAGAAAAAGTAGGTGTTGATTAGCCTGATGTTAATGCATGTACTGAGTGTTTTCAGTGACTCGTCAATGTCACAGAGGTACAGGGATTTGTTTTCCTGCGCTCTTAGGCGCTAAATACGCATGAATAGTGATTTTCCTCTTAAGAAATTCTTTATTTTTTCATAATGAATATTGAAAAGATGAGCAGTGGTGTAGGGAGACTCCATCTGTAGGTGACAGGTTGAAGGCTGGGTAGAATTTTGTGGGGCTAGTGGCAGAGGAATCTTTGTGATCGGGCAGGACGAGTAATCAATGAAATAAGTAATAGGATGAGGAATAGTGAGAATTATTTAGAGAGCCCACCCTATCTTTTTGAGTGCCTAGGATCCATCAATGCCATTTGACTGGCAATAGCAACAAAACTATCACCCTGAGGCCTTCATTCCAGACCATACGGCTTTGAGCCCTTCAATCCCTCATTCACGCAGACTGAACCCACAGGTTTCATAAATTGTCAGATGGGATTTGGGATAGGGGATGGTCCTTAAATTAGGAGATACATCTTCATGTAAAGATCAGAAGAAGCACACTTTCAATTAGTGGGTTTATAGGAGAATCAGAAAGTGATTCTAGAAAAGGGGTTGGGGTGGGAAGTATGAGAGATGAAAATGTAGGTTAAAGAACCAAACTGAAATGTCAGAAATTCCTATTATCATTGTTTTGCTCTATTTGTATTGGGCATTACAGAAATTGTTACCTCAAAAGGACCTTAGAGCAGTAGTCACCAAATTTAATTTCACATTAAAATGCTGATTCCTGAGCCTACCCACAACCTTATGAAGCAAAATCTTCAGGTTTGGGGCTTAGGAATCTGAAACCATGAAAGCCCTTCGGGGGGTGCTCACGTGCAGTTTATCTGAGAACCACTGCCTTAGGGAGGGTGTAGCTTTGTCCCTCTGTATAGAGAAGTAAGGCTTAAGAGATGGCATCAAGGCAATGTGAATGTTAGGCATGATATTTTTCTAATAAACTAGATGTCACTCAGGCTTTCTTAGTAAACTGCCTTATCTGGATTTTCTCTTAAGTAAATAAATCTCTCTGTCCCTTCAACAGATGTTCAAACAAATGCTTTCAGAAAAGCAAGCCAAGTGGGAGCATTATAAGAAGGAGGGCTCAGAGCGGATGACAGAGCTTGCTGATGTCTTTTCAGGAGTGAAACCCCTAACCAGGGTGGAGAAAAATGGTAATTGCTGAAGAGGAAATGCTGGTGTGCTTGAAATGTATACACAGATTATTAGGAATGGGCAGAGCCCTGGCCTGTGTGGCTCAGTTGGTCCAGCATTGTCCCCTGCAACCTGTGCCCTGAAGGGTGACAGGTTCGATTCCCAGTCAGGGCGCATGCCCAGGTTGTGGGCTCAGTCCCCGGTGGGGGGTATGCAGGAGGTAGCCAATCGATGCTTCATTTTCACATCAATGTTTCCCTCTCTCCCTCTCCCTTCCTCTCTCTCTAAAAATCAATTTTTAAAGATCTTTAAAAAGATATAAAGAAATGGGCAAAGCCAAAAGTCCTTATTTGTCAAGCATTGTATGCTAAGACATTGCTAATGAAGATCCCTGAGCAATCTCCTATTCTCTCTGGACTTCACAGTTCTTTTCTTTGAAATATGAGATTAAACTAAATCAAGGGTTCTTATTCTCTGGGTCATAGATAGTCTTTATAGAGCCATAATCCATCCCCCCAGCCCCACAGAGTATGCAAAACTAGTGTGTCAGTTTACGGGCATTTGGGGAGAGGGGAAAAGGACCTGTCCTTGTCATGATCTTCTCAGAGGGATACTTCACCTAAGGACCTGAATAACCACGAGCGTAGATGACATGGAAGATTCTTGTCTTCTGAACTTGGGTTCTTTTTCACTGTTGTGCCTGCCATCTAGTGGCAGGAGAGGCGACCTGCAGGCTGTTTTGAAACTAAACCCAGTTTAAGTTTAACTTTGCTTTTAATCCTGCCTCTTTTAGGAAATTTTTTTTTTTTAATCCTCACCCCAGGATATTCTTTCCATTGCTTTTCAGAGAGAGAGACAGAAGAGACAGACATTGGTGTGAGAGAGACACATGGATTGGTTGCCTCCTGTACACGCCCCTACCAGGGCTGAAGATTGAGCGTGCAGCTGAGATACGTGCCCAGGGTTGGAATCGAACCTGGGACCCTTCAGTCTGAAGGCTGACTCTCTAACCACTGAGCCAAACTGGCCAGGGCAGGAAATTTTATCTACAGAAAAATTGTGGTATTGCTTCAGATTTTGATATAAATAGGAGCCTTTCAAATTGCCCCTGTAAGACCACTCTGAATTTTAAGGTGACAAATTATAATGTTTAATGTTTGTTTTAACTATCAAGTCCATTTCAATAGTATTGCAGCAAAATTACTTAATAGTATAGCTTTTTATTTTTAAAAAAATCTTTTCTATTTTTAATCAATGTGAGTTTGTGATTACTGTATTTGGCTTTTGTTTGATGAGGAATGGTTGTCTAAAATATATTTCCAAATTTTGTTATTATTCCTATTGAAAAAAGTCGCCCAGTTTTTTAATGATGTGATTTAAATTGGCAACATGTTTTGCAGGTCACCATCTTGTAACTGAAAAACAAAGAGCCACCTGTAACAGTCCAACCAGATTAGTTACCTAGAATCGGGCACATTAATCTTTGTTCTGGTCTCTTAAATCCTCATAAATACCTGCATTGTTTCAAAGGTCATTCCAAACAACGCCTTATACTTTTTCTGGCTACATAGCATCTTTCAGTTTAGGGAGTACTTTCCCAAATATTTCTTGTTTGGTCCTTGCAATCCTGTGAGAAACTTCTTTATCATCATTTTATATGTAAGGAACCCAAAGCTGAAGAATGTAATCATGTGCCTAAGGTAGCAGAGGTCTGGAGCTGGACCCAGCTCCTTGCCTCAAACCGTAACTCTCATTCTCTTTCTCCTGCTCCGTCGCTGCCCCTCAGCTCTACAGAAAGTCTTTAAAATTACAACTAGCGTTCTTCATGTCAGTTACAGTAACTTAGATGATGAGCCCCTAAGCTCTTTTATTAAAGTGAAATCATCCCGCTGATAAACTTTAGAGAATCACCTTGCTGAAAAGAGCAAAGCCTTTGAACTGGGACCAACAGTTGTGAAAATCCTGGCTTTACCATTTAGTAACAGTGGAGCCCTGCATTGGATTCTTAATATTTCTGGGCATCAGCTTCCTCATCTGAGAAATGGGTCCCAATTCCTGCTTCCGTGGATAGTTGTGAATAAATAAGACGAAGTGTAGATCTTTGCCTGACACACTGAGGTACTCGGAGCATGTTAATGCCCTTCCCTTTCTCTGCCCTGTGAAATGCCAGCTGGTTTGTGAATGCAAATAGGGCACACTAATTAGTTCAGATGTCGCCACGGCTCACCGCTCATACCTCACACTCCTGACATGTCTGTCTCCTCTTTCTCCCCAAGACATGCCTTTGCCATGTTTGCCCCAAAGCCTCTGTTCCCATTTGTCCCTTCATCTAGGGATGAACCATCTCTCGTCCTCTATCTGCCTTTCTAGATCTGTACCCGTCCTCACTTCTCTAGAAAACTCCCCGTAACCCTGGGTCCCATCCTTCAGTTCCTTCCTGCCTCCTCCCCACTGCCCCTGCCACCTTCGCATATATCAGTTTGCAGCCTGTACTTGGGCCTTTAAACCTTTTCTGCCACGTATTGTAGACTAAGCTACTCAGGTGGGAAGTTTCATCTTTTCTTCTAGGTCACATGCCCCAGGCATTTTGGTTGTTACTGTGGATAATTCCTGAGAGCAGTGGTAGGCACATAGTAAAAGCTCTGTAAGAACTAGATTTGTAAAGAATAATTTAATTAAATTCAAAGCCAGTTGTCTTTTTTTGTTTCTGTATTAATAGAAAATCTTCAGGCTTGGTTCAGAGAGATCTCCAAACAAATATTGTCTTTAAATTATGATGATTCTACAGCTGCAGGTAGAAAAACTGTGCAACTAATACAAGCTTTAGAGGAGGTAAGGAAAGTCTTTTTAAATGACAGTTCTTGAATCATTAGTCATATCTTTTGACCCACCCAGGAATCTACTCCTGGAAATAGAATATCTAAGAAAATATTTTATCAAAAGCAGAAGGAATATGAATTAATATGCGCAACTCTAGTATGAAATAGTGTCCTAAAGTTGGGAAAATAATTCAATAACCAGCAAGAAGAGAATGGTAGCAAAAATTATGATATTTCAACTGTGGAAACATGATGTCTCAGAAAAATAATTATGAAAACAATATAGAAACATGGGAAATTATGGTAAGGAGGTAAAAGCAAAAAGAAAATTGCATTGTATGCACCATTTTTAGGTTTATAAAAGGAACATGCCATAGAAAAGCTAAAAGGCATACAAGAAAAGTGAAAATAGTTGTATGATCAGCATATGCTTATAAATGGTATATTTCCTTCTTTTGAAAAAAGTTTATTGTTTTTTATCTACTCAAAAATGATTGTACGAAAAAGAATTATTATACCTCACACTCTTAAAATATTAAGTGTGTGTTTAGCTAGGTTTACAATGGAGACTAAAAACGTCAGAGCAGTCACCATAAACTCCATTATTTTTAAAACATCACTTGTGCTCCTCTGTAACCCTGTGCAGTGGTATAATTGTAAATTTTAAAGATATAATTAATACTTTTTTCATTTGGCAGACTTTTTTATAGGCTTGTTCCTAATTTTGCAAGGTTTTTAGGATGGTTACTATTAATGGCCACAAAGTAAAATAGTGCATGTTAGCGTTCCAGATTACCTCATTCCAGAACAGTTGCTTACTTGTACTGTTTTTATTCTGGTTGTTTTTGGTATTTCTAGTCTAAGGTATAACTATATACAGCTTTGTAAACCTTGGGTGGCTTTTTACCCTTTGTGTTAGTTATTTATTTTGGCATGTGCCCAGGCCCCTTGAATTATATACATTAAAATTTCAAGCCATGGTAGAATCATTATTTTGTTTTAAAAAGTACATCAAAGGAACTTAATAGTGTCCACATGCCAGCACCTTAGTTGTGATGGAACCTATTTTGTTTTTTAGCAAGCCTGTAAATCTTTAGAATTAAGAGGATTTCCCAATACCTGTTTATTGATTCTGAAATGGAAATCAGGAGTAGTCACTTATTATGTCATATAAGAAGCACCGCTCATTTTCTAATCCTAGACAGTTGTGCATGGCTTTGTGACTTGGCTTACACATTTCCAAAATTATAATTTGAAATAAAAATTTTTGCCAGGAACTTCTTAGTAAGTAATGTGCTTCATTTGAAGTGTTTTCAAAGAAAAAGGAACACCATAGAGGCCATTCAGGATTTTAAAATTAAATGTATTTATATAACACAGGTTCAGGAATTTCACCAGTTGGAATCAAATCTGCAAGTGTGTCAGTTTCTTGCTGACACTCGCAAGTTTCTGCACCAAATGATCCGGACCATTAACATTAAGGAGGAGGTCCTGATCACAATGCACATCGCGGGCGACCTTTCTTTCGCATGGCAGTTGATTGACAGGTAATATGGATAGTCTGACATTTGCCCTTGATAAAACCACTGTGAGTGTCTTCTTACCATTTACCTGTTTTTACAGTTTCACATCTATCATGCAAGAGAGCATAAGGGTAAACCCATCCATGGTTACTAAACTCAGAGCTACATTCCTAAAGGTAAGTGAGCACAGTGAGATCCCGTTCTCAGGCACTAGGAAAGAGGTGGCCTTCATTATTTCCTCATTCAGTAGGTCAGCCCAAGATTTCACCCCTTTAGAAAGCTGAATAATTAAGGTATTTTTATAGACTGAAAATTGTTAACAATTTTTCTATGGGAGCACAGTTTCAGAAGATACCAGAAATACTTGAAGTGTGAATTAATAAGTTGGAGCATCTTCCAGAAAATTACTTGGTTTTTGTTTTTTTTAATTTATTTCGGAGAGAGGAAGAGAGAAGGAGAGAGAGAGAAATATCAATAATGAAAGTCACTGATCTGCTGCCTCCTGTGTGCCCCCTACTGGGGCTCAAGCCCGCAACCCAGGCATGTGCCCTGACCAGGAATCGAACCAGCAACCCTTTGGTGCCCATGCTGGCGGGCAGCATGTTTTTCTCTTTCTGTGGGGGACATAAATAACAGCATGTCTTACATGCCATGACATCTTTGATTGGACTTAGTAATATGGTAGTCCATCCATCAGGATGTCTGATTTCCAGAGGACCAGCTGTCTTTTGTAGCAGGGTGGCTTTCAAACTTGAGGGTGCATGAGAATCCCCAGGAAGCTTGTCACAACACAGATTGCTGGGCCCACCCCCAGAGCGCCGGATTCAGTAAGTCTGGGTGGGGCTAGAGAATGGTCTCTGTGGCAAGTTCCCAGGTGCTCTTGATACTGCTGGTCCAGAGACTGCAATTTAAGAACCACTGCTGGAGCAAAAGACTTTCATTTTTTAAAATTACATCAGTGCCAGAAACTATTAATGACAGTGATGAAGTTCAGTGGTTGTTGCTCTCACGGGTAATGTGACTGTTTCTGGAAACAGATTTCTAGGACTTTTTGAAACAGAAACATACATCTTTTCTCTTCCAGCTTGCCTCTGCCCTTGACCTTCCCCTTCTTCGTATTAATCAAGCAAATAGCCCTGACCTCCTCAGTGTGTCTCAATATTATTCTGGTGAATTGGTGTCCTATGTGAGAAAGGTAAGAAATGCATCAGTATCACATTTATTTTCTTGGCAAAATAATTGCTAATTTAAATACCAAAGGTATACCTGGGACCCTATAAAAAGTTACTATTTTGATACCAGAAATTTGTAATAGCTGAGCATAAATTACTGTGGATGTGCAGGTGTATCTTTATTTCAAAGAACTTTCACTCCTGTTTTTTAAATGTGGATGGTTTCAACCTATTTTATAGACGTAGAAGCTGAGGAACAGATTACGGTGGCTTCTTCAAAGTCACAGAGCTGGTTGGCAAAGGGAGCTGTATCTAGATCCAACACATCCTATTCGAAACTTAAAGTTTTCAGGGGGATTTTGATCCTTGTTTCAAGAACTTGTGCAGTATGGAGCAACAGGACCTGGATTCAAAATTAACCTATGTCACATACTAGCCAAGTGCTCTCCAACCATGTCACTTAACATGTCAGAGCCTCAATCTTTTAGAAGTTTGTAGCAGTTAGCACCGGGAATATAGTCAGTAATGTTGCAATAGTTACATGGTGCCAGGTGGGAACTAGAATTATCAGGGGGATCACTGTGTAAGTTGTATAAATGTCTAACTCGGCTGTACACCTGAATATTGAATGTCAACTGTAATAAAAAAATAAAAACTAATTAATTTATTAAAAGTATCCATCTGCCTGTAAAAAAAATAAATAAAAGTTGGCAATATGGAAAAGACACATCTTTTGGCAACATTTCCATGAGGATTAGCTTTATATCCTGTGAGCAGTTAAAGTTTGAAGGAATGCAGCCCTGTGCCTGAGAGCAGGTATTGAAAGAGCCCTTTTAAGTCCCTCAGCATCCCTGCCTGTAGACAACTGGCTTTGGACACACCGGTACCCTTCTTTCTGTCATCCTAGCACTTACCAGCTAAGAAAAGGAAAAGAGGTGTTTAATTGTTTCCTTATTTTTTCTCTGTCCTTAAAGGTTTTGCAGATCATTCCAGAAAGCATGTTTACTTCTCTCCTAAAGATCATAAAGCTTCAGACCCACCATATCATCGAGGTGCCAACCCGCCTGGACAAGGACAAGCTGAGGGACTATGCTCAGCTGGGCCCGCGATATGAGGTGGCTTTGTCCCTTTGACTTATGCCTTTCGATATTTAAAACCCAAACCATGAAATATCACAGGTCTGTGTCACCTGCCATATCCCCGAGGCCGTCAGGCCAATTCTGATTTGTTTGTTCCTAATCTCAGCGATAACTACGTTTGCTATTTTGCTGCAGTAGTGCCTTTATTACATTGTACTGGTGTCATTTAAGGCTTTCTGCCTGAGTATTCTCAGGGAAATTGGAGGCCTGCTGATCACTTTTCTCTTGAGTAGCCTGGTGAATCAGGCTTATTCTCCTGGGGCCAGATTGCCTAGACTTTTTACATTTGGCTTCCTGCTTTGTACGGCCAGCCAGTGGCTCAATAATATGGTCCATTAACCATTTCCTACAGCCAGACTTTGAAGTCCATGCAATAGTTAAGCAGCCTCAGAGGTTGTTATTCCCAAACACCTCTGCTCTTCTTTTTCCCTGAACTTGAAGCTGTGAAAAGTGAAATCAAATGAAAACTGAAGTGTGCTGTCCAGTGTCTGCAGGTTTCATCCCAGTGTCAATGTCACACCTTCTGACACAGCTCCGAAAATTACAGCAGGAACTTAGATTTCAAGTGTGGGATTGCTCCACTTACTCTAACGCAGAAATATAGCGTCTGTCTACCCTATCAGGGTTTCCTGGTGTTGCTTGAAAAAATGTAGATGGCAGTAAGGGGAGATATCTTCTTAGAGTCTTGACAAGCCTTTTCTACTTGAAAGGGACCATCCATGTCATTGAGTCCTGCCCTCATTTTGCTCGTGAGAAACTGAGACCCAAAGAAGGGGAACTGATTGGTCAAAGTTTAAAGAACTGTTTAATGTCTTCTGACTCAGTTTCCCATAATGTCTCTCAGTGACACCACGAAGCCTCATTTCCGACCAGGACGTGCACACAGGGTCCTAAACCTGCTTGCTCCTTCCTGTTGTCTTTGGCAATTCCAGGACCATTAGGCAATTATTTTAGCTTCTCTACAAATGATGGGTCTTATCTGAAGTAATTCACTGACCACTTTCTCTTTGTTAAAGGTTGCCAAGCTGACTCATGCTATTTCCATTTTTACTGAAGGCATCTTAATGATGAAAACAACTTTGGTCGGCATCATCAAGGTAACGGCTTTGATGTTGGTCTGTGTGGCCTGTAGTGAGACTCTTAGTTTGAATGAGTGTGGTATTTATCCCTTGGGGAACAGGGAATGACATTATTATCTTGTGTCCCTGCTGTCTACATTCAGCTTTTGAGCTTCATATTACTCAAGAATTGATGGAGGAGGAAAGAACATTATAATTCTTATTTTTCATAATACCCCAGAGTTATCTAAATCTAAGAAAAATCCATTTTATTGACTTTTTATAATAAAGAAAAATGGTTTAATGCCCTTAGACAGAATAGCTGGCTAATTTTCTCTCTCTTTCTGCCACCCTTTTTTCTTTTTAGTATTTTTATATTGCACCAGGTGCAGAGAGCTAAGATAATCATACTCTATTGTCATTGTCAGGTCATTGTCACCACTGATGCCTGTAAGCTCCTCTCTTATTTTTTTCTTTCTCATTTCCTTGATACCCATGCCCATCCCCCACAGCACCCGCTCTTTATGTTTGATTTCTGTCCCTAAACATTCAAGTTTCCTTATTTTTAGCATGTGGTGTTATTTTATGTGTGTATGTGTTTTTTATTTACCTAAATTATTGTGCTCTGTCTCTCATTCTTTCTCCAACTTTTCTCACTATGTATTGTTTTTGAAATAAGTTTATGTTGCTATGGGTCAGGTAGTTGGTTACTTCTTATTGCTGCACAGAATTTCACATTTTACTTAACCATTGCCCTAGGGACAGACACCTGTGTTGCCCAATGTCTTACCTATGCTCCTTTCCTTTATCATAAACTGTCAAAGATGAGCATCTCGGAACATGTCCCCTTTGCAGGCCTGTACAAGAATTAATGAAATCTCTGTACCCAAAATGGATCGCTGCGTCATAGGGCATATTTATACTTAATTTGCCTCAATACTGCCGAGTTGCTTTCTGAAATGACTGTTTCCTTTGTATTTACTCACATTTTCCCCAATACTTATTATTTCCCACTGTCTAATTTCTGCTCGCCCAAGAGGTACAAAGTGGTATCTCACTACTGCTTTAATTTATAATCCTATGATTAGTGATGTGCCCATTCACATAGTTCATGGTGCTTTTATTTACTTTTCCATTTATCTGATATCAGTAGAGTCTGAACATTTCTGATTTTTTAAAAATGTATAGTTATCAAGTTGCCAGGGTAATAATTATGTTAATAAAATCCAAGAAAATACAGGAAATGAACTTAAATAGATACGGAACTTTAGTGTGTGTTTTCTGGAAGTGATTTAAAAGAAATACCATTTACCCTGGAATATTAGTAGAATCTATTAAACATACTTTAGTTCTGATGCCAGTTGAATTCAGTTGATATGCAGAAATTATATGCAGGTTATCACTTATGACTAATCCATAAAGCAGTGATAAATCCTAGGACCAGATTAAGCATCTTACATGCAAAGTGACCAGTATAAGAAGGATGTACTAAAACCTAACATTTAGCACTAATTATCAAAGGAAAGACTGCTTAAGAAAAATGTAAATCATTTGCCACACACTTTCAGATAATGAGAGCAGAGGGGATATCATACCACTCCATTTCACCCAGGAGTCTGCCTTTGCCAGTCTAACAACCCAAGGCCCTTACTAATCTTAACCTCCCAATGTTCAGGATCTATTTCAAACACCTGTAAAAAGTGTAAGTTCACTTTAGTCAGTATGACTTAAAGCAAGTGAGATATACACAGAGGTATGTGTTCATTTTAGAGGTAGCCCAAAAGATAGTAATAATCTAAGTATTTATCCTTAAGAGATTGGCTGAATACATCATGGTGCACTCATGCTATGCATGGCTCTGCTGCCTTCAAAAAGAATTAGCCACTGGAAGATTTCCAGGAATCAAAGTGAAAACAGTAAATTGCAGAACAGTGTGTGTGTATTATCCCATTTAGATTTTTGAAACTAAATATGTATTTAAGGACAAATATTTATGTATGTAAATGAATAGAGAAGGTTCTGGAGGATCCATGTGGAAATGGTAACTGCTGCTGACTTTAGGGGAGGGGATAGAAATGTGAGGAAAGGGGTGTGTGAGGGGCTTTCTCTTTGCTGTACACTCCATGGATTAGTGAAAGTCTAGGGAGAACTGGAAGGTCCATTGGAGACTTTAGATCCTGAAAACATTTACTTCTTCATTAATCTGTTTTATAAGGAATGTTTCTCTGAAGCCTTCATAGTACTTCTTTGATTTTATTCTCATTGATTATATTTATTTATAATTTACCTTTTTATTATAAAATAGAGGATAGATACTGAAAGCTGCAGAAACAATTGTGTAGCTTAATGGGTTATTGGAAGGTAAATATCACTCATTTTCACCAACCCAAGTCAACAGACATAATTTAGCCAGCTCCCACCCCGATCCTCCCCTCATGTGTTGTTTATAGTTCTGTTATCCAAAAGTAAATCTCTCTACACTCTAGTTTGCATTTAAAAATATATATCATGTCTTTTAAGTTTCTTTTCATCTCCAGGTTTCGTTTTTTTTCTGTTGAGGAACCCAAGGCCTTTGACCTGTAGTTTCTCCCCAGTCTGGATTTTACTGATTGCAGAGCCATGATGGCATTCAATATGTTTTTCTGGCCTTTGTAATTTCTGTGACTTTCATTGCATTTATCTTTCTTGAAGTTTAGACATAACCAGACCCAGATAAAACCCATCAATTATCTTTATCACTTTTAGAAATAATGGTTCTTTACAAATTTAAAAAGGAGACAAGTCTCAAGGAATTTAAAGGAGTACCTTAAAGCTATTTGATGTTTTATGGATCTGATAGGAAACTGTCTTTTGGGAGAATAACAAAAGCTTTCTCATTACCTGAAAAAAAGAATCAGCAAAATAAGCTTAGATAACAGATTTGCTTTCATATTTTATCTCCCTAATTACAAACACCATTCTAAGAGTGTTGAAAGAAAGAGAATTCTTAAACCTGCAGAGCATCCAACCCAAAACCAGCATTTGCCCCTATGCCTATAGATTCCCTGAGATAACACCCAGAGGAAAGACTGAATTCAGGCCCTTTATTCCACTCCTTCCTGGTGATCAGAAAAGGAAATTTTACTTTTAACAAAATGATTTAAATGTAAGGCAACGTAAAACTTTCCATACCCACCACCTTTGAAATGCCATGTTGTAAAATTATCATTATGAGTTTTACTAAGATAAACCAGGTCCTAAAGAGGTAACAGGTCTAACAATTCTGGTCCTAGCTACACAAGGTCACAGAGGACAGGAAAAGACAACAGTCCCCATCCTTAAGGAAAGAGGTAGAAAGCACTCCGCTGTGCACTCTGGGAACTGTCCTTCCTCCGGACTCTTCAGGACCAGCTTTTCCTCACTGCCATTTATTACTCTTCGATTTGCTCTCAGGTGGATCCCAAACAATTGCTGGAAGACGGAATAAGGAAGGAGCTTGTTAAACGTGTCGCTTTTGCTCTTCACCGGGGACTGATCTTCAACCCTCGAGCCAAGGTACCAGATAAGCAGGATGAGTCCATTCTTTCTGTCTGTTCAGTTTTTAAAAATGGACTAGAGTACCACGTGTAACTGTTATGACCAAGACCTTTCCTCCTAACAGATATCTGACATGATTTTCCATACTGTCAACGGGTGTGCTTTTTTTTTTTAATTCTCATTCAAGGATATGTTTTTATTGATTTGAGAGAGAGTGGAAGGGAGAGAGACAGAGAGAAACAGCAATTGGATGTCTCCCGTACATGCCCCAACCAGGGGTTGCACCCGCAGCCTTTTGGTGAATGGGACAGTGCTCCAACCAGCTGAGCCACCTGCCAGGGCAACAGATGTGCTTTTTGATCCAGTATTGTAATCTAGTCATATTATAGGAAAACCCTTTTTGAAATCAGTACTTTTGTTCTTCACCTACTGACCCCCAAATTTAAGAATTGAACTGATGTTTGTAATTCAGAATGACTTCTTCTAGTTAAAAGAACTTGTTAACATGCCCTGGCCAGTTTGTCTCAGTGGTTAGAGAGTTGGCCGGCAAACTGAAGGGTCCTGGGTTCAACTCCAGCCAAGGGCACGTACCTCAGTTGCAGGCTCGATCCCCGACCCCGATTGGGTTGCATGGAGAAGGCAACCAATCAATGTATCTCTCACATTGATATTTCTCTCTCTCTCTCTCTGTACCCCCCTTCTACTCTATCTGAAAAGTAATGAAAAAAAATGTCCTCAGGTGAGGATTAAAAAAAAAAGTACTTGTTAAGCCTAAAGCAGATAGGAACCATAAAGGCTGTATGTTTTTATTTTTTTTAATATGTTAAGGATATGGTAATTTTTCTCAGGAGAAAAAAGAAATAGGCCTGAAATTTATATATAGGGTACTTTTCATCTCCGTAAATTCCATTTAAAATAGTTTTAAGATAAAACCATTTAAAAAGTGTTTTAAGATAGACATATTCATCAAATGATGTAAGAGAAGTCAACATGCATTTTTTATATTCTTTTGTATGAGGCTTCCTTCCCAAATGAATGAGATCTATTCTTTTCCTGAATGTCGGACATCGGTTACCACTCGTCCTAGATAGGTAGGAAGTGAGTACATATTTCCAAAGCTGTCCTGAACTATCTTAGGGTATCATTTAAAGTCCAATATAGATATTAGTGGTTAACATTCTACTGCAATATGATAGAATTGTGTTTCCCCTTTTGCCCAGCCAAGTGAATTGATGCCCAAGCTGAAAGAGTTGGGAGCTACCATGGATGGATTTCACCGTTCTTTTGAATATATACAGGACTACGTCAACATTTATGCTCTCAAGATTTGGCAGGAGGAAGTATCTCGTATTATAAATTATAATGTGGAGCAGGAGTGTAATAACTTCTTAAGAACAAAGGTATCTAAATACATTGTTAAATTCTTAACTATATTTGTTATTTCTGACTTCTAAAATACATACCCTATACCTCAGAAATGCCAACAAGAAAGTTTACTTAAACAGTTACTAGAAATCAATAAGCACTAGAAAGTCACAAATACCTTCAGAGTACCTTCAGGAGCTGTAAGGATTTCAAAGTTTATATGACACTTGACCTCTTATAGTTCACTGTCATAAGGAGAAAGCAGACATGATTAAATGGCTACAGAATGAGTCCCTTTGTTATCATTGTAATAATTCAAGTGATCAAGAATTCAGAAGACTTAGGAGTCATTTGGGTTTGATTGGAGTATGTCCCTAAGAGCGGAATTGCTGGGCCATATGATAATTCTGTGTAACGTATTGATGAACCACCAAGCTGTTTCCCACAGTACCTGCACCACCAGCGATACCTGAGGGTTCTAATTTCCTAATTTCTCCATATCCTCACCACTTACTATTTTCTTTCTTTTTTTTAATTATAACCATCCTAATAGGTGTGAAGTGGTATCTCATTGTGGTTTTAATCTACATTTTCCTAATAACTAATGATGTTGAGCATCTTTTCCTGTGCTTATTGGACATTTCTGTATCTTCTTTGGAGGAATGTCTACTCAAGCCCTTTGCCTATTTTTTAATTGGGTTGTTTGAGCACCAAATTCTTAAGTATCATAGCTGAGAAGTTAGATTTTAGTTAGTAGCTAACAAGGAGCCACTCTGTATGCTTCTAATTAGGGAACTGATGATTCAGGTATTGAAAGATTAGGTATCTTCCAACTTTATGACATTTGGGGTTTTTATTATTACACTGACACGTTAACTCATGAGCCAAAAGGCCAGAAGTTCCCGTGTC
Organism: Miniopterus natalensis; assembly: GCF_054644295.1. NCBI lineage: Eukaryota > Metazoa > Chordata > Mammalia > Chiroptera > Miniopteridae > Miniopterus > Miniopterus natalensis. Next base: position 33,958,775 of record NC_142096.1, on the reverse strand, counting down.
TCATCTCACTTATCCTTATTCACCTTTTTCACAAGTGTTCCTTTTTCAATAAATGTAATATGTGGTGTTTTGGAATGGCTGTTAGTACAGTTTTTAAAGTTTCCTCCTTGAAACCAAGGAGCATTCGTTGTCACTCTTTATGCAACATTATCCATATAAAACTATGTGGAAAAAGCATAACTAGGTTACTTTGTCAAAGATGTACCACATATTTGTTATTTTCTTCTAGATTCAAGACTGGCAGAGTATGTACCAGTCCACTCATATTCCAATACCAAAGTTCACGCCTGTAGATGAGTCTGTGACATTTATTGGTCGACTCTGCAGAGAAATCTTGCGGATCACAGACCCAAAGTAGGTACATCTGAATTCCACTGGGCCTTAAACACCAGGGACAGTCGAAGTCTAAACATGTGCTGCATATATTCAGGTCACAGCTTTGTTTATTAAAATTGACTTTTTTGAGACTATATTTTCCTCATTGTGACTGAGGTGACTTCAGTTCAAAGAAGTAGAGATCAAAACAACTCTAAGATCTATTTGGCCTCCTTTAGTCTATGCTCCTCTTTTTTTTTTTCTTCTTTTTTTTAAAAAAATATATATTTTTATTGATTTCAGAGAGAGAGGAAGGGAGAGGGTGAGAGAGAGATAGAAACATCAATGATGAGAGACATTCATTGATCGGCGGCCTCCTGCACGCCCTCTGCTGGGGATCGAGCCCGCAACCCCAGCATGTGCCCTGACCGGGAATCAAACCGCGATCTCCTGGATCCTAGGTCAATGCTCGGCTGCTAAGCCACACTGGCAGCTATGCTCCTCTTGCTCTCCAATTACCATTCTACTCACTTGGACCTGTGGACATCCCACTATACCAAATTATTTAAATTACAGATTGCTCATCTGTACCTAGTAACCTTAGCACACACCCCTATTCCAGTCACAGGGTCTTGCACTTGTCAGTTCATATCCTGACCTTTTAAGATGATGACCTCCTCGTTTCTTAGCCCAACACCCAAGCAACTTTGATAGTGAGAACTAACATTTTATTGAGCACTTACCTTGTGCTCTCTTCCCAGAACATGATTCATATTCTTTCACTCATTACGAGAGTCTTATGAAGTAGGCATTGTTACTCTCTCCATTTTAAAGACAAAGCAACTGAGGCACAGAAAAGCTAAATCACTTCCCCAGGATCACAAAGTTAAGAAATGGTAGACTCAGAATACACACTAGGCTCTCTGACTCTAGAGCCCCACTCTTAAGTCCTGTGGCCTTCAAGGGAAGACCGCATAGCTTGGCATGCCAGGAGTTACAGTTTATATATAGTCACAATGGCAAAAACCTCATGTAATCAAAACTGCCTCGTCAATACGTAAACTTTTTCCAAAAATCCCAGCAGGTGTTTAATTCATCCAAACATTTTGTAGTTTCTCCTTTCTTGGTGCCCATGAATTGATCACTGAATCCCTTCTAGAAATCCCCCCCAATGCCTTGTTATACTTGCAGAAAGGATTGAGCACAGTTGGGACTTTCATGCCATGTATTGATTTCAACATTGGTGCTGGCAGCCTCATAAATGACACACTGAAAGTGCCGGCACTGGGCGGTGGAGAGGGACACCTTGAACCCTGAGAGCAGAAGTCATGCAGTTCTGGAAATCATCTCGCTCTTCTCATTTACCTCCAAATTTACATCTCCCTAGCACTTGAGGCTCTTAACTCCCCCCCCCCCCCCCCCCCCAGATCCCATTTCATTAAAGTCACAGGCTGGTTCTTAGAATTGGGGCGTGTCATCTGTGGAGCTTGTGAAATTGCGGACACTGGGACTCCAGGCCAGACCTACCGAATCAGATTCTTCAAGAGTAGGTCTCGTCATCTGTTTTTACATATTCTACCAGTGATTTAAGGTCCCAACCCACACATTTGGGAACCATTAAAATGATGGTTGAGAGTATGGTGTTGGAACCAGGCCTCTCTAAGCCTCAGTTACCTCACCTATAAATTGAGGGTCAAATGGCTTGTATGTCCCAGAATAGCACTATTATGAGGAAGAGAAAGATAGCACACGGAAGGAGCTTAGCCGAGCACCGGCACTTAAGAAGTGCTCAGTAAATACTGCCGGTTGTTGTCACCACCACACTCCTGAGTCTAAATGGACTCTGGTTGCTAACCAGAGCTGTCGGAAAGAGGAAATGGCTTTGTCATCTTACCCTCAAATATTAGATAGGGCACCAGGATTCAAAGTTTCTTTGTTACCAAAGTGGAAATGACATGTGACTGTGTTGTCCACAGTCTGTGGAAATTTAAAGAAAGACCCCTCAGAGAGACACCTGGGCCATAAAGTCTTCCAGCCTGACACCCAGTCTAACCTTGTCCTCTTCGCATGACTCCAAGCACTAGCCCATCCTGGTCCATTGAGCATCACCGTGAAGGTACATACACTGGGTGCCTAGATACAGGGGTTATTCAACACAAACCATGTCCCTGTTTTTCATGTCTGATGCTCCAAAGCCTGTTGAGTCCTCCATCTCTTAAGGATGAATCCTCAGCTGCTTTTGGGTTTTGGGTGTGTTTTGTTTTGTTTTAGAATGACATGTCACATTGATCAGCTGAACACTTGGTATGATATGAAAACTCATCAAGAAGTGACCAGCAGCCGCCTCTTCTCAGAAATCCAGACCACGCTGGGGACTTTCGGGCTGAACGGGTTGGACAGGCTGCTGTGCTTTATGATTGTAAAGGAGTTACAGGTGAGCCCCTGGCATGTTTTCTGCTACCCTGGAGAGATGAGACTCCTCTTTATTCTTTCCCATACTGACATGTATATGAGACTCCCATTAGGTGTGTAAGAAGGAGACCCAACTAGAATTTCTTGGCCAGCATGGTATTTTTATGGGTAGATGGCTTTTGTGAGTTTCATCTTGGGAAGATAAGACTTTTTCTCTTTGAAGCCAGCAACTGACGACTCCTAGAAACCAGATGTTTCTGACAGGAGCCAGAAGTTGCTGCTTCCGCATCACCCTGGCTGCAGTGTGGTGGGGTTTAGGCCAGTCTGTGTTCTACCTGACATCTAGCTAACTGGAGGACTCACTTTACTCATTATGTTTGCCTTCTTGTTCTAGAATTTCCTCAGTATGTTTCAGAAAATTATCCTGAGAGACAAAACTGTCCAGGATACTTTAAAAACCCTCATGAATGCTGTCAGCCCCCTCAAAAGCATTGTAGGTAAGTGTTCTGAAACTAGCCGGAAGTGGAGATAACACTGTACCCTTTCCAAAGTCACTAAATAGAAAATTATATTTTAACCTTTCAGCAAATTCGAATAAAATTTATTTTTCTGCCATTGCCAAAACACAGAAGATTTGGACAGCTTATCTCGAGGCTATAATGAAGGTATGTTGTGGGGAAAACTGATAATCAATGCTATGTTCTTTTAATTATTCTTGTAATTTTGTTGCCCAAAGAAAGCCGCTCTTCTTTCATCAGTTTATTCCTGAGTGATGTGGAACACTTAAATTCACCAAATTTTAGAGTATTAGAGGGAAATGGCATTCTTAGAACTTGGAAAGTTCAGTTTAGGGCAAATAAAGGAGATAGGGCTGCTCCTAGCAACTACTAAAATTGGAGAACTTATTCCAAAAGATCAAAAATAGAGCTCCAAAACAGACACCTTTAACACACGAGGCCTGAACATTACTGGGTCACTTTGTAAAATGTTAGACTGTGGGATATGTTGAGGTCAGCATACTGGAGTCTATCCCCACAGTCCTCGAATGCTCTCTTGTGCTGCGTCTGCTCCGTTGGGGATGATGTTGCTCTTAGCCATGGATCCAGTCCAAGCGACCCCTATATTTTGCCACAGAATATGTGATCCTCCAATGAAAAATTGACATCTTGGTGTTTGCCTCCTTACCATCACTCTGAAATGCTGGCCTGTTCTACCTGTTCTTTCTCTTGTTTGTTCACAGGTTGGGCAGATGCAGATTCTGAGACAACAAATTGCCAATGAATTAAATTATTCTTGTCGATTTGACTCCAAACATCTGGCAGCCGCCCTGGAGAATCTCAATAAGTAAGTGCCAGCATTTGCAAGAGCCAGATTCTTCAATACATACTCTTTTAATTTCTTAATGGGTAAGAAGGCTCTCTGGATTAAGAGGCTTCCTTCCTTTCCCATGGATACTCAAACCTGTTTCTTCAGGATTGTCCCTTGGTGTGTGTGTATCTCTTTCTTTTTTTTTTTAATGGATTCATTTATTCAGCCAATATATATTGATCAAATAATACACACCAGACACCATGCTAGGTACTTGCATAGGTTGAGAAAGCAATTACAGTTGACCTTTGAACACAATTCACATGGTTTTGAACTGTGTAGGTCCACTTACAACACAGATGTTTTTTCAATAAATACTGTAAATTTTTTTCTTATGATTTTCTTAACTTTCTTTTCTCTCGCTTACTTTAAGAATAAAGTATATAATACATACAACATACAAAATGTGTGTTAATCAACTGTGTGTGTTATTGGTAAGGATTCTGGTTAGCAGCAGGCTGTTAGTATTTAGGTTTTAAGGAGCCAATAGTTATACACGGATTTTTGATTGTGCAGGAAGTTAGCGCCTCTAACTCCCACGTTGTTCAAGGGTTGACTGTGTTACCAAAACCCACACTTGAGTTTCCACAGGACTGAGTCAGTGATCATCCTGTGGGCAATTAGAAGTGTTTTCAACAACTCGCTCTCATTTCAAGCCTTCTGCTTAAGTAAGTCACGCTTCTTGGTCAAACAGTTCAGTCAGTTCATAAAGCTTGAGTGGTGAAAGCATTTGATCTGGGTTAACTCCAGGAGATAAAGTAATTGGAGGTTAAATTTTTCACTTACACCCAGTCACAGGCATGGCAATGGAGAGTGGGGAGGGTCAAGCCCTCATTTTCCAGATGAGGAAACTGAGGCCCTGAAAGACTACATCGTAGTCCGTATTAACTGTTGTATAAATTCAATTAATCTCTAACATTTATCACTGCTTTGTGTTTCCTCCTACGTAGGGCACTGCTAGCAGACATCGAAGCCCACTACCAGGACCCCTCCCGTCCTTACCCCAAAGAAGATAATACACTCTTGTATGAAATCACAGCCTACCTGGAGGCAGCTGGCATTCACAACCCACTGAATAAGGTTGATGATTAAAACATATAATGGGATGGTTGGGGACAGTGTGTTCCAAACAGTGATTTAGCCCAGGTGGCAGACCACTGTGCTAAACACTCGGAGAACCTGGGCTCAGATCCCAGAGCCTCCATTCACTTAAGTCCCTGCCCCCTCTAAGCCCCTCTTTCCCATATATAATAGGAGGGTGTGATCACACCTTCCCTGCCTGACTAGCTTTGGGACTCAAATGATACAATGTCCATCTGTAAGAGATGAGTTTTATGTTTGTCTGGAGTTTGATCAACTGTGGCATTGATCCTTCCTGCCCAAAGATGTTTCCCTTTGTGGCTGATAGTTACCACAACTGTAATCTGGGGCTACAAGCTCTTCCTGCAATTCTGATCTCCAAAATTCTCTGAGAACTGGAAGTTTTTTCACAAGTCGCTGTAAGATCTGTTCATGTTTTGATGACTTTGATTATAGGTTGTAAATCTAGACCCTATGTTACCTTTGTAAAATCTATAAAATGTGAAATTTTGAAATCTGTATGATCTCCTGGGTTTTTGGTTAAATGATTATGAACCTAAATAGCAGCTCATATTTTTTGAGTACTTACTATGGGCCAAGCACTGTGTTAACGGCCATGGGTGACCTCAGTTTCACAGCAGCTCTGTGAAACGTGCCATTGTTGGGTGGGTCACTTCCCCAGGGCTCCTCACTAGCTAAGGTGGAGCCAGGCGGTCTAAGCAGAGCCCTGCTCCTAACCGGAATGCTGCCCTGTAACCAGGCTGGCGGGCAGGGGGGAGGTGGCTGGATATGCCCTTAGTACTTTCTGCCAAGAGAACTGGGAGGGAGACTGCTCTGTGACATTGCCCAGGGGAGAACAAAGAACAGGAGACATCTGCTTGCTTTCTGCCATGTACTGCCCCTTGCTGCTATGTGGAGCTTTCCTTCTTTCTTTCTGCCTCCTTCCCTCCCTCCTCCCTCTGCCCTTCCCTCAAGCTTTACCTTGACTGCTGTGTATGCTTCCCATCCCACTCTTGCTGGTCACCCCCCCCCCCTTTGTTAATAACATTCAGATTATTGTGAGGAGTGGGGGAAGAAACTGCTAATCTTTAAGCAAAATTGTCCCTTTCCCAGAAGGGATAATTGTTATATAGGTATTTATGTTTGCAGGGGTGTTAAATAAAACTCTGAAGGCAGCAAATAATGGAACCATCCTAGTTTTAGATAGTCTGAAAAACAAAATAAAACAGAAGCTTTTCACTTATAAGTGTGTCCTGCAGCATTGTGCAATGTGAAAAAAAGGCCCATTTTTCTTACTTTCTCTTTCCAGATATACATAACAACGAAGCGTCTACCCTATTTCCCAGTCGTCAACTTTCTATTTTTGATTGCTCAGTTGCCAAAACTCCAGTACAACAAAAACTTAGGTACAGTATGACATTTATCCTTTGCAATAAGTAACAATATCAATAGATTAATAACTAGCAGAACAGCTCTTTGTATAGAATGCTATGTCACATATATGAGATCTTTTCTTAATTAAATGTTTGTTTATAAAATCCCTGTCTTAGGGCCTCTGAAATTTAATGCTCCTTTATGAAATGTAGACAGTGGATTTAATATCAACCAGCCATCGTCCACCTTTAATTTCCAGTGGTAATTCCACTTGTAAAATGTATGGGACCTTGGCTTCTCTCCTTTTTTTTAATGTTTAGGTAGCTGATTGCGGTGTGAAAGAAAATTCTTTTGATTAATGTCCTATTCTTTCGACGAGCGTCCCACGCCTGCCGCGTGTCTAGGGTGGCAGTGTGAAGAGGGACAGGACAGTCAGGAGAGAAGACTAATGGGGACTGTTTAGTACATTAAGATATGTATGATCACATGTGGAAACATTCGGCACAAACGATAGATGATACCAGAGGCTTTCAGTAGAGTTAGCCTGCCCAGGACCATAACCGTAATTTTTTGGTCATTGATCAGTTTATCTTGAACATTTTTATAAACACATTTCTAATAGATTCCCAAGTATTTCCTCTGTCTCCAAACTTTTTATCTAAGTAGAGTTTTTAAAAATCCACTATAGAGTTAAATTTACTTTAAAAGTACAACCAGCCTGGCCAACGTGGCTCAGCGGTTGAGCATCGACCTGGGATCCAGGAGATGGTGGTTCGACTCCCTCTCTCTGAAATTGATAAAGATTTTTTTTAAAAAAGTATAACCATATTATTTTTTAACCAGCAAATGATGTATTTCCCTTCCTATTTCATAAGCTTTTTTAGGGTAAAGATGTGAATTCCCTTTAAGGTTTTCATTCTCTCATTCAAAAATATTTCTTGATTCTAGACACAACACCCATACCAATTCTTATTACTCTGGCCGAGTTCAAAGCATGGTGGTGCCGGGTACTTGCTGTAGGAGGGAGGGAACACGTGTATGTTTGAATCTTGGCTTCACCACTTATCACCTAAGTGATGACTGTGGCCAAGTCACTTAACCTCTCAGACCAATCAGATTTTAAAAATACTTAATACAGCACCCAGCACAGAGCAAGTACTCAACAGATGCTAACTCCTTTTCTGTATATTGGTCAAAATCAATGTCAAGAACCATTCCAAGAGAGTTTAAGGGTTCATCTCAAGATTCAGATTCATGTTCTTCCTGTTATCCCTGTATTTTTACTAAATAAGAATATATGATCGTTTATAGCGACAAGTTGTCAGTGCATAAGGATATCTTGTTTTCGTTATAGACTATTCATCCACTGGCCACAATCTTAGGTACTATTTCCTTCATTGTGCGTAAGGTTGAGGTCAGGCACCTTCATTCAGATACCAAACCCAGGTTCAGCTGCCTGCTGCTCCAAAGCCAATCATCCATAAAGGGAAAGGGTCTGATGGAAGGAAAATTGATTTATTCAAGAGCCAGCAGCCTGAGAAGATGACCATCTTAACCTCTCAGTGCTGGCAGGGGTTTTTATGAGCTGGGAAGGGGAAGGCAGAGCAAAGGAAACCAGAGTGGGTTGTGGGCTCTCATTGAGGGTGCTACGTGCGAGTCAGCAAGGTCTGCTCCAATAATCATCTCGGAGCCTGTTAAGCATGGTCAAGCAATGGTCTGGTTTTTGTCCATCAAAGGTGAGCAAGTCCTTGGAGCTGAAGTGCCTGAAGGCTGGAGTCTGCTTCCTTTGAGGTGGTGAATTTACAAGTCATCATTTACAGAAACAATGTTAAAAGAATGGTGGGGTGTGTTACAGTTATACAACTGCTTGCCCTGGCCGGGTAGCTCAGGTGATTAGAGTGTCATCCCAATACGCCAAGGTTGTGGGTTTGATTTCTGGTCAGGGCACATACAAGAAGCAACCAGTGAATGCATAAGTAAGTGGAACAACAAATTAATGCTTCTCTCTCTCAAATCAGTAAATAAAATTTTTTTAAAAACTCACAGTCACCCGGCCAGCGTGGCTCAGGTGTTGAGCATCGACCTATTACTCAGGAGATCTCAGTTTGATTCCTGGTAAGGGCACATGCCCGGGTTGTGGACTTGATCCCCAATAGAGGATCACTGATGTTTCTATCTTTCTCTCCCTCTCCCTTCCTCCCTCTGAAATCAATAAAGACATATTTTAAAAATAATAATAAATAAACTCACAGTTATACAACTGCTTATGAGAAGCATGTCACTATTCCATAAAGTTTTCAGACCTTTAAACAAAACAAACAAAACCTTTAAGTGTCCCAGAAATGTATCTATACCTGACTACAGTTCTTGTCATTAATTACACTGATTTGTTAATTCAGGAATCAAATTTTTAAAAAGTAGAACTGAGGAAGGAAAAAGTACACACATACACACACACACACACATATATCCTTAACACATTTATTTAACCTTGTGGGCATTTTTCTCAAGACTGACCTAAGAACACATGCCTGTCTTAGTCTGTCCTGTAAGAGTCTCTGTGGCGCCTCATTCATGGAAGAGGTTTTTGTTGTATGCACCACTTTGCTCTCCACCTGGAAAGGATTATTTCTTCGTGTTCTGAATACTGTTGGTGTCTCCTACAGTGGGCATTGAGTAATTCAGAATTGCCAAGGCCCAGGTCAGGTAAATCAGGTTTACTCGTTGTGGCATGTCTGATTTAAATAAGAGACTTCGAGTCTTCACAAGAACCCAAATATGGGATCCGGGGGTCTGTCTGACCAGTTTTACTTTATGATAAAGTTGCACCATTTTACACCCCAGCAGCATCTGGCAATGCTGTCTTCCTGGTTTCAGCCATTCTAATGGGTGTGCCTGGTGTGTAGCCGTCGTTTTAATTATCCCTTTCTTTGTTAAGTGTGTGTTTAAGGTGTTTGCCTGTTTTTAAATTGGGTTGATTGCTTTCTTATTTCTAAATTGTAGGAGTTATTTATATATTATGAGTACAAATCCTATGTTATATGTATTCTGAATTTTCTCATAAACTGGCTTACCTATTCATTTTTTTATTGGTGACTCTAGTGAGCAGAAGTATTTAATGCTGATGGTGTCCAGTTTATCTCTTTTTTCTTTATAATTAGTTCTTTCTGTGTCCTAAGAAGTCTTTGCCTACCCCAGGGTCACAAAGATAGTCTCCTGTTTTTTTTCTAGAAGTTTTGTAGTTTTAGTTTTTGCATTTGTGGTCGTTTCAAATTACTTTCTACGTACAGTGTGAAGTAGGGATCAGCACTCATATTTTGCCCATAAAGGATAGCCAGTTTCAGCACTGTTTACGGAAGAGATTTCTCTTTCTCCATTACAGTGTTTGGATATTTGTGAAAATTTAAGTGATCGTACAAGGGTGGGACTATTACTCAATTTTCTGTTCTGGACCATCCATCTATTTATCTTTGTGCCAATATGTCTTGATTACTTTGACTACTGCAGGTCTGAGATCAGGCAGTGTGGCTCTTCCACCTTTGTTCTTTTTCAGCATGTGTTTCCCCCTAGACCCCTACCTCTGTTCCCCGTGCAGCCGTCCAGGCAGAAGGTCACGCTCTCTTTTCTTGTGTAACATTTAACATTGTGTTTAAAAACACTTTAAATATTTGTCCAGCAGTTTAGTCATTTTCATTTAAGAGAGTAGTTCAGGTAATCCAATATATCCTGCGGCCATTTAACAGAAGTTGCTTATAGGTCATTTTCATTTTCTCAATATTTTTTATATCTTTAAATTTTACTGCAGTCACATGCTGTAATTATATGATCCAAAAGATGAAGCGCTGGTAATTTAAAAATGAGCAGTTGCTATGTTGCATTGAGCCCTGCAGACCACCGGCAGCCTCGGCCGACCCGGGCCTGCCTGAGACCGCAGCCTAGGGCTGGTCTGCCCTCCGCATGACCCTGCACCCAAGAGGATGTGGGACGCGGCCCCAGAGTGCCCTCGCGAGCCTTCCCACTAAGTGGACGCCTCCAGACACGAGCACTCGGCCAGGTGGTGTAACTGGTGGTCTGGTTCCTTGCAGGAATGGTCTGCCGAAAGCCTGCCGACCCCGTGGACTGGCCTCCACTTGTCCTGGGCCTGCTCACCCTGCTGAAGCAGTTCCACTCCCGGTACACGGAGCAGTTCCTGGCGCTGATCGGCCAGTTCATCCGCTCCACAGTGGAGCAGTGTACCAGGTACGTGGGGCAGGGTGCAGGGGGCCGTCGGCCTGGCAGCCCACATCTCTCAGTGTCTCGCTGGCAGGGATGGGCATGGGCTGCTGCCTTGCACTATAAAGCAAGTCTGGGCACATCTCCTTGTTCGGAGGAATTCATCGTGGGCTCCCTTAAGTCTCCCTGCCCGGGGCACCTCCAGGTACACTCACAGGGAGGTTGCATGAATGAGTCACTACCGTGATTAGTGTGGGGACGAAAGTGCAGACCTGTTCCTCTGCCAGCAGGAACAGACCTCAGGGAGCCTGCATGCCCTGCTGGGCCACAGCCAGGGACAGCTCTACACCCCTCAGACCCTGGACACAGCCCGAGCTCCTGGTGTGTAATGAGACAGAAATCACACCCCAGTTCCTATTGAATACAAAGCTTGTAAACCTTTAATTCATCATCTTTAAGTGTTCCAAGCCCTCTACTCATCGGTGGTAATTTCAGAGCCATTTTACTTACCTCCCGCCAAGGGCATTAGTCAGTTCTCAGGTGTCCCAGGCAAGCAGCCATCCCACCTCTGCTGGGATACTCCCTTCAGTGAGGCAACACAATACACTGGAAGAGTACTTCTCATCATTAGAAAGTTCCGGATTACGATAAATGGAAAGTGTCATCCCATCTCTCTCTGAAAATATCATTCATTGGGCCTTCTGCCCTTTGAGATTAGACAGACTAAATGCAGTCTCCTTCCTTTGCATCATCTCCTCAAATGGCTAATGTCACCTGCTGCCTTAGGTCCTCTCTTCTTTGGTTAAGCCCCTCCACCTATTCCTGGCATGCCAGTGACCACCTCTGGGGGCTCTAGTTTGTTACTGGCCATCTTAAAATGTTTTCCCAAATGTGCACCCAGATTTTGAATACAGCCTCCCCTTAGGGTGGAGGGGCTATTGCACTCCTTCATCCTGGTCCCCTGTTGACACAGTGCACCTAGAATCGCAGTCCTAGATCCTTGACACCCGTTGTATATCAGTGGCTCATAGTGATTTTATATTTGTTTTAAATCCTGGCATCTTTTTCATGAGCCTCAATCAGGCCAGTCTTCACCCATCTTAGTTAATGATTAGAACAACAAAAACTGGATGTTTTTCTAGGACGTATGGTCAGCCTTGCTTCAAAGAGGAGATTTTTTAACAATTGAAAAACAGAAGAGCACTTGGAAGGATGAGGCAGCCTCAGTTACAGTCACCAAACAAGGTCGGTTGCAAAGGAAAACAGTAGGTTCCAAATCTGACGCATCTCACCCAGGACCATGGGGAGAGGAGGCCACGGGACTCAGTTCAGGTGGCAAAAGCATGGTTGTTTCCAGTCACCGCCACCCCCGGCCACCCCAGCTGTAGCGCGCCATCTGTCACGAGTTGGCGGGTCCGTCCTCTGTTTCTTCGTCACTAATGACTGCAAAGGAGTAAGTGTGGCTCGAGCCCAACGTGTTCCTGGCAACCTTGAGAGAGTTTATCAGGATACCGGGGTCGAGCTGCAGCTCAGGGTTTCTGATTCGGCTAGGTGAAGTGACGTAGGAACTCGAGATGTATGGAGATGCCTTCGTACCCTGGTTTCTTTTCTTTTTTTTAAGTTTTTTTTTTTTTTTTTTTTTTAAATATATCTTTATTGATTTCAGAGAGAGGAAAGGAGGGGGAGAGAGAGAGATAGAAACATCAATGATGAGAGAGTCATTGATCAGCTGCCTAGCCCGCAATCCGGGCATGTGCCCTGACCGGGAATCGAACCCCGATTGCCTGGATCCTAGGTCGATGCTCAACCGCTGAGCCATGCCCGGCCGGGCGTTGTACCCTGGTTTCAAGCAGAGCAAATACAGATATAGCCCTGGTCACACACTAAAAGATTGAGAGCAGTGGGAACCTTTCCAGGCACAGCCACCTTAAATGTTCTTTTCAAAAACAAAACAAAAAATCATCAGAGAAATACATCAGTAATCTGCTACCATAAAATTCTTTATTTAGAAAATGCTAATCTGTACAGAAATACTTAAAAACTCATTTTGATAAAAACAGGGATGTAAGCTGCCCAAGAAGGCTGTCATGCACTTCGCTGCATTCTCAGCTCGAGAGAGGCTGGCAGTGTCGCCGTATGAATGAATACACGGGTGGGACTCGTACGGAGAGTATTAGATGCCTTAGTTATCTGACACCCCCGATACACAGTAATGGTCCAGGCACAGCCCCAGGTCCTGGGGCAGAATGATGAGGGCATGACCCCGGCCCTCAAGGAAGCCAGCACACAGGCAACTGAAACGTTGAGGCTTGGCGAAAGATGCCAGGTGCACTGAGAGCGTAAGGAAAGAGCCGTCGGCCCGCAGGAGCCAGGCAGGACTTCGAGGGCGAGGTCGTACCCAGGCTGGGACTGGAAGGTACCTCGAAGCCTCCTTTCAGGTCAGCATGCAGAGTGACTAGCTGCAGGCTGGAGGGCATGGGAAGGAGGGCCTGTTCCGGGACCTGCCGCTCTGTAACCGTGACGTGCTGAGGTACAGGGGAGTCTAGACCGACGGCCGGGGCCATACGCGAAGGTCCCTGTGAGCCAGAGTTGAGATTTTGTCTCCCGCGCTAGGCGCTAAAGGCAGGCGAGCAGGATACTGACCTGATAGGAAGCAAGATGGTCTGTGGATGTTTCTTCTTTAACTGCATTTGCAGATCTGTCGTTGGCTTACTGTCTCAGTATCTTGACTGAGGGTCTCCTATGTGCAAAACAGTTAATGGATCCAGACTGTTCTGTTACAGCCAGAAGGTACCAGAAATGCCTGCAGATGTCGTGGGTGCCCTTCTGTTCCTGGAGGATTATGTTCGGTACACAAAGCTACCCAGGAGGGTAAGTGATAAAGAACAGTGTCGATGCCCTTTGTGTAAAAAGATGGTATTGCGTGGCCCCAGGCTCATTAGGAGTGAGGTCCAGTAGCTCATTCACAGGGGTGCCTGTGCCCTCGGCTCTGCTCTGCCTACAGCTCTGAAGCGTTCCTACCTTCTCCACCATGTTAAGTGCTTTGCAAGAAGACAGTTTAATACAACTTCCCTCCCCTGTCACTGTCTATCACGCCCCCCTGTCAGCAGCTCACCAGTGCAGGAGGTAAGATGTGCAGCCCCTTCAGTGGCCAGGGTAGAGAAGTGACCGGGGGGTGTGCTTCCCTCGCCACGTAACCTGGTTAAGTTCACGCCACGGCTAAAATTACGTGTGACCACTGATTCCAAAAATGACAGCCTGCTTTTACCTTCTAAGAAACTTTTCCTCTTCCTTCTTACTGGTAATTCTACTTTGATGTATTTTAGCTCAAAGCGGGGAGCTTGATATTAAAATATAAAAGACTTTCAGATGCTGAAAAGCCATTCTGATTTTTAAAAATTAGTAGGTTTGGAATCAAAGATCCTTTTTTATAACAAAAGCCAAAGATGTTTTAAAAACTAACTGGCTACGCCATACTGAGTCGTGAGACACCAGTGACATTCTTATTGAAGGTGGAACTGTAACTGCAGTACAAGTGTGAGGTGGTGAAATAAATGCAACAAAATATGCACCATGGAAAGACAACAAGTTTGCACTTACTGAGGATGTAATTGTCTTCCTTAAATACCAAGTAGAATCATGTGAAAAGTGATTAAGAGTTCAGAAAAGCTGGTTATAGGATAATGTATAAAATAAATGTTCTAATAATTCAAAAATATGAAGAAATGCTTGTATTCACAGAATTAACAAGGAAATAATATAGCCAAGAGTAACCTCTTGAAGAAATATAAAAACAATTTAGAAAAAACTATAAAATTTTAAAATACAAAATTTGGAAGTCCATGTCACATTCTGAATGAGGAGACTCAAATATTGTAGGAGTATCAGCTCTTTATAGATTGATTTATTTGCAGTTATGATTAAAATTCCAGATACTGTTTTTAACTTTGGGAAAAAGTTTTTTACAAATTTCATAGGACTTGGGCTAAAATAGGATTTAGAAAAAGATTGAAACATATTATACCAAATATGAAAATATATTGCAAGACTACAAAAATCAAAATAGTATGTACTGGTGTGACTCAAGAGATGGATCAATAGACTAGAACGTGTTGCCTAGAAACAAATCCTAGCACATACAATTGTATAGAAGGAAAAGTAGCATCTCAGATTAGGAGAGGAAGGGACAGTTAGTTCATTATTTGGTTAAAAAATAGCAAATTTATCTCTTCACATATCCCACGTATCAAAATTACAGATAGGTTAATTTGAAAAATGAAACAAATAAATTAGCAGATATTTGACTAAAATTAATGTATCGGCTCTCTCTGAACTTCCTATGTCAAATACCAAGGGAGGAAACTATAAAGAAAAAGATTTAGAGAACTGATCTCTTATAAATGCTAAATATAATTCAACAATTCTGTTGAATGTCTCTTAATTTAAAAAGTTAATTATTAATAAAGGACCAGTTTCCTTGACTTGTATTCTGTATTCGTTACACCAATAAGAAAATGATAACCAACCCAATCCCAATAGAAAAAAAAAATGGGCAAAGAATATTAACAGGCAGTTTTTAGGAGAAATATAAATGGCCAGTAGACCTTTGTAAAGATGCTCAACCGGACTTCTATTCAAGGGACACAAATCAAAATAACAGTAAAATTACTGTTTCCGCCCATCAGATTGGTCAAGTCAGATGTTGGGTCCCTAGTGCTTGTAAGGTTTAGAGAAATAGTACTTCTCAACCCTGTCAATGGGAGTGCAAATTGGCTTATCCTTTGGGGAGAGAAATTTGTCTTTATCTGCCTGAAAAATGGTTTTGTAACTTACTTACCTGACCCCAGCAATACCGCTGCTAGGAATAAGTTCACCAAGATATGTGTGCAAGGATGTTCATGATATAAGATTTAGCAGAGGTAAAAAACACAAGATTATGTATTCCTAATTTGTGTGTGTGTGTGTGTGTGTGTGTGTGTAACCTGGAAGACTTCAGTACAACATAATTATCAGTTTTAGTTTTCTCTAAGGGATTAAGATCAGATTTTTCTCTTATACTCCTGCATTTGTAAAATTTCCTCTAATTAGCAGGTATTTTTATAATTAGAAAAAAAATTAAACACTGCTTTTTAAAAATTCCCATTTCCAGCACTTGGAGAGTAAGTAGCTCTACCTTCCACCCCATTCCACCCCTCAGGGCTTCAGCTGAGGGGCGGGTGCCTCCAGGCCTTCCTCTTCCCTCTCTGGCTTGGTTACTCGCCAGACTCCTGTTCTTCCTAGAGATACTGCTCTCAGGGCTTCCTAGCAGATCAGAGTGCCTTTAAGCGCTCGGGGAGCAGGCAGGGGGTGCTGGGCAGCATCCCCTGGGATATTGGCAGTTCCAAGAAATTAGACCAGGACCAAGGACACCAGGAACAGCGGGGGCGGTCTCAAGGAGTAGCCCACCCCCATGAGGCCAGTGCTCCGCGTGACTCGCCCCGCTCTGAAGGATGTCTTCATTTCTTTAGTTTGCATATGGAAAATTTTGCATGTGTTCTGAATAACACTATGAATAATGGAACTCCCTTGTTTTCTTCCTTTAGGTTGCTGAAGCACACGTGCCTAATTTCATTTTTGATGAGTTCAGAACAGTCCTGTAACTTTTCCTTCTACTTTGCTGAAAGGATTGTCCCTAAATCTTCCCACCATCACTAACATGAATTAAGATGAAACTCAACTCATGTAACTGCATGTTTTCCCTTTATTGTGGGAAACATCAGACATTCTGAGTAAGGTATATCTCATGGAACTAGGTAATATTGTTTAAATCATGGTATTATATGCAATTTATATCATGTAGAGGCAGAACACATTTTTGTACTGCCTCTTACAAATGCTGAATGTAATTTAGTTTTATGTTCTAAAGAACTATTTGTGCAACTCCAAATTTTCAGTAAAATAGTATTGCCAGTACCCCGTGGTCCTGCTTATTCGAAAATTATATATTCACTGTGCAAAAAACCTTGTCTGGAAGGTAAGAGATGAATCTGGTAGGCCCCATGGATACACCGTGACAGGCTGGCAGGCACATGGTGATAGTCAGACTAGTAGCAAATACAGTGACCACAGTTTGTGGACCACAAACCACAGAAGTTTCTTGGTGTCTGAGACCTAGAGACCCTCGGGGGTTCCCAGCAGCCCTTCTGTGGGACTCCCCAACTTCAGCTGCTCCCTCCACCCTTTCCTCTCCCTCAGCAACCCCTGGGCCTGCCCTCCCCCACAGTCCCTGTGCTGTGCTAGGCATAAGCCCTTGTTTTCTTGGTAACAGCTTAACCACTAGCTTTCACCCCTGCTCTCCAAATCCTAAGCATTTCGGGCACTGCCACCCTATTGTGGCAGCTGGGAAAGAGCGATGATGTTTCAGCCCTGACCCAACCATGTTCCTCTGGTTGAAAAAAGGGGGAAAAAATGGAAATGTGTTTGGTGGTCATTTAGCAAGTTGCAGGGGAATAAGCATTGATTTGTTATGAGGAGGCAAAGTTTGAGTCCTGGTTCTGCCACCAGCTAAACTTTGCCCCAAGCTAGCCTGTTAGCATCATCTGCAAAATCGGGGTTAAGTGATTTCATAGGTTCCTTTCAGTTTTCTGATTTTATGGCAAGTTATTTGCCTCAAATCCTGATGAAAGAAGTGTATTAGAACTTGTAAAGGTTTATTTCACCATCATAGAAAAGGTTTTAAGAGGCATCTAGTCAGAAGGGAGCAGCAGCCCCACAGCTGCCTGGTTGAAGCCCAGGGCAGATTTTTAAGAGCCTGCTGTTGCCTGGCAGTGAGGAGCTTGACGTCTTATCCACCGACAGGCTGCCGCATAGGAAATGGCCAGTAACCCCACAGCCATCCTACCTCATCTCAAAAATATGTTGCTCTTTCCCATTTGTAGTCGAGTAACGGTAACTGTATGAAATGAATTCACTGAGAAAATGGCCCCCCAAAGAAAGTCAGCTGCTAAACAGGTCAGGTCTGAGAAAGTGAGTTTTTAAACAGAAAACAGAACTTTGGGGTAAATAAGAGGGAATCTCATGAACCAAGAGAATGAGTCCAGCAGACACTCTGCTAAATCGAGGCAAAGTGGTGGATGCAACTGATTCCACTAGTGATTTGACCAGAGGAAAATGTTCTCAACCAAAAGAACTTAGAAGTTAAAAACGGGACATTTTTATTATTAAAAGCTTCCAAGTAATTTTAGCCTAATCATTAGAATTTAAAGTCATTACTTAATAGTCCAGATTATATTTTACTGCTCTGATTTCAGGGGGAGTATTTACTTTAGTGATACTGGCATTTTTTTACTGAAGTCTCATGATACCCTCTGAGTGTCTATAATCTTTTAATTAATTAATTAATTTAAATATATCTTTATTGATTTCAGAGGGACGAAAGGAGAGGGAGAGAGAGAATCATCAGTGATGAGAGAGTCATTGATCGAGCCCACAACCTGGGCATGTGCCCTGACTGGGAATCCAACCCGGATTGCCTGGATCCCAGGTCGACGCTCAACTGCTGAGCCACGCCCAGCCGGGCTCTATAATCTTTTTAAATACACTAAACTCAGTAAAATCTAATTGATTTTAAGGCATTGTGCCAGGTATTACAGTGCTTTTTGTTCACTCACTGTTTCTTTAAACAATCCTAGCCTGGCTTAATGCCCTACAGTGGACTTACAACGCCCTTGGTTGCTTTCCTGTACAAATGTGATTATTTTCAAAGAACTCAGGAAAGAACCTTATCAAACTGCCTCCCTGGACAGATGAGGGAAATTAGGTCCAGAGATTTAAGGCAACTTCCCCAGCATTGTCAACAACGTCTGCACAGGTTTCCCTCTGCATTTTACGTCCTCCTGTGGTCGTCTTTTCCATCATCCTGAAGCTACGTAAAGAAGTCCACAGCAAGAAACAAAAAGACCTGAGAGTTCATTCTTCATTTTATTTGTATGTCCCACGATAACTCATACCAGATACTGAATTAAAAGGAAAACTGTTCTCAGTATTAGCACTAATTTATGGTAACATTCTTTTAAACTATCTTATTTGACCATTTTAAACTGCAAATTAAAGTATATATTTACATGTTTATATACAAGTAACTTCAAAAACAAATTAATCCCAATCTTGGCGCAGAAGTGTCCACTTTAGAAGTGTAGAGTGTTATGCTGCGTAAATCCTCTTACGAACATCTCTTAGGACTTGGTGAGCTCACATATCATTCATAAATGGTCCCTCGTTAAGCTTAAAGAACCAAGTACTTCATTTCTGAGTAAATTAGAGGGAACATCACAGAACACGCTCTGTATAGTATAGCACCACTACTGAAAATGGCTCGGGGCTTTGTAATCCAAGGTTCCGATTTAAAGCAAAAATATGTGGCATAGATGGCAACAGCAAAGAAGTGTCCAATTAAACTTAGAGGGTTAGGAGACAGCCTGTAATAGAAAAACACAAAACATCAATATTGGTAAGACCCAGAAATCAAATTTACTATAAAAAAGTTTTAATTATGTGTATTAACATTGTATATTTTAGAGGACTTTATAAACTTGTGTCTGTCTGCCAAGTTTGATGGCAGGGATAAAATTGTAAAAAATATTTTTACAACAAACTACTTGGAAGATACCCGTTGGAGAATTCAGCAACTCCTCTTAGTCTAGTTTACATAAGTCAGAGGTCTTGAGCTGTTTTCTGTCAGTAATATGGAGATCCCAGTGTGAAGTACCTGGATGGCCTGGCCTACCAGAGTCTAGGTTTTCAAAAGATAGCAGTCCTGACACTGAGGTAAGAGATGAATGAGAAAAGACAACATCTGCACTGTCAACATTATTACTAGTTTCCTGAGTCCCTGCACTTCAATGGAATTAATTTTTAAATACAAGTTTCTCAGTCATCCATGGCTCCTATAGATCAGATCACTGATTAATCCACAGGCAAAAAACAAGCTTCTATTTTAATCAAGGGTTTTAGCCTCATCTGCCAACAACTTCTAATTAATGCTATTTCTCAGAAGTAAAACACAGGACTAAACGTTGCCTTTTCTCATTTCTCTGGGCAACCTTCTGATTTGCATACTAATGGATAATAAAATGAGAAAATATATAAGAAAGAAAAATTTACAGTAATTTATAAACTGAATAATCCTAAGAAAATCTGGAATATGTTTCCTTTGTGTCATCAAAACTTACACAGAAAGCAGCCCAACAGGACCAGCAACACATTCTCCACCAAGTTTGAAATATAAAAAACAGGCTCTTCTTAGTTGATGTAGGGAATCTAAAATAAAATTTAAAAATTACTCTCAATCAAATCATTTACACATTTATGTTAGGATGCTAATAATGTGTCAGAAAAAAAATGAAAATGTAACACGTATCAAACCTATAATTATTTTAAAAATCTAGTCCTGGAATTTCAACAACCTGAGATTTCCTTTGCATTCCACAGTCAACATCATGGATAGTGATACCCATATGAATAAGCTTTCCTGTTAATAAATAATGACTGTACCAAAAGTAAGTCCCAGAAGTTAGTTGTTTAAACTATTTCCTTGATTATGTTGTAAATTCATTCAATGATGCAAAATATTTTGTAAACTGTTTTTTGTTATAAAATCACAATTCTGGAAACCAAATATACCTTATCTAAGATGCCCAACCCATACCTTTGAGCAGTAAATTATCAAGTAAAAAAAAAAAAACTGTGAAAAATAAAAAATAATGCCTTCTATCTATAGAGTTTTTAACACTTTTCAAAGTAACTCATTAAATCCTCACAACATAGTATAATCAACCCATAACCCTATTTTGACAGTTTACAATTAATGTTCTTTTCAGGTCTGCCTAGATTTTTCTTCACAAGCCATAAAATGAGATTCAGATGTAAACTTGTACTCCAATAAAGCTCCTTCCTCCTCCAATCTTTCATAATTTTTTATGTTGTTTTATTGACAGATTCAAATTCATAATCTCAGAAACTCAAGAGCTTAGAAAAGCTTTAAAGAACTTAGGAAAACTCAGAACCGAGTTATTTTCCTTTACTTGCCAACCAGCCATTTAACTTCCTTACCAGTTAGCAAGAGAGACTGTTTGGCAAATCGCCATCGATGAGTTGTGTCCCTTTTAGCAAGAATGGTTACGGAGGCTACAGACGCATTGGTATCACCCTTCGTAACCAGGTCACCAAACCCAGACCATGAAGGCCTCGGCCAGGTCATAGAAAGAGTTTTTGTGAATATGTGAAGTAATGGGATCTGAGTTCTATTTATTCTTGAAAACCTAAAGTTCCAGTTTCGTTAACTGATTTGTACACTGCGTGGCTGGGAGGCGGCACTGTTGCCTTTTCCTTCCTTCCTAACACCGCTCCCGCTAAGTCACGTTTTCCTTAATGTATAGACTGACCACCACCTCCCTACAAGGGCTATGGAAACAAAAACAAAAGCGCAGGAAGACTGGAAATGAACAAAAGTTGGATGCTCTCTGCTACTTGTGCATTTAATGACAAAATCTAAACGTTACCTAAAGCTTATGTTCATTTCATAAAATTCTATTTTGAGAAGAAATTGAAATTTTGGGAAGAAAAAGATGAACGACTATATTGCCTTTTCATTCATAGCCACCAAGATCCTCCATCACAATCTTATACATCTGGGGATATGCAGGATCTGGTTTGGACCAAAGGAATTGAAAATAATACATTATTGGTGTATTGCTTTTAAGGTTGTCTAGGCAAAGACAGCAGATACATGCTGCTGCTCAAGGATGGAATTAAAAATGACTACCAACCTGAGAGTCAGCAAACTCAGGAAACATTTCTGTTTCTGGCCTAATCACTAATTTTTTTTATAATTAAGTTCTGTTCCTGTGCTAAAAACCTGCAATTCAATAATATTTATTTTAAAAATATCTGCACTTACCATCTGTTGCAGAAAATAATTGATAAAGTGCCTGAGCAAGGATATTCACAACAAAGGAATGAGACATTTTTCTTGACCAGTAGAATGATTTTTTGGCCTGAAAGAAAAAAAAAGATCACTCACTATATGGTAAGGAGAAAGAAAAAGTACCAGCTGACGTTTATAATCCCCTCAAACTGGTATTTTTCCTGAGGTCCATGTGTAAGTAATTACACCCTGTCAGTTACCAAAAAGTCTTCAGAGCAATAAGTTATGAAGCAATGAGTAACTAAAGCTAAATTTACAATCACTGAGCAAAGTGGTGCATGCAATCAAGTGTTACCTAATATTCAAATACAGAAACAAAGATTCACAGGTTGCAAGTCAGGTTCTTTGAGCCTGCATAGGATTGCCTAAGAACCATTAAGTATCAGGTTCCTAAGTATCCTCCCATCAAGGCCCATTCCTCTCAGGCTCCTCAAAGAAATCTCTTTTGAGACTTTGTCAGGATAATTTAGTATCTTACCTGGAAAATAGCTGCATCATCATAAAGGTCAGGGATACCCTTTAGCAATTTTCTCCACAGCTTTATATCTTTAAAAGCTACACTCATTCCTCCTCCAGTAAGAGGATGCCTTATATTATATGCATCTCCCAAAAGAAGAACACCTACAAAGAGAGAATTTAGATTATGACGTTATCCTGGAGCATCACTTGAGACCAAAAAAAAAAGACTATGTTAACATAAAGATTGGTGTTACTAAATAATGTGAAAAACAAGGGAACAGTCCATTACTAAACGTTGAGGCAAAAATTCAAGAGCTGATTCAATCAATAGCTATTGGGCACCTAGTATGTGCCAGATACTGGGAATACAGTGAGAAAAAGACTAGGGTACCTGCCCTCAGGAAGCCCACGTGCAAATCTAATGTTAAACAACATCAAAACATAAGGCCTCTCATGGGGAAAAAAAAATTAAATCGAAAGAATCTACAGGTGTCCGGGCATAAAAAAGCAAGTCTTCTAACAAGGGGAAACATCAATAGGTGGTTTGACATTGCACAGGAATGTTCGCTGCTAGCACACTGCAGAGAAATGTCTGTACAGTTCTAAGGAAAGAAAGTAGGGCCTAGGAAGAGCACAGCCAGCCACATCGGAGTTCACGCTGAAAGGCACTGGGGTAGACATTCTCAAAACCATCAGAAGTTCATTTGGAAGAATAAACCTTGATTGCCCCTTACCTGAAAATTAGGAAGCTCCACAATTTGACTCTAGGTGCACCTCCTGACTGCTGCCTGACTCAGATTCCCAGTCCATTGTCAGAATTATGGATAACTGTTTTAGTTATTAAATAACTAAAGATCATAAGACTAACTTTGGCATTAGTAATGTGGTAACTCATAGTAACCAATTCTCTATCCCACGTTAATCCCAGCAGCATAAATTTAATCGTGTATATGTCACTTGGAATACTGATTTTGAATATTTGGAATACCCTTTATAAAATAAGTCCAATAAAATAATACCTCGTTTGTTTACTGGTGAAGGAGGAAGGAAGCTTGCTGGCATAGACCTCAAACGAGAATTCTGAGTGGCTTCTAGGAATGGTTCTTTCATGTGATCTGCAATAAAAATTCCGCCCACCAAATAAACGCTTTATAACATTTCAATTTCCAGCTATCACATTTTCGTATCAAGTATAAAGAAATACTTACTGTACATGTTATGGTTGTCACATATTTCCCTTGTGATAAATCAAGAGCTAATTATTTTATTAATAAAATTGTTTATTAAGCACCTATTCATGCTAAGGAATGACTAAGGAATCTAAGAGAAAATTAAAGACATACAGCTGAATAAATAAAGAACCAGATGAGTAAAGCAACTTCGGATGATATGAGGCTGGGAGAAAATCGCCCCCCCCCTCCTCCAAATGTTAACTGACAGCTGCCATGTCTAATAGTTTACTGTCACCACCACATTCTGGTGTTAACAGATGAAGACACTACCATTTCACAAGCGGCAGAAGGGTGCGCAACCAGAAAAAGGGTAAGAGGTAGAGAGCTCTAGCTTTCCAAGCTTTAGTTTCATCATCTGGAAAATGAAACAGATTAGTTTACCTCCAAGGTAGTTTGTGCTTCTACTCACAGAAAATGAACTTTCTTTTCATACAGACCCTAGTGTACTCTGTGATCACAGGAGCAGAATGCCTACGCTGAAACCCTTCTGTGCCTACAAGGAGAATTTCAGTAACCTATTACTAATATAAACCCACAAACTGTTTCCCTCCATGATCTCAGGGTAGAATGCTCAAATTAACCTCTGGACTGGAAAAAACAATCTACAGGAAAAACATAAAAATTCTAAAAATATCAGGTGATCAATGTTCCTTTTCCTAAATATGCATAACTGATTTTTACATTAGAAGGCTTTAAAAATGGCTTAACTGAATGAAAATATAGTAAAATGTTGAAAATGTCATTATTAAAAATCTAAGTTGATCCACGTTTACCTTCATTTCACTTCATTTCTGTTAATATTCTGTTATTAAACACAGTGCTTTCACTTAATTTAAAAAATAACTTGAAAAAAAAATATTTAAATAAGATATACTCATATAACAAAGATAGTTTCCTATTACTATAATCATAATTGGCAAACACATTTACCTTCCATCTTACCTACATTCGTAATAGTTTTTTTATACTTCTTAGTTATACCTTCCCATTTAAAAAATTAAACAACCCAGAAGCCTTTCTGTATTCAACACAAAACAAAAATGATCTCTCAGATTCCTTACAGCTCTCATGTTCTAAGGGCAGGAACGTATGAGCCGCACAGGCCTGGTTACAGCCCTTGCTGTGCCACTTACTAATAGTTCATGCTTGGAAAAGCTAAGTAACTTCTCTGAATTGTGGCTGCCTCATCTATAAAATGGGAATGATAATGATAATGCCTATATCACAGGACAGTTGTATAGATTAAAGAAAATTTTGTTTGTAAAACACTTCTTACATAGTACGCATTCAATAAATGGTAGCTATCATTACCACAAACCCAAGCTTAAAGTAATTAAGTATAGAGATAGTTCAAGAATTCACAGACCTTAGATTGCTAGCCAGACTACTTTAAAAAATATTAAAATTTTATCAATATTGGTAATTCTGAAAACTATGCTTTAATTATTGATAAGAAAAATATATTGAAACCATTTTTTTTTTTAACTTGGAGATTTTCTTATGTGCTAGCTTAAACAAATAGTTCAGCTCCAGTGTATCTGATTGGCTGGATGCATTTTTCACCTGCCCATCTTATCTCCGGTCTATTTTAGACAGCGTTAGTGAGAAGTGGAGATGAAGAGCCTTTTGTGAGATGTGCTTTCAAACTTAATTACAATGGAAGTGAAATCCTATTTCTTACCAGGTAATTGTGGGTAAATTTTTTCAACCATGTATTCTCTTAAATTCCTTGGCAGTTCTCCTCGAATGTCAACAAGTACTCGAGTTTCATTAGATGAAATCTGGTAGATGAGAACTGGACTTGGATTAACTAAAAGAAGTTCAGCATGATTTGCTTTAAATTGTGGTGCATTCTAAAAAAAAGAAAATATGTTAATAATTTTGAAATTTCAAGTTGCTTTTATTTTTTTTACAATTTCACGCCTACAGTAAGTACCTCCATAAGAAAGCCAACAAAATGAGATGAAACAGAAACTTTATTGGAGATCAGGTTTTTCCTGAACTTGGAAAATAGTCCATCTGCAACAACAGTCAGTGGAGCATGGAGTTCCTACAACAAAGATAAAGAATACTCAGCTAAACAGTTAGAAATATACGGTAAAAGGATCATTCTTTTAAATGTGCATGAATGGATGTAAATATACTATCCTATAACATTATAGAGGGCATCTGAAGAGAATGCTATTGAGGAAACTGTTATGCAGACTTGAGTTAATGAGTGCCCATCTGTGGGGACGCCTCCTCTGAGTCCCTGAGGGTCACCTTCCTACTAAACTGTCATCCAAACCAGCTGGGACTAAGCTGCACTTTGATAAACAATGGAGAAAACCAGAAAGCAAGCACAGCCATAGCAGACTGAATCTCGTTCATTACAAATTCTAAAGACTAGCTGAATTCTTTTATTTCCTAACTTCATCAAGTATTTCAGGCAGTGGCTAGGATTTCGAAGAAGTTTTGCACACATGGATATATGTGCAAGTTTATCTTACCTGAAAATCACCCTCATCAGAGTTCCATTTCTAGGAAGGGGTGAGCCCAGAACCCACAGAGTTCTGGGCCAATGGGAATAAGATACTGGAAACTATTTTCTTCTGCCATTTCCTGAGATTCCCTTACTCTTGCCTTTCTTATTTAAACAACTGTTTCTTTTATCTTAATCATTTCTTTTATGTTGAATCCTCCGTTCTTCATCTTCCAGTCCCCCTCTCCTTCTCCGCTGGAGTATCTCTCACTCGTTTTTGAATACTGTTAATACAGTGGTGTTCGTTTACAAAGTTATTTGTACAGCATTCTGAGGTGCACTAAAGGCAATGAGTTACCATCTGAAACCCGCCCTGTGGCACAAGGCTTAGAAAGAACTCGGTCCACTTGTTAGAGAAGCTGGTGAGCCTACTTTTCCAAAGGAGTAAGAGAAAAAGAGAAGAATCTCTTAGGAGAAGCTAATGCTTGATCAGTCTCACCTGGATGTCTCCGGTTTCTTTATCCCTGTACTGAACTCCAACCACAGCATCATCTTCTTCTAATAACTGTAGCACAGAGCCCTCAATAAACCTCGTACTAAAAGATAAACAGAAATAGATCCTATAGTAGCACACTTGAGCAGTTTAAATAAGGAACCATAAATTCCTTATCCCTCATCTCCAATTTACCCACGTAAACTGGACATGCCTGTGGGTGCACACACATGTACAGAGAAAAAGGTCTGGAATGAACAAAAAAGGCAAAAACATCAGTAATGGTTTTTAGGATTATGTGTGGTTTTTAATTTCTAACTTTTAAAAACTGACTCTAAATTACTAATGTAATGATTTAAAAAGTATTTTTAAAAGTAACATTAGATTTTTATCTCAATTCATTAAAAATAAAATACATGCAGAAAAACTTAACATATGATGTGTTAATACCCAACCAATTCATACACAGATGGGGAAACAGAATAGAAGTTTATCCAGCAATTTATTCAGAGTGGTGAATTTTAGTCAGAAGGATCAAGGATAACTTTTTAAATCTTCTTTATATTTGGGGTACTTTTCTATAATAAACATATTCTACTTCCACAGATACCAAATCCTTTCTGTCCCAAGGATAAGTCCACTTATTTCTTTAACTCTTAAGCCTATGCCAATGACATGAGGGTTCTCATATTTAAAAGTTCCTCAACTGTAGTGATTAAAGGCTAGAGGCAAATAAGAGATGAAGCCAGTCCTGTCACACTAGGTCCTTCATAACAACGGAACAAGGAATTTCCCTTGGAGGCCTCTGTCCTGACTTTTAATAGGAAGTATCATAGCCACAAACCCCAACTCCCAAAGGCACACACTGACTTACATCTTAGTTATAACAACTACATCCTCTAAATTCCAGCCACATAAAAATCAGTTTATTTAGTCAAAGGAAAATTCTCAATAGTTCCATGTCCTTCTAAAAAAATTCTTTATATGACATTCTGAATAAAGGCACTGAAAAGATTTAACACTCTGCTAACTTATGGTGTATTTTAGTATAAGAACTATGATCTGGCCCATACCTACACTTATGAAAATTTATAAAATATATTTGTACAAAAGTCAAGCTTAAACGTGTTAATTCTTTAACATTATATATTTGAAGCCATAGTCTTACTTGGGCTCTGCCATGGCTGCTTTCCGGAGGCTCATGATGAACCTTCCGTGATGGAAAGCTCTCCCACTCT
Organism: Miniopterus natalensis; assembly: GCF_054644295.1. NCBI lineage: Eukaryota > Metazoa > Chordata > Mammalia > Chiroptera > Miniopteridae > Miniopterus > Miniopterus natalensis. The sequence goes on along the minus strand of NC_142096.1, from coordinate 33,931,168 downwards.
GCACTCGATTGTCTTCTAACAGAGGGTAAGGAATGAGAACATCTGATTTGCTTTCCCGATCATGAACTACGTAGCCATGTACAACCTGGGCATCAATACCTTCCACTGTATCTGCAAAACAATTCCGTTTAAGAAAATCAATGTTGTTAATAATGCCCAGAGTTATGTAGGCACGAAGAAGTCTTGGAGGCATGGAAAGAGTCTCTGTCCTCAAAAAGGTGTGATACCATTTGGGGAACTGGACATTAATATAACTATTTCAGAAATTATAATGCTTCTAGGAGATGAAAATCTTAGTATCACAAAAGATTAATATTTATATATAAAACTTACACATTAAAATCCATAGGAAAAACATTAAGATCCCAATAATAATGGGCAGAAAGTATACTGATGATTCACATTAAACAATATAGAAACATTGGACAAATCAGGAAAAATGTTCAAAACTTGATTTAAAAAAAATTAATGAAATTAAAAACAGTAAGACATCAAATCTATCAAAATTGGTGGGTGGATAAAATTGATGAATTTATGTATTATTGGTCATGTGATAAACATTTTAGGAAGTAATTAAAGCAATAATTATCAAAATCACAAAGTTATCATCCATTGACATAATCATCTTAGTCTTGAAAATTCATCTAAGACATTTACCTGGAAGATATAATTTTTAATAATTTTTAAAGTTATAATGAAGAATAGGTTCACTTAGTGTTATCTCTAATTAAGAAAAACTGAAAATAACCTAAGTATTAATGTAAGTTAGAAAAGTAAAGTACATTATGAAGTATCAATTGAGAAAATGCTATGCATAGCCTTACAATTATAATGAGAAAGAATGGTTAACAGTAATAAAAATATGCTTATGTTAAATGAAAAAGGGGACTTTAGCAGGTATATTAATGTTGTCACATACTATATGTTTAAGTACATTAAAATACAATATATTAAGATAAAGTAACTGAAAATAATTTCATTTCTGATGAAAGAAAAACTTTTATCACACATCTATGCCAAGATCAAAATAAATTAGTTTTCTAATGTGCTTTTTAATTACACTTAAAGTGAGTAAAGTATCTTTTTAAAATGAAAATAAAATAGAATACCTTTTTACCAGGGATAGTTGCTTATACTATACAACTCCTAAAAACCAGTATGAACTTACCTTCAAGACCAAGGTCTTTAAGGACATGATAACCACCTGGCTGCAGATATTCTCCAAGTATCCTGTCAGGCTCTTGTAAATCTCTCTCAATCACTGTCACCTTTCTTCCATCTCTGGAGAGCACTGCTGCCAAAGCAGAGCCAAGTACACCAGATCCCACAATGATAACTTCTGGATCATTTTGAGAAGATATTGATGTAGAGGCAGCTGCTCCTATTAAGGTGGTTTCCGAAATATTGGTTCCTTTTTTGCACTGTTTAAAAAAAGAAGTAAATTATGTATCCACATTTGCTATCCTTAAATCATACTGCTACTACATATACACCGGACTTTTGCATCTTGGGCAAAAGCTACACCCTAAACATTACCAAACCAAATGAACCATTATGTTTTTAAATCCTGATCATATACAAAAACCAACAATATGAAAACGCTGGAGAAATAAAAATGTATAATAATATTCCAATAAAATTAAGTGTATATTCCTTTTTCAAATATTATATGTCAAAAATGGTGTGATACAGATATATTCAGAAATTCACACCAAGCCAAATTTCAAAAAAAGGTTTATAAGGGGCTTCAAAGACTTATTATAGAGAAAATTCTATCATTAATTACTCAATGCTTCAAACATATACTGAGCACCTACCAAATGTAAATCACATACAACTTCTAGTTTGACTTCCTGTTGCAAACAATTCAGCACCTTTTACATTATTTCCACTGTTCATCTTTATTTTCTCCTTCTGGACTGTATTCTGAAAAATCGACCTTAATCTAAAATCACTTTTATGCAACAAACTGTGAAATCCGGCCTACTCATCTACTAACTGAGAATAATTTAACTACACAAAATTCCAGAAAGAACAAAATACCTCATTGTCCCTTGGAACTTGACCTGTTCAGTTTTAGTCTTTAACATATAAGAACATGTTTAATTTAGCCCTTCTTTTTTGCCCATCCAATTCTCTAAAAGCCTGATCAATGATGTCAAGCTGGTCCTCCAATTTACCGATAAGGACAAACATTAATTAAACCTATCGCTAATTGGGCCGACAGTAAAAACTTGAGCTTGGAACTCAGGAAGATAAAAGGTCCTGTTTTGAGAGATTTATGCCCACTGAGAATAACAGTGATTGTTTTGGGATTTTTGATGAACAATTCCATGTTGTAATAAGTAATTTTTTAATTCTTTGGTACATGCATTCACAAATATGACTACATTTCGGATACAGGGTTATAAGGAATCATCTTCCTTGAGTTCTCGGACATTAAGAATTACTATACAATGAAATGTCACTTTGAAGTGGTTTTAATAAAAGAGACCTCAGGCAGAAAGGAGATAACCCTTAAAATCCTTTAGAACTTTAATTCTCTGTGATTTTAATATTCACCCAGCCTTCCTATATTTCCATAATGGACTGGGGCCTTGTCCATTCCATTTTTTATCATTATTCTTAGAGAAATTACCTTTCTGTCCTTTACCAAGAGAAGACAATAGTCTACTCTTCCCATCGGTACAGCATTTCTTAATGGCCAGAATAACCGACTGTATTTAAATTACTGTTCTGAGAGCTAGCTAAGCTCCTTTTGTCATATTAGCCAGTTTTCAATTAGTTTTTCTTCTGAGGTTTTCCCTGTTCAACACACACTTACACAATTTTGGAATGGGAACTCTGGAGGAAGCCAGAACCTGGTCAGGAGAGAAGCACTAATGGGAACTTAAGTACTCTGCAAAGCAGAAAGCCCGAGGCATTCACAAAGTGGAACCAGTGTAGACCGCTCCTACCCGAAGATTTGTCCACACAGAAGGTAACTTCATTCCAGCCACCTGGACAAGTGCTCAGTGACCCTGTGGGAGGTTATCTCAGACAATAATACCCAAGATTTCAAGCTGAGAATCTAAGTTTCCCCCTCCTTCCTGTCCCATTTCTCCAGCCCACACCCACCATACCACTGAACTTAGCACTACCCAGTAGGCGCCTAAAAGATGCATCCTACCTTTAGACTAACATTAATAGCTACTATTTACTAGACAGTTATGGACCAGGCATTAAGTCATTTAATTCCCTAACTACCAGTAAGCCTACTGTTGTCCCCATCTAACAGAAGAGACAACATTCTTACAGAAAGAAAGCCATTTGCCAAAGGTCTCATAGCCAGAAGAGGGGGGACAAAACTTCTAAACCAAGTCCCTTTCTTCTGTAAGCCTTGCTAACCTGTACTGTGGATGTAGTAAAATGATGCAGATCCAGGACCCTGACTTTGTAGGTCACTCACTCACCCTAACTCTAAGTCACCATCAACCTTCACTTGGTCCACTGCTCTAGTCTCTTACCTGATACCCTGGCTTCCATTCTTGTCTCCCTACAATCTATTCTTCACACAGTAATTGGAATGTTCTTTTTAAAAAGTAAAAATCAAATATTGTTAAAATCCTCCAGTGCTCTTGGGAAAAAGTCCAAACACTAATGGCCAACAGGCCCTAAATGTTCTGAATTCAAAAACCACCATCTCGCCCAGCAGGGTGTGGCTCAGCGGCTGAGCATCGACCTAGGATCCAAGCGACTGGGGTTCGATTCCAGGTCAGGGCACGTGCCCGGGTTGCGGGCTTGATCCCGAACAGGGGGCCTGCCGGAGGAAGCAGATCAATGACTCTCTCATCATTGATGTTTCTCTCTCTTTCCCTCTCTTTTCCTCTCCGAAATCAATAAAGATATATTAAAAACAAACAAAACAAAAACCCATCATCTCCTACCACTGTCCTCTGCTGCTTTTTCAAGGATCATAACTTTGCATATATTTGAAGCCCAGCCTTTGAACTGGAAGCATGACCGCACTGTGGGCATGAGTTCGCATTCACCTGCTCAGGACATCACTGCGCTGATCTCCTCAAGCCCCACTGAAGAGGAAAGCGGAGAGCATTTGGCCCATGCTACAGAATGCTGAGCATTTTTATTTTTTACTCTGCCACCTTTGCAAGCTGCTCAGTCACTTGCCCCAGCCAGCTGTCGCTTCTGGACAGTGGAGGACTTACCTGCAACAGGTCTCCTTCTTCCCAGGTAAGGAATGCTGTCCTTACCCAAGGATTTAAATAACATTTTTCCATCACAGAAAGTGATTCTTTCCTCCTTCAAAATGAAATCCTAACATTTCACTTCATCTTCCATAATCAAATCAATACTCGTACTCAAACCAACTTCATTTATCCTTGGGCAACCAACGCTAAATGAAACAAGTGTTTTCAAAGCATTGCTAAGAGAGCCAAGGAGCACACAAGAGCTTTCTAAAACAAAACAAAAACACAGCAAACAATTAAATGAGAATTCATACCTGAGTAAGTTGAATTCAACCTACCTTTCTGGACCGGAGCTGCTCTTTATTTTCTGTCCCAGGCCGGGATTTGGTCCAAAAGAAGCCGATGAAAGGCAGGGCGGAGAGGATGTCCGAGAAGCCGGTGAGCTGGGACCCGCTGGGCTGGCGCCCCGGGAGGGCCCCGCTGCGGGCGCGACAGCGGTAGGACAGCACCAGGCCCAGCGACAGGAACACCAGCACGCACAGCAGGAGCTCCTTGTTGGCCAAAGTGATGAAGTCCCCGCATTTCTTATAAAAGTACGTGAAAGTGGCAAGGCCAAGGAAAGTCCACATGGTTCAAAGGCTCCTTGGGTGGCACCGGTCGAAGTTGAGATCCTTTTTTTCCTTGTAGGGTTTTGATGATCAGAGATTCTCCCCAAAATGTGTTCCCAAAAGGAGCACCGGGAACCGGCCCAACTCCAGTAAACACCGTCACGGGATTACAATTCAAAGCGAACTAATTTAGAAAAATCAAAAAGTTGGTATAAAAGTATCTGAAGGGGGGAAGCTGGGACTTAGCAGTATTTCAAAATCGCCTGCTCCAACGGCTCCCGATTTATGCTCTCTCCTCTCTTAGGCAATCCATTTATTTTTCTCTTTTTTTAAGATGGGTTTTCCTGAGGGTTGTTGAGGGTGAAGGTTTTAATTCGGACGTTGGTCCATCGTGCGGTAAAATTGTTCTCTCTCAACAGCAGCAGATGCCCTTTCCGGAAAAGACGGAGGATAAAAATCAAAGAAATATCTTGGCGCCGCGAAAACCGCGGCCTCGCCTCTTCGCCAGCGATGGCGGGGCAAGCGCGGCGTCGGGGTCCTCGCCTCCCGGGGCGGCCGCCCGCGCAGCCCGCGGCCCGGGGGAGCCGCGGGGCGGGGCTGCCTCCTCCCCGCACCGAAGGGCTCTGACTCACGGCTGCGGCTCCGGGGCAGGGAAGCGCGGCCCCTACCTCGAGACTTTCTCCTCGGCAGCGGCTCCCAGTCCACCAGCCTCCTAACCTCCGGCCCGCGACTCCGTCTCCGCGCCAACGCAGCGAGCAGTAACCGCCGAGCCCGCACGCCCCGGCCGCGGGAGAGCTTGACCAACGCGCCGGACCGGTGGGCGGGGCTCCAGAGCGCGAGCCCGCCCCGCCCTGCACGCCCTCAGCGCAGGCCCCGCCCACCGTCGCCGCCGTCCAATGAGGGCGCGCACACGCAGTAGGCCGAGATGGCGCTATGCCGCGTTTGGCCAATCGCGGGCGGTGCACCCCTCGCGGTGACGCCCCGAGAGGCGCTAGGGCGATGTAGCGCGGGTGGGACGGAGGCGGGGGCTCGCGCCGGCGCTCCGTGGGCGGTTGGGGAGGCACCTGGCTCCAGAGGAGGTGGGGCTCTGCCCTGGGTCGCGCGGTCACTTTACTCCCCGCAGCCTCAGCCGCTGGGGTCCTATTCGGGGGAAGGTGGGTTGGTTCCCAGGACATCGCTGCCTGGAGATCTCCGGCCTCAAGTCCCAATGTTTCCATTCATCCCGGGAGCATGTATTGAGCGCTCACTACCGGCCGACCGGGGGTTCCAGGGACGAATCAGAACAGCGTCTGGTCAGGTGCCGAGTGCGCGGGTGTGGAAGCGCGGACGTGACTTTCGAGCTGATCACGGAAGAAAGAGTAGGCAGGCGTTTGCCCGGAGGGGTTACGCCAGGTGTTCCCTTCTCGCCCCCAACCGTCAGCTCAGCCTCCTCACTGTCCTCAGGCTAAAGGTGCACTGATGTGCCTCGCCCTTGTCTCTCAAAATAAAAAACGTGGGGAGGAGGGCATGGCGGTGTTTCGTTTGGGGCAAATTATGTTGAGAGACTGAGATTGTCTTTTTCCAGATATTTATTTAACACAGGTTCACTGTGGGAATTATAATAGTAATATTTTCACAAGCCAATAGTATATAGGATAATGTCTCTTAATAAACTGATAGATAACATTACAAACCAATGACAGATTAATTACAGTGTTGTTGCAGGCAAAGGAGAGATGAAAGCCCAAATTTAGTGAAGTAATAACTTCCTACAAGTTTTTCTTCTGTAGAGTCAGTTCTTCCAACTAAACGCTGGGTATCAGCTGCCAGCTTAGGCCCCCCTCCATTCTGGAGCAGACAGCTAGCAGGCAAGGACACCGGTGTGGGCAGGCAAGGTGGGCCACTCCTAAGGTTATTATTCCAGAGACCTGTACCGGTATACACCATTGCCTACAAAGAACAGCCTCAGCAAGGCAGGAAAGATGTCCCTTCTCTTCCTGATACTGCTGCACAGTTTCACGCCACTCCAACCAAGGGTAACCTGACCACAGCCTGGAGCAAGTGTCTCAAGATCTCTGGAGAGCTATTTAGATAGATCAGTGAAGAGTAGCTTTGCGCAACCGAACACGCTCAGTAAGTCCTCATAAATTCTTGGAATTTAAAGTTTAAATATCACATTTAGAGTATCTGAGTGGCCCAGTGTAATCAAATGGGTCCTTACAAGTGGAAGAAGGAGTTAGAAGAGCGAGAACTAGAGAGAGAGCCCCATGAGAAGAATTCAGCCTGAGAATGCTGCCTTTAAAGTTTCAGGAAGAGCCAAGGACTGTATGAGGCCTCTTAACAAGCCTGAAAAGGGTCCCCTAGAGTCTCCGGAAGAATGCAGTTCTGTTCACACCTTGATTTTAGCCCAGTGAGGCCCACTTCGGACTTCTAAACCTCTAGAATATAATAAATTTATATTGTTTTAAACCACCAAAAAATAGTATCACATGATCGTCTCTCCTCCACGTGGTCTTATATATAAGGCCCCAGCGATGCCAATCAACAGGTTCACATGAATGACATCCTGGCACAGCTTCCTTAGCTTAAACAAAGTTCACTCATGGGTCAAAGCATTTAAGTCATAAACAAGTTCATTTGAAATCATAACAAATAGGCAAAGAAGTAAAACAAAGACAGGTGTGTCATAAAGTGTCCTGAGGGAGTGGGTAAACTAGGAACCATGGAAACAGGAGAGTCCTTCACTGGCCTGGAAGGAGTCAAGTAAGGTCTCCAAGGGAAGTTAAACATGAACTGTGTTCACAACAAGCATGTTAATGCAAACAACAAAAGTGCAAAAGTCAGGGTGAGAAATGGCCCTTGCTATAAAATGAAACTACCCAAGAATTTAGTAAGGCCTAAGATTAGTGCCTTTGCTCGCCCATTATTTAAGCCTGGACTGCCTACTTTAAACGCTATGACTTATATACAAATCCTTTCTGCTGTTTGGAGCACAGCTGAATTGTCACCTTTTCCACCAAGTCGTATAATAGTTTATTCATACCTTATTGTTCCAATCTCTGACTGTACAGTTACGGTTAAGTCTTATCATCCCACTAGTCCCTGTTTCTTGAGGGAAGGATCTGTGATAAATCAGAATCACCCACAGCACCTACCGCAATGCTTTGCACTTAACTTATCCTCCATAAAAGTGTATTGTGAATGAATGAATAAATGAATGAATGATGAATGACAATGGTGTAGTAGGAAGACTGGGTGACTAGAATCAGGGGACCTAAATTCTGGCCATCACTAACCAGCTCTGTGACCTTGGACAAGTCAAAAGTGAGTCACCCTCTGGGGGGAGAAGCATATGAAATCTAAAGTTCCTTGCACTCCTGTACCAGACACTTCGCTGAGTTTAAGGAAGTACGGCACCAGTCATCATTTTCACCCCAAATATGTTTTATCTGCTAGCAAAATAATTATGTCCAAACACTCTCCTGGGCATCATATGACCCCCAAAACAACCTTTCCTCAACCGTTCCTCCTCTTAGTACTTCTGGGCTTTGACCTCATACCAATTCTCTAGTTCTTAGAGCAACTTCTGATGACGTTTACTGGAATTGTGCCCAGAGCCACACAAGGAAATATTCATGTAATTCTTAAAATGATTCAACCCAAAGTGTCTCTCAGCTGACCCTAGCCCAAATGAGGGAAAGGGAAGGGCTGGGGGAAGGTTATCCAAACAAGCTGCCTTAAAAGAGGTTTTTAGCATTTAAAGCTATTGGCCTTCAATTATACATTTTTCTCCCCTGCCCCCTCCAAAAGGTATTTAACAAAATTATTTCATTGGGTAACTTAAATTGATAAGTATTGCTGGAAAGCGATTACGTAATATGCCTTTAAAACTTTTATGCCCTTTGACTCAATAATCTGATTTATAGGAATTCACTCTTTGAAAATAGAGATGGACACTAAGATTTGTGTAACAATACAAAGCAAAAAAGCCAAACCAAATAATCAGAACCATAATACCAAAACAAAACAATAAAAACCAAAAAACAAAAAAACCCTATTCATAAACTGGAAACAACAGAGAAACATCTGACATCAAAACAATTAAATTGTATGGTTATGGTACATCATTCAATGCAGTATTATGAAGCCATTAAAAACCTCTTAATAATTTAAAACAAGTAAACTGACAAATGATGTGAAATTAGGAAGACAAAAATATAGACACAATTGTGTACGTACGTGTGTGTGTGTGTGTGTGTGTAACACACAGTAATATATTAGAAAAGTGGTTATGCAGAAAGATCCCAGAACTTTCATGGTGAATGATCTTAGAGGAAAATGATTTGGGGTGATTTTTATTTTGGTTTTCATACTTTTAGTATTTTCTACTTTATACTTCTCTGTATATTTTAGAAACTCTTACTTTAATAATGAAAAAGTAAGCTTTTTTTTTCAATATGATTTTATTGATTTCAGAGAGAGGAAGGGAGAGAGAGAGAAACATCAATGATGAGAGTCATCGATCAGCTGCCTCCTGCAGGCCTCCTACTGAGGATCAAGCCAAAACCAGGGCATGTGCCCTGACCAGGAATCAAACCATGACCTCCTGGTTCGTAGGTTGACACTCAACCAATGAGCCATGCCAGCTGGGCAGAAAGTAAGCTATTTTAAGGGAGAAAATCTTCCACCTGTGTTTGTCAGTCTAATCAACTAATACTTTTTTTAACCTGACCATTTATCCATGTCTCAAAATTAATCCTGATCCTTTTTCAACCAAAGTTTCCACTTCATCCCTCACTGTGTCAAATCTTAGGATATTTACTGATTTTACCAGTCAAGCAATGTTAGACCAGCAACCTAGCTATCTTAGCACCCACAAGCTACCTCCGCTTGTAAGCAGCTACATGCCCATGATGTTATGATTGCCAGGCATCCTGTATCTTTTATAAACAAGCATTTGGACCATCCTTAGCCTTGCCTTGATTCCTACTTTGTTGGGGAAGGAAGGAGAGGGAAGGATGGAGAACAAAATAAAGGGTAGAAAAAAAGACTACGTTTGGGTTAGAATATGGTGAACAAGGCAGAGGAGATTAGGGCCAGAGAGAAGCAAAAGAGAACAAACATGAAATAAAAGAGATTGAAGATGGTGGCAGAATAGGTGAAAGCAATATACACCTGCTCCTGGCAACGAAAGGGAGATAAACTAAAACTCAGAGAAATTAACCTGAATTAGTAACAGAAAGACACCTGAACAGGAGTATCACATCCAAGCATTGAAAAACAGAAGCTACACAGATAAGAGGGACAGAGGCGTGGTAATGGCTGGTTCCTGCACCCAGGGGCAGCGGATTTAGCAGGAGAAGTATTGCGGTTGCAAAAGCCACCCAGAGGAAAGAGGGGGTCTCAATCCCACACCAGGAACCCCAACCCAGAACACCAGGGCCTGAAAGAAGAGCATGCAAACATTTGGCAGCAGAAAATAAACAGGGAATTGGCCCACTGGTTTCGGGAAAGAGTCTGCCTGAATCCAGGATGTTCTCTGTAAAGACCACCGCACAAGGACTCGCTCTGGGGCACTCCCCCAGTGCTCTGGTGGAGGGAAGGAGACTCAGGTATACAGAAGGCAGAAGAAGATGAGGGTGGCATAGCACAGGAGATCAGGGAGGCAGGCTTCTGAGGTCTCAGTTCCGAGTCAACATTCCACACCATCCCCAGATGCCATCTCCCAGGGTCTAGCACTTCTAAGAGCATCAGCTGGAGAAAGTGCACTAACCCTGTCCTCCAAATACTGGCAACACCACCCTGCCATGCTTGAGTCTGGCATAAAGAACTGTAGGCTGTACCCAAAAGGGACCTGAACAGTGCTGCTTCCTCTGAAGAAACTATAGACAGCCTTAGACTAAACTGAAAGGAGCGGCTGGGGTATAAGAGCAAATATTCCCCCCTCCCCCGCTCCCATGGGGTAGGCAGGGACAATCCACAAAGGAAGGAGCCCTGGGCAGGGCCTCAGGCTATAGGCAGGTAGATCCTCCCTTCAGGATCTCCCGCCAGGCACCTCCAAGCCAGAAAGCTAGCAGCTAACTAACCTGCTAAGGTCCTGCACCACCCCCAACAAGGGGCACCTTAATTTGCATTCCCAAAGCCTGTATTTGCATTCCAAAACCTACCTGATCGACAAGCCAAGGCAAACCAGAACTGGTTTTGGAGCACCCCCTCAGAGGCCTTCACTAGGGTATCCCCCCACAAGAGCCAGAGCAACCCCAAGCAGAGGGGGCAGCCTTGTTCCATTACTCCAAGCCCCACCTACACTATCCTGCAGGTGCAGCCTCACAGGGTAAAGGGATCACAAATCAGAACTGTGAAATTTGGTGCATCCACCTAGGAGCTTCCTTTCCAGAGCTCTGGTGTGGAATAGCTCTCCCCTATTGAGAGCTAAGGACTCCCACTACCTCAATCAAAGGGTAGATTAGAATAGCACCCTTAGATTCTGTTGGCAATGACCTGCTAATCTCATATCCACTGGGGGAAGGAAGTGCAAAGCAGAGCTTGGACATTGGATCTGACTCACTTGGAGCACTCCAACAAGGCCTCTGGCAGAGCACTGCAGAGACAGAAGGAAGCGAGCAGTTCTCTCTCTCCCCTCCCAAGGGAAGGTGACACTCCAAGTGGAGGAGGGAAGCCTGGTTCATTTCCTCGAAGCTCTGCCTGCACTTCCCTGCTGGGGGAGCCACAGTGGAAAGGGGTCATATTCCAGAGCCAGGGCATCTGGTGCAACCTCCTCAGAGCCTCCCCTCAGGGTTTCTGACAGGGCACCGCAGAGCTAGAAGGCAAACAGCTACCTCCCCTCTTGAGGTCTGAGATCCTGTGTCACCCCATTCAAATGGAGGACTGGATTTTCACTCCCACCTCCAGCTGACTCCATCCTGCTATGCTCAATTCTATGGGGTGAAAGTCAATTCCACCCATGAACGGGCCAACAACAATCAGCTCCCTATCACAACAGGAGGGTCCACATAACCCACACAAGGGACATTACTAGAGCATTCAGCACAGGAGTTCAAGGAGCCTTTACCACTGAGTCCCACAGGACAGTTACTACATTAGGCCATCCCATAAAGACTGAGTAGCACAGCAGTTCTAACTTACACATAGGGACAAAAGGAAAGAGACAGCTAAAACGGAGCAACAAAGAAACAATCCCCAAACTAAAGAAAAGGAAAAATCGCCAGAAAAAGACCTTGGTGAAATGGAGGTGAGCAAGTTATCAAAAATAAGAGTTCAGAGTAATGGTTATAAAGATGCTCAAGGACATTATTAGTGAGAACCACAAAACACTTAAGGGAAGGTCCAGGAACTTAGTGAAAAAAGAGCTAGATATGATAAATAAGAACCAGGCAGAAATGAAGAATACTATGTCTGATATCAAGAATACGCTGGAAGGGATTAAAAGCAGGCTCAATGAAGCAGAGGACAGAATAACTGAATTAGAATGTAGAAAAAAACTCAACCAGGGAAGCAAAAAGAAAAAAAAACACTTAAAAAGCATAAGGACAGTTTAAGGGAACTTTGGGATAACATGAAGCAACAAGCATTTGTATCATAGGGGTACCAGAGCGGGAGGAAAGTGAGCAAGGGATAGAGAAACTAGTGGAGGAAATAACAGAAAACTTTCCTATGCTGGTGCAGGAGAAAGCCACACAAGTTCAGGAAGCACAGAGGGCTCCTTCCCAACAAGAGGGACCCAAAGAGACCCACTCCAAGACACATCATAATTAAAATGGCAAATGTTAAGGACAAAGAGAGGATATTAAGGGCTGCAAGAGAGAGACAAGCAGTGACCTACAAGGGAGCCCACATAAGGTTGATGGCAGATTTCTCAACAGAAACGCTTCAGGCCAGAAGGGATTGGCATGAAGTTCTCAAAGTAATGAAAAGCAAAAACCTGCAACAAAGACTGCTTTATCCAGCAAGGCTATCATTTAAAGTTGAAGGTGAGATAAAGAGCTTCCCAGACAAAAGAAGGCTAAAGGAGTTCAGTACCACCAAACCAGCACTGCAAGCAATACTAAAAGGTCTGCTCTAGGAAAAAGAAGGAATAGTGGGAGAAAGGTACATCAGCACAAAGGGAGAAAATGGCATTAAATAAGTTTATATCAATAGTACCTTAAATGTAAATGGAATAAATGCTCCAATCAAAAGACATAGGGTAGCTGAATGGATAAGAAAACATGACCCATATATCTCCTGTCTACAAGAGACTCACCTGAGAGCAAAAGATTCATACAGACTGAAAGTGAAGGGATGGAAAAAAAATATTCCATGCAAATGGAAACAAAAAAACTGACAAAAATAGACTTCAAAATAAAGACCATAACAAGAGACAAAGAAGGTCACTACATAATACTAAAGGGATCAATCCAACAGGAGAAAAATATCCCTTATATATGCACCCAATATAGGAGCACCTAAGTATATGAAAAATTTATTGGTGAACGTTAAGGGGGAGATCAACAGCAACACAATCACAGTGGAGGGACTTTAACACCACACTGACATCATTCGACAGATCATCAATTCAAAAAACCAACAGAGAAACAGAGACTTTTAATGACACACTAGAGCTAATGGGTTTAACTGACATTCACAGAACACTTCATCCCAAAGCAGCAGAACACACATTCTTCTCAAGTGCACGTGGAACATTCTCAAAAACAGACCACGTTAGGGCATAAAACAAGTCTCTACAAGTTCAAGAAGACCGAAATCATAACAAGTATCTTCTCATATCACAATGGTATGAAACTAAAAATCAACCATTATAAAAAAACTCAAAAATATTTGAACACATGGAGGCTACACAGCATGGTATTGAACAATGAATGGGTTACAAATGAGATCAAGGAAGAAATCAAAAACTTCCTGGAAAAAAACAAAAATGAACAGACAACAACCCAAAATCTATGGGACACAGAGAAAGCAGTCCTGAGAGGAAAGTTCATAGCACTATAGGCATACCTCAAGAAACAAGAAAAAGCTCTAATAAACCATCTAACACAACAACTAACAGAATTAGAAAGAGAACAGCAAGATAGGCCCCAAGTAAGCAGAAGGAAGGAAATAATAAAGATCAGAGCAGAAATTAATGACATAGAGACTAAAAAAATAATACAAAAGATCAATGAGACCAAGAGCTGGTTCTTTGAAAAGATAAACAAGATTGATGAACCTTTAGCGAGACTCATCAAGAAACAAAGAGAGAGGACCCAAATAAAATCAGAAATAAAAGAGGCCATATAACAATGGACCCAACAGAAATACAAAGGACTGTAAGAAAATACTATGAGCAACTATACGCCAAAAAACTAGACAACCTCGGTGAAATGGACAGATTCCTAGAAACATACAGTCTTCCAAAGCTGAATCAGGAAGAATCAGAAAACCTGAACAGGCCAATAACAACTAATGAAATTGAAGCAGTAATCAAAAAACTGCCAGCAAACAACAGTCTGGGATCAGATGAATTTACAGGCAAGATTTACCAAACATTCAAAGTAGAATTAACACCTATTCTCCTCAAACTATTCAAGAAAATTCAAAAGGAGGGAAATCTCCCAAGCTCTTTTTATGAGGCCAGCATCATCCTAAACACAAAACCAGATAAAGACACTACAAAGAAAGAAAATTACTGGCCAATATCCCTGATGAACATAGATGCTAAAATCCTCAACAAAATACTAGCCAACCCAATCCAGCAATACATTCAAAAGATCATACACCACAACCAAGCGGGGTTTATTCCAGGGATGCAAGGCTGGTATAATATTCACAAATGAATAAATGTGGTACATCACATGAACAAACTGAAAGACAAAAATCATAAGATCATATCAATAGATGCAGAAAAAGCACTCGAAAAAATCCAGCACCAATATTTAATAAAAACTTTCAGCAAAGTGAAAACAGAAGGAACATACCTCAACATAATAAAGGCCATATATGACGAACCTACAGGCAACATCATACTCAATGGTCAAAAACTAAAATCATCTCCCTTAAAAACAGGAACAAGACAGGGTTGTCTGCTTTCACCACTCTTATTCAACATAATACTGGAAGTCCTTGCCACAGCCATCAGGCAGGAGGAAAACATAAACGGTATCCAAGTTGGAAAGGAGGAAATAAAACTGTCATTCGCAGATGACATGATATTGTACATAGAAAACCATAAAGACTCCACCAAAGTACTACTAGATTTAATAAATGAATTCAGCAAGGTAGCTGGATACGAAATTAACATCTGAAAATCTATGGCATTTTTATATACCAACAATGAAATATCAGAAAGAGAAACTAAAAAAAATCCCATTTACCACTGCAACAAAAAAAATAAGATACCTAGGAATAAATTTAACCAAGAATGTAAAAGACCTGTACTCGGAAAACTACAGGATACTGAAAAAAGAAATAGAGAAAGATATAAACAAGTGGAAGAATATACTATGTTCATGGATTGAAAGAATTAATATCATTAAAATGTCCATACTACCCAAAGCAATCTATAGATTCAGTGCAATTTCTATTAAAATACCAAAAAACATATTTCACAGGGCTAGAACAAATATTCCAAAAATTTATATGGAACCAAAAAAAGACCCTGAATAACTGCAAAAATCTTAAGAAAGAAGAACAGAGTTGGAGGGATCACTTTACTGGATATCAAACTATACTACAAAGCCACTGGCATCAAAACGGCCTGGTATTGGTATAATAGACATATAGATCAATGGAACAGAATGGGAATCCCAGAAATTGACCCATGTCATTATGGTCAGTTAATATTTGACAAAGGAGGAAATAGCATACAATGGAGTAAAGACAGTCTCTTCAATAAATGGTATTGGAAAAATTGGACAGCTACATGCAAAGAAAATGAAACTAGATCACCAACTTACTCCATACACAATAAATTCAAAATGGATAAAGGACTTAAATGTAAGTCACGAAACCATAAAAATTCTGGAAGAAAACATAGGCAGTAAAGTCACAAACATCTCATGTAGTGGAATTTTCACCGATACATCCCCTAGGGCAAGAGAAACAAAAGAAAAAATAAACAAATGGGATTATATCAAACTACACAGCTTCTGCACAGCAAAAGAAATCAATCTCAAAATACAAAGGAACACCACGGTACGGGAGAACATATTTGCCAAGTATGCATTTGATAAGGGGCTAATTTCCAAAATATACAGACAACTCATACAACTCAACAAGAGGAAGACAAACAACCCATTAAAAAAGGGCAAAGGACCTGCATAAACACTTCACCAAAGAGGACATACAGGAAGCCAAGAGATACAGGAAAAAATGACCAATGTCATTAATCGTCAGAGATGCAAATTAAAACCACAACGAGGTATCACTTCACACCTGTCAGAATGGCTACCATCAACAAATCAACAAATGACATGTGTGGTGAGGATGTGGAGAAAGGGAACCCTGGTACACTGCTGGTGGGAATGCAGACTGGTGCAACCACAATGGAAAACCGTATGGAGGTTCCTCAAAAAATTAGAAATGAAGCTGCCTTTTGACCCAGTGATCCCACTTCTAGGACTATACCCTAAGAATTCTGAAACACTAATCAGAAAGAATACGTGGACCCCTATGTTCATAGCAGTGCAATTTATAACAGCTAAGATCTGAAAACAGCCCAAGTGCCCCTCAGTAGATGAGTGGATAAAAAAGCTGTAGGACATTTACATCATGGAATACTACACAGCTGCTAAAGAAGGATCTCATACCTTTTGGGACAGTATGGATGGACCTGGAGAGTATTATGCTAAGTGAAATAAGCCAGGCAGAGAAAGACAAACATCACATGATCTCACTTATATGTGGAATCTAAAGAATAAGCTCATAAACAAAATTGATTCAGTGACATAGAAGCATGGAACAGACTGACGAATCTCGGAGGGAAGACGGGGGTGGTTGGGTGGGAAGGGATTAACCACAGAATTTATATGCATGTATGCATAACCCGTGGATACAAACAATAGTGTGGTGAAGGCCTGGGGCAGGGAGTAGGTGCAGGGTGGAAGGGTTCAATGGGGAAAAGGGGGACATCTGTAATACTTTCAACAATAAATTAAAAAAAAAAAAAAGAGACAGGGGTGTAAATGGAAGGGTAATTTTCCAACAGAAAAGACAGCAGTTACCCAAACATCTGCTGTATTATGTTAGTGATGTGCTACATTATTAGCCTACACACTCCTAGTCATGCCCCTTCATGTTCACAGGGTAAAACAGTAACAAAAGGACTGCACCATTTTAGGGGCCCCAAAGGGCACCCAGGTCTCTGAGGCTACCTTCAAGATGATCCAAGTAGCTAGTGTGACTAAGGAACTGGATTTTAAATTTCATTCAATCTTAATTATATAAATTTAAATAGACATATGTGGCTAGTGGCTATTCTATTAGACAGTGCAGTTCTAATACTACAAAAGTTAATGTTCAGCAATTGAAAATGGTGTTTAAAAAAATGAATTTTTTCTTCCTTAAGACCCAGCAGAACAGCCAGGAAATCAGATTATTTGTTCAAAAGGAATCTTTCTCTGGGTAAATCCCTGAGACCAGTAATGATTTACTGTCACCCAATCAGGAAAGAGAAAATAAGGCAATTCAATGGCCATCTCAGCTCTAAGCTCTCAGGTGTGATTTTGCTTACTCCCAGAGTTTCCCTTTAGGTTTTCCTTTGAAGCTCTTCATATCTTACCTTAGATCAAAACAAATTTCTTCTTTTTCTCCATCCCTGGCCGTATCTCTCACTGGGCAGATTCAATGGCATGGTGATCTGGATCTTCCCATCCTCTAAACTGAGAGGTTGACCTTTTCTAGATGTTTTGGCAAACCAAAGAAACTTTGTAGTGCAATTATCAGAGAACACCTTAATTGTAATGGTCCAAAAAGAAAAAGGAAAAGTGGACTTTGGGACTTAAGAGGAAGATGAATTTGGGGTTGAAAATGAAGAGATGAGGGCCAGTTCCCCTGAACAGTCTTTCCAAATCCATTCAGGAGGGAAATCTTCAACTTCAGAAGACTCAAAAGACTTTTCTATGTGAATTTTCCTATGCTGACTGAGGTAGGCACTTCTGCTGAAGCATTTCTCACAGTCAGTACATTTGTAAGGTTTTTCTCCTATGTGGGTCCTCCGGTGCCTGATAAGGTTAAAACTCTGACTGAAGCACTCACCGCAATCAGGGCATTTATAAGGTTTCTCTCCTGTGTGTGTCCTTTGGTGAATTACCAGGGTGGAACTCTGACTAAAAGTTTTCCAGCACTCAGAACATCTGTAAGGTTTTTCTCCTGTATGTGTCCTCTGATGTCTAATTAGATGAGAGCTGAGGCCAAAACTCTTTCCACATTCACAACATTTATATGGTTTCTCTCCTGGCTGGGTTCTGCATTCTTCTATCTCACTGCAGTTCTGACTCAAACTTTCTTCATAGTCTGAACTTTCACAGGGTTGTTCTCCTGTGTGTGCTTTCTGGTGTGCAATGAGGTTTGAACTTCGACTGAAATTCTTCCCACATTCTTTACACTGATAGGGTTTTTCTCCTGTATGTATTCTCTGATGCTTTATTAGAGTAGAATTACAACCAAAGCTTTTTCCACACTCAATACATTTGTAGGGCTTCTCACCTGTATGTGTTCGCTGGTGGCGAATCAGGCTGGAACTCTGACTAAAACCCTTCCCACAATCAGAGCATTTATAAGGTTTTTCTCCAGTGTGAGTCCTCTGATGTTCTATTAGGACATAACTGTGGCTGAAGCATTTCCCACAAACAGGACATTCGTATGGTTTTTCACCAGTGTGTGATCTGTGATGCTGAATAAGGTGAGAACTACTGCTGAAACTCTTCCCACAATCGGGACATTTATAGGGTTTCTCTCCTGTGTGAGTCCTCTCATGGATAATAAGATGGGAGGTATTGCTGAAGTTTTTCCCACATTCCCCACACTGGTAGGGCTTCTCTCCTGTGTGTGTTCGCAGATGCTGAATCAGGTGAGAGCTGTTACTGAAGCATTTCCCACACTCAGAGCATTTATAAGGTTTTTCCCCCGAGTGAGTCCTCTGGTGAGCACGCAAATGAGAACTGTTATTGAAGCTTTTCCAACATTCAGAACATTTGTAGGGTTTGTCTATGAAGGATGAATTCTGCTGGACAGAGGCACTGGCATATTCTCCTGGGTCCCATCCCCAGTCATTGGGTTTTTCTTCCTCTTTTCCTGTATAATTTTCCCGATTCTCTGACTTGCCATCATTCTCATAGAAACCATCACACCAAATCTCATCTCCTTGGGACCCTGTCAATGGTATTTCTTTTGTATCCTCATGCTTACAATTTTGAGGGCCATCTCTTTTAGACCATTTTGAGGCTCTGTCTTTCAGTTTATCTGCCTTAAGTTTATTGTGTTGAACAATTTCTAAATTATTCTTACTTTCAACTCCTGCAAAAATAAACAAATATTCTAAACATAGTCCCTAATCTCTGCCAGGGGAATTCTGAATTGCAGTGGAACAGAGGAAATAACAAAGTAAAACCTTGCAAATTATTTTATATAAAAATGTTTTTAAGTTAGTTTTACTTCAACATCAGAAGCAAATGAATTTTTTGTACTTAGTAACAACACTAATCAAGTATTTGAACAGCTGTCAGCAATTGCCAAGGGAGATATTTATTAAAAATAAATTCACTAGCTTTATTCTAGAAGACTTAAAAGAAAAAAGGGGGGTCTGAGTAGGGGAGAAACTGAATAGGACACCATCTGAGGTGAAAACTAGACAATATCTGAGCACATATAGAAATAACGATAGCCACTACAGGCATACCTCATTTTATTGTGCTTAGCTTTACTGTTTCACAGATGTTGTTTTGTTTACAAATTGACAGCAAGCACCTGTATCAGCAAAAAGATTATGACTCGCTTAATTGAGATGCTTGCTTTATTGTGATCTGACACTGAAACTGAAGTATCTCTGAGGTATGCCTGTATTTATTAAGAACAGTAGCTTTGCACATAGTATCTCATTAATCCTAAAAAAATATGTGAGACAGATAGTATCACATTTCTTTTCTTGAAGAGACAACTAAGGCTATAAGAGTTAACACAACTTGTGAGTTACAGAGCAGGGAATTAAATTAAAGTTTGTCTCATTCTAATGCCCTGTTCTCCCTACATACTCCATAGCACATCTTATAATGGATTTCCAAAGTATTCAGATCATCTTCTTGATCCCTCACCTGTAAAAGAGCTTTTCAAACTCTCCCTCTCCGTGAAGCCATTAGAATCTGAGACCAACAGGTTTTTCTCTTGCTCCATCACAAGGATCACAACCAGAAATCCTGTAGAAGGAAACAGGTCATATTTGGAGGCATTTGTTAAAATTTATTCTTCCTCCTTCCTTCCCAATCACTGTAACACAACAACTATAGGCACAGAGTGTTCTGTTAATAATACTAAAGATAAGAAATATAGTCTTTAGAAATCCTTTTAGAAAATCCTTTCTCAGATGCAAGTGCTTAGAATTCAGGGTTAACCCAATTTATCTTTTCCAAGGAAATAATTTAAAAAATTAAATTTCACATTAAAGTCTGAGGATCAAGCATCAATACTAGAATAAATACAATACTATTGTCCACTCAGAGCTTAGAAACATTTTTAATTGAAAAAACAAAGTATTTCTTTTAAAGGCACCAATAATAAGAATTCAAGGAACCAATATGTCAGTATAAGAAGCAGCTAAAGAAAGCACTCTGTTTAGTTTAGAATAACTTGGTCCTTGACAGAGGGCGAAAACTTTGAAGTCAATTTCAAAAGAAAGTTAGGATTTCTATAATCAGTAACAAGAAAGTAGTACAAAGCAGGGTTAGAATAATTATAGACAATAACCCCTAAATATTTCAGAATGCTAACAAGGGTCCTCTTCCTTGCCTCTAAGTCTATCATAATCCCAATATCCATTTCAACCTCAATTTTATTTTCTGCAGCCAAATACAATCCTTGACCTACTTTAACAGACTAGAAAATGTGATCAATGGAAGGCAGTTATATATGAACTTGGCATTCAAGTCAAGA
The DNA here is from genome assembly GCF_054644295.1 of Miniopterus natalensis. Classification (NCBI taxonomy): domain Eukaryota; kingdom Metazoa; phylum Chordata; class Mammalia; order Chiroptera; family Miniopteridae; genus Miniopterus; species Miniopterus natalensis. Next base: position 33,910,254 of record NC_142096.1, on the reverse strand, counting down.
TATAAAGAGCACTGCCCCCAAGGCTCAGCAGTTGAGCAACCACCTATGACCCAGGAGATCATTTAAATTCCAGGTCAGGGCACTGCCTGGGTTGCGGCTGGATCCCCAGTACAGGGCGTGCAGAAAGCAGCCAATCTATGACTCATCACTGATGTTTCTGTATCTCCCTTCCTCTCTCTGAAATAAAGACATACTTTTTAAAAAAAGATATAAAGAATACATGATTTGGGGGAAATGAAAGCCTAAAATAAGGATATACAAAGGCGTGCAAATGAAAAACAAACAAAAATAGTATACTTATAATTTTGACCCTATTACTGCCTATTATGCGCCAGACAGTGAACTGAATAATGTACACATATTTCTCACTTAATTCTCACAATAGCCCTCTGAGGTATATAAACAATTACGAGCATTTTATAGATGAACTAAAAAAGACATTAAGAAACTTTCCCAAGGCCATGCAACTGGACAGTGCGTGGTATAGCAGGATTTAACCCGGAGTCTGTGTGGACACTGACCTACACACTCAGCTCTGACAGTGAACTAGAGCAGGAAGCAGAGAGCTGGGCATAACCCCAAACTGCAAATGATCCTCAAAGAGGACCTTTACTTAGAAATATACTGACTGGATTTTTAGAGAATAGATTTACATCCCTAGACCTTATACCAAACGGAGCTGGCATTCCCCAAGCGTCCTGAGCAAGGAGGGATTTGTTATAAGAAAAGGTGAAAGTCTCAATTATAAATACCCTTGTTTGAGCAGGGAGAAGAGACGCCTGAATAGGAAAAGGGGGGGGAAGAGTTGGAGTGCCATGTTTTGCTTTCTGAGTTACATATTTCTATCAAAGTGCTCACACAGGAAGTGAGAGCCTGGGTAACAACAGATAACCGCGCCAGCATTTTCCCTGCTAAAAAACTATTCATTTTGGTAGTAGAGGCGCCCTCAAGTGCACTGGTCCCATCAAAGGGCAGCAAACTCAAGGCCATCAATGGTGTGAGAAAGGCTGTCCTTGAGGTGTCCCTTCACAGAGCAGGCCAGTTTTCATTGCCAGCGCCCAAATAGGGCGTCAGGATGGGGCCCGAGCGCCCTGACTGAAGCTCAGTTCACTAGAAGCCCTTGGCAGGGGCCCTAGGTTGGGGTGCCCCGTGAGGGGGGGTTCCAGCGGCCCAGACCGTCACCAGCTGGCACGGTCCTGTAAGGGACTCCGCAGCGAGGGAGGCGCAGGGCCCGAGCGGCGGAGAGGCTGAGCCCCGCCCCCGCCCCTCGCCCCCGCCCCTCGCCCCCGCCCCTCGCCCCGCGCGGGAGTGGGATCCCCTCCGGGACGTGCAGTGACGCCCGGGCGGTGCAGCTTCCACTCCTCCCGCAGCCCTCTGCTCTCCTCCCCGAGAAGGAACTCACTGTTCGCCCTGCACCCCCAGCAGGCCCAGGTGTCCGGGAAGAAAGAGCCCCCACTCCTTTGGACCCCAACAACCCTGAGTCCTAAACTCTCAAAGGACTAAAATCACAAACAAAACAAAAAGACCCGGAAGTTGCCCTGGCTTCCGGGCCGGAGGTTCCGCAGCCTCTCTAGGAAGCGGTGGCAGCCAGCTCTCGTTGACCTTAACCCTTAGGGCTCCGGGCCGAAAGGAGCGAGCTGGTGTTTTTCCTTTCACTGCGCGGCGTTCGCCTTCTGCGAGTCTCAGTCCTCACACCTGCCAGGCGCCTTGTAATAGGGGCCTGATGAGAGCTTATACTTTTCCTTGACATCAGGGCATCATCAGGTTTATCATCATTAGAATCAAATTAAATTGAGCGTTTAAGCATCTATTGTTTCTGTTCTCACCGCTGCGGATGCGGATAGAGGTATATGTAGCTACCTGTGAAAGAGCTGGAGAGCTAAGACATCTATCCACACATAAAACAAGCCATTGACAGGCACCGTTATTCCTAACATTCGGAGATAGTTAATCTCTCCTCGTTTGTTACAGAGAAAACAGAAGCCAGTCTCTTCACAGCAAACACGCAGACCTGCTGAAGTCGGCGCGCGGCCCTTCCTCCCTCCTGCGCCGGCGGACAGGGCCTGCACCTCTCAGCCCTGCCCTGGCCTGCTCCTCGCCTTCCTTCCCACCTAGGAACCAATCCTTAGGCTATCAAGAGCCTCTCAGTTCTTCCAGTTCCATCCCAAAATAGTCCCCCAGCTTTCATTTTTTTCTCACAATGTTTCTGTTTTATCATTTCCCACTCACCCTTTAACCCATTTCTCCTGCAGCGAAAACCATAAAATCACTAAGAATTACCTCCATGTGTCAGTGTGATTGCCATTTTTCAGCTCTGTTCCTTTTTTCGTTTCTGACACTGCTGAGGGCTCCTTCTAGAAACACCCTTGCGGTGACCACAACCTCTGGGCAGTCCCCTTGGTCTGCACTAATCGTTTAGGCTCCTCAAGGCCACCGAGACCCTCCCTACTCTCAACTCCAAATGTTCCCTGTCTAGGCAATCTCATTCACTCCTGAATTTTTTAATATCACCTATACAGACAACTCACAAATGTCTGTCTCCAGCCTGGGCTACATTTCTGAGCTCTGCGCTCTTACACCAATGGTCTGCTTGATATCTCATATTATAGGTCCCAATAACATCTCAAGACCAAAATGTGAAAAATCTAAATATTTTCCCTTTGTTGTCTCATATATGCATAAAAACAAAAATTAAATAAGCCTGTTTGTCTTCCAATATTCTCTCTCTCAACCTTCTCTCTGGTGATACAGAAGCCCAGAAGTCCTTTTTGTCACCTCCCTTTCCCTTACCTTTACCTTAAATGTCTGGTGTTTGTTAAGACTCAGAATTCCAGTTTAACTCTAAGGGAGGGCAAGAATATGAGTAGATTTGAACTTTCCTCCAACCCTTGTCAGTGGGGTGCATCAAGCCAAACCAAGACAAACTTATTTTGATCTGGGAAAGTAGAGAAATATGACATTTCTTGTAGATGAATGGCAGGATTTGTAGCACAGTGTATCCCAAGACGGTCACCACAGTGTCTCCCATGCTACATGTTTTTCTTCCGATGTGATATTGACACTTGTTCTATAAAATGCCAGATAGTAAACGTTTTTTTATTCTGAGACATATCATACTGCTGTAACTATTCACCTCTGCCATAATTGCCTAAAGCAGCTAACTGCAAAATTAGCAAATAGACATGGGTGTGTTCCAATAAAAATTCATTTAAAAGAATTGGGCAACCTACCCATTAGCAGTATTTTGCTGATCCCTGTTCTACCTAAGGAGATCAAGGTAGAATATTAAATGTGCCATCTGGTTTCTTCTCATTGCTTTTGATAAAATGCAAGAAAAGGGAGATAAAAAAACACACCAACCCTTGGAGATATAGGAGCTAGAATCCACTGCATTTGAAAAAACTTTCTTGCTCATCCCAGCCTCTCCAGATGGTAAACAATGTTAAAATTTAAAAATGGCTCCTGGGACCCCGGCTGGGCGTGGCTCAGTGGTTGAGTGTCAACATAGGATCCAGGCGATCGGAGTTCGATTCTCGGTCAGGGCACATGCCCGGGTTGCGGGCTCAATCAATGACTCTCTCATCATTGATGTTTCTATCTCTCTCTCTCCCTCTCCTTTCCTCTCTCTGAAATCAATAAAGATATATTAAAAATAAAAATTAAAATGGCTTCTGGGAAAAATCCAGTATCAGGCTCAAAAAAACATGTTCTAAATACAGGTCAGCAAATTACAAAAGGCCTTTTACACATCTTACCTGTGTGTCTTGAGGAACTTCTCTGCTAAACAATGGGATACCAAAGAGTCTTAAGGGTCTTGGCCCACAGCAACCACACAAAGGAGCCATAGCAGAAAAGGGCTGATCTCATGAAGATTTGTAGGTGTAGTTTTTGTCTAATAGAGTGAATTTTATATCAACACACCAAAAGCCTCAGGATTTCTGAAAGTATTATATCAGCTGGACCTGAAGAACACAGAGACAGCACAATATGATAAGAGGTCTTTTGATCCCACAAATTTTACTGGCAGGAAGGAGGCTGTGAAAACTACTCAGCCACAAACATGGGTTACTGTTGAAGGAAACCAGATGACGTCACTCCAAATACGCCCTGTTAACATAAAAAGTATTGTGAGCTGAGGGTAACTAAGAAGCAACAAATGGCCTGGCCAGCGTGGCTCAGCAGTTGACCATTGACCTTTGATCCAGGAGATCTCCGTTCGATTCTCAATCAGGGCACATGCCCAGGTTTCGGGCTTGATCTTCAGTAGGGGTGGTGCAGGAGACAGCTGATCAATGACTCTCTCATAATTGACTTTTCCACTCTCTCTCTCTCCCTCTCCCTTTCTCTAGCTGAAATCAATAGACATATTTTTAAAAAAAGCAGCAACAAATGCAGGGAAAGCTCTGCTCTCTCTACCTTCCCGTTTTTCTGTGTAAAGGCAGGATATAATTTCTCCTTCACTGGAGATGACCCTACGCTCTTATCAGCACCAGAGGAATCTGCAAACAAAATGTTACGCCATGAGTTTCCCCCCATACATTTACCTTCCCATAGTTTGCCTCCCTTGGAAGCCAAAACCTACTTTACTTTGTCTCATAATTTCTCCATAGATTTATTATTCTTTTTTCTTTTTTCTTTTTTTAATATGTCTTTTATTGATTTCAGAGAGAGGAGAGGGAGAGAGAGAGACAGAAACATCAATGATGAGAGAGTCAATGATTGAGCCCACGACCCGGGCATGTGCCCTGACCGAGAATCAAACCCCAGTCGCCTGGATCCCAGGTCAACACTCAACCGCTGAGCCACGCCCAGCTGGGCTAGATTTATTATCCTTTGTTGGAGACGTAATATAAGTCATAGTTCTAAACCATCTTTTTGGATTACTCTTTCCCATATATGCAGGGTGGGACAAAAGTTGTTCATATGGAAAAACAATACAATAATTAATAAATAATAATACAAGAATAAACTATGTTTCACATACTCACAACTGTAAACCTACTTTTGCCCAACTCTGTACATGAGAAATACATGTTAATAAACTTCTGTTTGTTTTTCTTTTGTTAATCT